>NC_141290.1:1052500-1595000 GCF_037954325.1 Fistularia commersonii
TAATATTGATGCTTCCAATTCCGTGCAGGTCCTCCGGGAGCAGCGGCTCAAGGATATCTGCTTTTACCTTCGCCGTCATGTCAGCTGGACCGTAAGTGAACGTCCCACCACACACACACACACACACACACACAGAAGAAACACAAAGAACCCAAATATCCTCCTCACAAATCCGGTAATTCCGATGCTCATCACGGCTTCCTCCCCGTTGATCATGTGAATCATAATTGCTTCATGAATATTTGAAGGCCCGTTTTAACCCGAGGTGGATTCGGCCCACATTTGAAGGCCCGTTGACCCCGAACACGCCGACGGACGGCTGGAAGAAAACAAAAAAAATCTACACGGGCGTCGGATTTAGCGCTGGATAAAAACCGAAAGGTCAGATTCTGCAGGGGTGTTAAGGACAGGGTGAAATTTGTACGTCTCTCTATGAGGTGTGAATGACAGGGTGAATAGTGATACATTTCCAAATGTGTGGATCGGAGGGTGAATTCTTGATTTTTCAAAGTTCCCTGAATGACAAAGAGAATGTTTTTTTGTCTCTGCGACGTCTGAATCGATAGATGACGTGGACGAGAGGGCGAACGTTGTTGTCCCACGAAGACACGTGAATGAGCGAGCGAATGGAAATACATCTCTATGGTCCCGAATGAGAGGGTGAATTCTTGCACGTCTTTAAATGACGTGGAAGTGACAGAGTGAATGTTTTATGTCTCTTTTTTGAAAGGGTGAATTTTTCCACGACGTTTGGATGAGCGGGTGAATTTTGTGTGTCGTTCAACAGATGGTAATTCGAACGAGAGGGTGAATGTCGACCATTTCCAAATGATGCGTGAATGAAAGGATGAATTGTTTTCCATCCTTTCCATCCCACGGATGTCGGAATGAAAGAGTGAATGTTTAATATCGCCAATAGACGTCGGAATGAAAGAGTGGATGTCGTATCGCTCCATATGATGTCTGAATGAGAGGGTGAATTTTGTAAATCTGGAAAAGATGTGGGGATGACAGGGTGAATGGTTTTTACGACACATAAATGAATTTTTATTTGTCTCTCTGTGACGTCTGGATGACAGAGTGAATATTGTGTAAAGAATATCCTTGTTTGTCGCGGGGGTTACGTACCAAAAAGAACCCGTGAAGTAGAAACCTTTATTTTATTTTACAATTATTATACAATTAAATACTCTATTATACATTGAAAAGAAAGAACAAACCATTTTACAGGCTCATTTGTTTCACAAATAAAAGTACTGTACTTTAGAAACGTTTTTTTCAACAAATAACTTCTGTACTGTCAAATAATACTTTTAATCATCAATGTGAACAGAAGGCTTCGAATTGCGGCGATTAGCTCCGCCCACCGCGACCCGAGTGATTGGATCAAACGGGAGAAAATTAAAAATGAAAAAAATTGCGGACAGTTGCAAACCTTTTTGCATCCTTATTAAAACTTATCGCTGCTGTCGTCCTTAGGTTTTTTTCTTCCTTCTTTATGGAACGAACGGAAGATTCATTCATTCCGTAATGCCGACCTACAGCCGCATAGCTTTTAGCTTCCCTTAGCATGTCCAGAAGTTTAGCTTTATCTGCCATAGATAGCATCTTCTGCTGCCTTTTGGGCCCTTTTGTCGCTCCAGAGCGTTTTGTCAACATGATGGGTTTTAGAGAAACTGGAAATTGCAAGAGAATTTGCACGTACGTCATGTAAATTTGTCAAGCTGTTTTACGTACGTGTACATATTAAACTGCAACGTTATTGACACACAGGTAGAGAAGAAGCGGAGTGACTTTTTAGCCAATCAGAATGCAGAACACAATGCACCGTGCAAATCCGTGAAGTAGCGAAACCGTGAAAAGTAAAACTGTGTCGCGTTTTGGAGAAACGGCGAAAACACCCGCTGGAGGTCAAACGCGGTGCGTCGGTTCGCCCTCTGCGACCGAGCAGAAATAAAACTAGAATCTTTGAACGCCCACGTTTATTTGTTTCTCTGATCATTATCATCACAGCGCCCACTCTTTTTTAACAAATCCAGCCTCGGTCTAATTGGCTGTTGTTGTTTCGGGGCCTTATCCCGCTTTAGCGGCATCAAACGCCTACTTTTCAAACAAAATGTGAGGATTTTTTTTTTTTTTTTCATCCAAACGAAACATTTCAGATCATTTCAAGTGGGTTACTTCATTTTTGCATTTTCCTTTCAAGCAGGATATTAACCGTTCATTCACACGGAAGGGGGGGGTTGGTGGAGCCTAACCTGGCTGTGATTGGACGAGAAGCGCGGTCACCGGCGAATCAGAAAAGAGATTGTTCACTCACTCATTCATGTGTCATATTGATATGTACAAAAATAATAATAATGATAATAATAATAATATATTCTATTTAAGGCATCTGAAGGACACTATACAGAAATATATAGGACTGTCTCAGAAAATTAGAATATTGTGATAAAGTTCTTAATCTTCTGTAATGCAATTAAAAAAAACAAAAATGTCATACATTCTGGATTCATTACAAATCAACTGAAGCCTTTTATTATTTCAATATTGTCGATTATGGCTTACATCTGAAGAAAACTCATACATCCTACCTCAAAATATAAAAATATCATGAAAAAGTAATTTTTGTTTTTTTAATTGCATTACAGAAGATAAAGAACTTTATCATAATATTCTTATTTTCTGAGACACTCCTGTATATGTATATATATAAACGTACAACTAATACAGATATATAAAAAAAAAAACAATATCAAATAATAATATAGTATATAATAATAGTAATAATTATAATAATAGTAATGAAAGTGAAAATGTGGCAATAGTAAAAAAAATGAATAAAAACAAAATAAAAAATATATATGTATATCAATTATCAATTAGCAATTGGACACACAACCATTCACCCAATCATTCATGCGTCATATTGATATATACAGTCATAACACTAATAATAATAACGATAACAATAATAATAATGATAATAATACTGTTATTTACGCTGACCGAAGGACACTGTACAGATGTATGTATATATACATATTGCATTACATTATATTACAGTTATTTGGCAGACGCTTTTATCCAAAGCGACTTACAAAAAGTAGAATATATATATATATATATATATATATTTATACACACACACAAATATATATATATATGTATGCATTTATGTATATATATATATATATATATATATATACTCATACACACAACTAATACAGATTTGAAAAATAATATAAAATAATGTATGAATAATAACAATAATAGTGAAAATTAAAATAATAGTGATTCATAGCTTGACAATTGAAGAATGTGTGTGTATGCATACACAATATACACACACCCGTGCACCTGCGCGGGTTGTTTTGCTGCAAGAAGCAGGTTGGTGATTGGTTTATAAGCCTGCAGGAAAGAAAAAAAAAACACATCCCGTTGGAAATCATAGCTTGGACTGGTTTTCCAGGAGCCACATTGGAGAGGCTGGAGGCGACACTTTGAAAAACAACACAGATGCTGCACCTCACACACACACACACACACACACACACACACACACACATCTGAATCTTGCCTGGCCAGACGGGAGGCTGGTTTTGGACAGTGAAGGTGAGCGCCTCCTGTGGGCGGTTGAGTTAGCCAGCGGCTAACTAGTTAGATTCCACCTGATTTGGCCTGAAACAGCAGAAACACAACCAAACATCTGCTGGGCTTTGAAACCAAAATGCCAAAAATAGTCTCATGCGTGGGTTGAACGGTTGCATGTCTCTATATGACGTGTGAATGAGTGACTGAATGATGTGAAAATTAGCGAGTGAATGGTTGTGTCCCGATATGACGTGTGAATGGCTGACTGTATGGCTATATGATGTGTGAATGAGTGAATGTTTCTGTTATGTTAGCATGTGTGAATGCTAACAGTGACGATTGTTAATATGATGAGTGAATGATTGCATGAAGCATGAATAAAAGGGTGAATATTGCATGCGTCCATAGGATGTGACAGATTGCTTATATGACACGTAAATGAGTGAGTGAATGGTAATATAATGTTGCGAGTTATTTAAATGAGTGAATGAACGGTTACACGAGTGAATGAACGGCTCTACGTCTCGACACGCGAGTGTGTGAACGAGAGAACGTTTATGTCCCGTCACCATGTGTGAATGAGTGACTGAATGGTGGCACAATGCAGGAATGAAAGGGTGAGCGGCTGCACGTCTCAAAATGCAGTGTGACGTATCGCTAATATGACATTTAATCAGCAAGCCAACAAACAACAAACTTCAATTTTCTTTGAGAGGGAATGGAAAGATGTTAGCAAAGACGCAGCCGTCACAGAAAATACTGAAAGTAATGGCGCCGCCCTCTTTATTTACGCATGATTGTCGCAAAGTAGCTACGACACACGAACGGTCAACTTAGCAAGACATGCTATAAAATGCAAAAAAGAATAGATTATTTTGTGCAGAGACATATAAATTCTATATATATACACAATGCTAATATATAATATACATAATAGAAACGGCTATTTGATGTTTTATGCGAAGGATCTGAAAAAAAAAAACATCTGAAGTACGAAGAGTGAAAGAAAGTCTCATTTCGCGCGAAGGTGGTAAATATTTTAATGCTTCTTACTTATTTTTATTGCCTTTCTTACGTTCAGTATGAATCGTAAGCTAGCTCGGCGGCTCGCTAGCTCGCCGGAGTTTTCCAGTCCAAGTCGAGTTTTCCAGTTTCAGTTGCTGTGCCGCGAAAAATTAATTTTAAACGATTTTTTCCGTTTAATACCAACCACAGGGCCTCCTGCTCAGGTCGCGGCGCTACGGATGTGATGTTTTCAAACGTTGTCGGGTGTTTTTCCGGCTCCCTTCCCCTTCCCTCTCCATCGCCGCGACAAAATTCAACTCTTATTTCCGTCACGTTGGCCGAGTTTTTCTTTTTTTTCGCTTTTGTTTGTCCCGGACGGAGTCGAACCTCGGCGGATCGTCGGCTAAACCGCCGGCGGTGTCCAAAGAGTCCCATTATTAGCTTGTTTTGGTGATGCCGGTGTAACAAGTGTGAGCAAATTAGCCTCCTCATTTCGCCCTTGATCCAGTTTGTGTGACCATCTCTGTTTTTAAATCATGACGGATGAGCTTGCAGAGGAGACCTGGATCAGGCTGAATGTTCTCACACACACACACACACACACACACGCACACACACCCGTCTGCATCTGGAGCAGTTAGCGGTTCACATAAGAGAAGCTAGAGGGAGCTGTGGATGTTCAATAAACTCGGCCACCTTCTCCATCTGTCTCCCTTTGACAAACAGAGTGTACTTGTATGCTTGTGGGTCCACACACACACACACACACACACACACACACACACACACACATATGCAGGTGAAGTTATTAATAAGAAATGAGCGACCTACAGTTTGGAAACATGCAGCATCTCCAGCATGGAGTCCTGAGGAGGCGACTGACGCTCCTCCAAAACTCCAAAAAAATAAAGAAAGGCAATGATTGGGCGATGATTGTGATGTCACTCCGACGTTGAAAATCGTGGGAGTGAAAGGAGCCGGCGGCGGCCGATGTTTGCGTGAGCCGACGGGTCTCTGGGTTCCGTCAAAGCGGCTCGTGTTTGGTTGTTTTTCTTTGGTTTCTCCTGCAGCAGCAGAAGCAGAGCCAGATCACCTTCGGGTTGAAGAGTCCCGACGTCGGATCGACGCCACGGCAACCGGCTGAGGGAGGAGTTGGTTCATAGAGAAGATGGTGAGTGGGAAACATGGAGGGTTCACACACACACACACACACACACACACACACACACACACACACACACACAGAAACAACTACACCTCATAACCACAAAATCCATCCATCCATCCATTCATCCATACCTCCCTCCCTCCATCCATCTCTCCATCCATCATCTTCCTACCCATCCGTCCCTTCCTCCATCCATCCACGTTCCTACATCTACCATCCATCCATCCATCCATCCATCCATCCATCCACATTCCTACATCTACCCATCGTCCACCCACCCACCCATCCATCCATCCATCCATCCATCCATCCATCCATCCATCCATCCATCCAGCTAGCTTGCTAAGTAGCTAGTTTGCTATCCATCTCTCCATCCATCCATCCATCCATCCATCCATCCATCCATCCATCCATCCATCCATCCATCCATCCAGCTAGCTTGCTAAGTAGCTAGTTTGCTATCCATCTCTTCATCCATCCATCCATCCATCCATCCATCCATCCATCCATCCATCCATCCATCCATCCATCCATCTCTCCCACCATCTCTCCATCTTCCTACACATCTCTCCCTGCCTCCATCCATCCATTCACCTTCCTACCATCCATCCATCCATCCATCCATCCATCCATCCATCCATCCATCCATCCATCCCTCCATCCCTCCCTCTCTTCCTCCCTCCCTCCCTCCATCCATCCACATTCCTACATCTACCCATCGTCCACCCACCCATCCATCCATCCATCCACCCATCCATCCATCCATCCATCCATCTCTCCATCTTCCTACACATCTCTCCCTGCCTCCAGCCATCCATTCACCTTCCTACCATCCATCCCTCCATTCATCCATCCATCCATCCATCTCTCCCTCCCTCCATCCACTGGCTCCACTTCTCTTCCAGATTCTTCCTCTCAACAAACTTTCAAATCCCTTTAAAAAAACAACAAAAAGTCAAACATCCCGTCGTTGGAAAAACCCGTTGATTTAAACGCGTCTAATTCTGTCGAACGCTTCCAATGAAAATGATCACATTCATCTCATCAAAAACAACGCTTTAAATTTGACACAAATTCTCCCGTAGCAATTATCTTTCCACAATTTCAAGTCGCCCCCCCGCACAATGGCAGCGGAGGGGAAGTGTACTCCAAAGCTTATTTGCTTAATTCTGTTATAACTCTGGAGACTAACAACTGTGGGCTATTGTGAGAGCACAAGTGTTTCCGTGCCTGGAGGGAGATGGAGAGAGAGAACACTTGTAATTTCCTGCGTATTTTTTCCTCCGACCGAAAACGTCATGAATTCCCCCTTGTTTTCCATGCTATTAGCATACGGGTGATGCACTTCAACCTCCGTTTTCCAGCTGGTGGAAGATCTACGGCGGCGATTTCTGTGCCAGGAGGTACCCTGCTGCGACAGGAAGCTGCTAGCTTTGCGTTCTTGCGGGGAGTGCTGGACCGCAAACCAGCAAAGAAAAAGAAGAAGAAGACGACGACAGGGACAACGGTGGAGGTGGAAGCTGCTAAAGTGGACTACGAGTAGATATAAAGAACCCGGTTAGCCGTTAGCTTACGTAAAACGGGTCGAGATTATGAATTCCACCGATCACCAACGTCCAATGAGTTCCTTCTAGCAAGGAATCCTAGTTGCTGGTTCGTCCGCTTCCCGGACGCACAAGAAAACAGGCTACTTCCTGAAAGGGTTCAGAGAAGCGCAAACAACAGCTTCTATCCACTGTTACAAACCACATGACCATGAACTGACCAATCAGAGGTAGAGGGACTAAGCGTGAGAATCACCCAAATCATTCCGACCCTTTTCCGACCCAATTACTATATTTTCTGGACTATAGGGCGCACCTGTAAATAAGCCGCATCCGCTCCATTTAAAAAGAAATATATATAGAAGCCGCACCAGGCTATAAGCCGCAGATATCTATGTTGAAAAGAAATGTCCTTCAGGACATTTTCAAGTTCAGCTCACCTGCTTTTATGTCCTCTGAAAGCTTTTTTCGACTTTTGGCATTGCATGAGCTCTTCCCGCTGCCGCCTCCGACGTCTTACTATAGATTCATTGACGCTAAGCTTGCGTTTCCTTCGTGGATCGCAAGCTCGATGGCCTTCAACTTAAAACTCGCATCATACCAGCTTCTTCTTGCAGTTTCCATGATGACGGGACGAGGATTTGAAAATAAGTACCGGTTAGTAATTTGTCGTGCGTGTTCTATCTGCTTTTTATCTGCTATTCTTCTTTGCGTTGATTTACACGTCTTATCTTATTTTGGATTCTACTTCGGCCCCCTAGCGGTGGAAGAAACATTCACGGAATAGCCGCACCTTTGTGTACGCCGCATGGTTCAAAACCTAGGAAGAAGAAATAACGAGTGACATTCATTCAGAGACTCTCTTTGCGGTGTGGAAGAACGGGAACGGCGAAGGACGGCACGGAAAGACTCTGGGCATACCGGAGCCGGCTTGGACCACATCAACTCTCCGAAGTATCACGGAGAAAGAAGAGATAAGAAAGGCCTTCCTTGTCCGCAAGTGAGGCCCCAGACCGGGGGAAGATGTTTGGAAGGTCTAGGACGGTTGTGAGGCGCAAACTTTCTGAGGACACTGAAGCATACCGAGGGGCCACGTCTTTATGACGCATGAATGAATGGTTGTTTGTCTCTGAATGATGTTGGATGAGAGGGTGAATGTTGTTTGTCTCTCTGGTGAATGGGAAGGTGGACACAAGACACTTTGGAAAGCATACCGAGCGACAACGTCACCGTCTGATACATGAACACGACCGTTTTTGAGGTTGTAGCCGTGACGCCGCGCCGAGTTGCCCTCAGCAACCCCATGAAAGGCCAGCGAAATTGAAATCAGAGAAATCAATAGTTGTCAAACTAAGTACACCATTATAACCACCAGGAAGGCGGCGCAGTGTCAAGCCAGTTTGTCGGAGTGAACTTCTGGGATGCTTCTCTCTCGGGGTGTTTGTCGACGGTAGCCTCGCAACTCGGCTGACAGCCGCGGAGGCCGGGGCGATGCGGCCGGCTCGACTCGTCTTAATGAATTCTTATTTTGTTACAGAACCCTGCTGAACTCGCCGTTCGGACGCCAGCTATTTCCAAACACCCGCTCTAATGAAGTTTTTTTTCTTGGAGAAAGTGGGGAACATACAAAGACTTACTTTCGATAAGTTGATCCAGGGTTAATTTTTGTCTGGAGTGCAAGCCAGAGTCACGTAAGCAGGCGGTCGCCCCGGGAGATGTCTTCACAAAGATTCTTTCTCTCTTGCGGAATATCATTAAATGTACATTTAGGGTTTAGAAGAGTTTGGAAGGCACCGGAGAGTGGGAAGTGAGCCGAGGCCTTGCGTGGCGGCGCTAAACAGCCGGGCATACTTTGATTCTGGTGTCGGTTCAATCGTTCCTAAGCTGCATTGCTATCTTGCGTCAGGGTCACGGGCCACTGAAGGCTTTCCCTGCTGTCATTGGACAAGAGTCGAGGTTCACCCTGGACGAGTGGACCGCAGGGTCACATCACATGTAGAGACATACAACTGCTGACTCTTGTATGCTGGAAGTCCAGTTGCCCGACGAGCATACAACTATTGAGTCTTCGCTGAACCCCCTGCATGTTTTTGGGCTGTGGAAGCAAATTCTAAAGGCTGAGCGGAGGCGCTAACCACCGTGCTGTGGTGCCGCCCCGGTAATGATTTTTAGTTTCTGTTTGCGTCTGAAATATCTGAGATCAAAACACATTTTAGAGGCAATCAATGCGTGAGAGACGTTCCAATTACACAGCTGAAGTTATGTGGATTCTCCAGAAAGCCCATTCTATTACTTTACAGACGGATGCAATTAATATCATGGATTCTGTGCTCGTTCCGTCTGCCTTGTTACCGCGGCACCGGTCCAACTGCGGTAGCAAATAATGTGATAATAACATAGCGATAATGGACGCAACGTGGCGCCGATGGAAACAGCGACGGCGGGATTGGAGCGTCCTTCCGTCAAACACGTGTCCTCATTTCAAATTCATAACCGCCGTTAAATAGCACTACAGAAAAAAAAAACAAAACTATTACAACAGCCCGCATAATCGGTTGATGAATATTTAAAGATTGCGACGGAGGCTGGAACCTCGACCTCCGAGCGCATCCGCTTTCTGAAATCCGAGCCGTCGATCGGTGGATGTTAAGAGTTTGACACCCGTGTGGACGCCGCTGTGGCGTTTAAAGATGGCGGGACACGCCGCCCGCTGCTAACTAGCCCGGGTAGAATCATAGCAAAACACCAGCGAGCCGTTCTTGTGGCTGGTCGGGGACGTTTTGATGGATTCAAAAGATTAGCCTGGGCGTTACATTTAGCATATCATTGTAGCATTAAGTGTTTCCAAGGAAGTAAAGGATAGAGAAACTCCTCCAACCTCCTCCACCACCATCTTCAAGGTAAGATGAATAAAAAGACTTGATTTCTTCTTGTCGAACTCTTCTCATCTTGGCAACCGGACTTGTATGCCTTCACTTGAAGATGTTTCAACCCCTCATCCAAGAGGCTTCTTCAGTCCTACTGACCTGTGGGGAGTTCCTGAATATAACTGCCAGGTTTTTGGGCAGATCTAGGTTATGGTGGCGTTTGAGTGGAAGAGTTGATCTGCAGAGACTGGGTGTCAAAGGCTCATCTAGATTACCAATACAGGCAATCCCACTAAGTTGCTCCTAGCATAACAACTCCCCTTACGCCTAGTTTGCAGATCGAGTCTTCCATTTGCACTACAAGCCCAAAAAACCTGGCAATTCTATTGGAATCCTCCCCACGGGTCATGAGAACTGAAGAAGCCTCTGGGATGAGGGGCTGAAACATCTTCAAGTGAAAGCATACAAGTCCAGTTGCCAAGACGAGAAGAGTTCGACAAGAAATGAGCGAACTGCCAACACCGTTCATATTTTGATAATGTTTACATTTATCTATTCTCACTGTAGGTATGTACACATGACAATAAACACTTTGAATCTTGCAGGTTGGGATGTCTGTAAATGCAACTTTTTCCAATACGGTTAAACTAAAAAAAACACCAGAGATTCCTCGAATTGACACGTTGCTTTTATCCAGGTATGAAAGACCCGTCCGCTAAAAGCCGCGAATTTTGTCAAACGACGACGGATCTGTGACGCTTTCAAATCCATCTCCCAGTTTCTCCCTTTTTTGGACATTTGAAGCATTGAGTCGTCAGCCCACACACACACACACACACACACACACACCTCGACAAGCAACCTTGAACTTGTGAACGCGGCGCCTGGGTTGACACGTCTCTATCAGCATAAAGCCGAATCCAGCTTTGAGCTGGATTCGGCTTTACGAACCGTCGGGTCTTGGAGGTGGAGAAGCTGCCAGGAAAGCTGTAAACATCTATGAAGGATATCTTTTATGATTACGCAACCTTGTTCAAAGCTCTATTAACCCCGCCCTGAGAAAAAAAACAAAAAAAAAAAAAACGGAGGTTTTACAGGATGAATATTTCGAGTCACGCACTCCGGCATTTCCGCTGAGGATTTACTAACATTTAGACACCCGGGGCGAAGCATCTCCTGAACCCCCGCCAGTTTTATGTGTCCTCTCCAGCCCTCTTGAGGTATTGCAGAAGCAGATATAGCACCGCTATGGAGGGGTGGAAGTAAATCATAATGGGTTTTCTGGCAGCTCGCTGCAGCTTTTTTTTTTTTTTTTTTTCTCCCCGAGATGTTTGCGTAGCTCCCAGACACCTCCTGCACCGATGCTTTATCGGGTTCGCTTACACTCTTTTAGGGGTAAATAAAAAAAAATATATAGAAAAAGTTGGGCACTTCAATTTATCCCATCTACATTTGCCGGAGTTGTGAAACAGGATAGGAAAACATTCTGGACTTTCTATAATGGTTCCCCCCCCCCTGTTTCTTTTGTGCCAATAAAAATCTCAAATAACCCTAACCCTATCACCGGGAGCCAGACGATCGCCGTGGAAACCAGACGAGCTGAGCCATGCGCTTTCAGTTAAGCGCCAGCGAGGAGGAGAGATTGCCTGCGGGCTTATTGGCAAATTGAGGCCAAGTTCAGTCACATTATCATGCACACACTCCGGGTTCGAGCCTCGAAATAGAAACGTCCAGTTCGCGGCCGAGACGCGATCGGGGGGGATAAAGGGTTTTCGTAGCGCTCTGCGGCAACAAACCTTTCGCGTGGCGAGCGACGCCGATATCTACGGACAGGCGCTGAAACAATTAGGTAATTAATCACTGGATCCAGCCGCGGTGTCAGGATACGCAAGGTTAGCCTCTTGTTGTGTGTGTGTGTGTGTGTGTGTGTTGCACTACTTAGTCCGGTGTTGTAAGTCAGTTGGGAACTAAATTCGATTAAATTCTTTTGGCCTGTTTGCAGTGTCCTTAAAATGACCCTGCGATGTATAACTACTAATTTCAAGGTTACATTAGTTCATAGCACAAAAGCTAGCATGATGTTTTGAGGTTTTGCGCCTCAAGAGGGATGATGATTTGATTTATTATCAATAAAGACATTAACTGACACCTTGCATGCTAGCTTTAATTCAGTGTTCTCCGGCATTTAGCGGTTAGCACAGTAGTTAGCATAGTTAGCGCCGTGGTTCAGATGGAGTTTGCACGTTCTTCCCGGGTTCAAAAACAAGCAGCAGGTCCGTTGGAGACCCGAATTAGTCCAGACGTGTGAATGAGAAGATGAATGGCAGTGAGTGTCCTCTTTAAAAACCACCGTAGAAAAGTACGACTCCAAACTACTCCAAAGTTTAGTCCTCATACGAGGACATGTTTTGTTTTGAGCACCTGCCTCACAGCAAGAAGGTCGCCACTTCGATTCTGCCCTTCCGTGTGGAGTTCCCTCGGGTTTTCTTCAGGCTCTCCGGTTTCCTTAGCCCAAAAACATGCAGGAGGTGAACCAGAGACCCTAAACTGCCAGGACATACATGCGGTATGTCTCCATATTCTTGTCAAAATCAGATTCCAATCCAGGTAAATCCTCAAAAGTCTCCACCTAACGACAGCCTTGTTAGCACAACGACCCCCTTCCACCTGGTTTCTGCAGCTCAAGTTTCCCATTTGCAACTCAAGCCACGGTAACCTTGACCCCTTATATTCAGAAACTCCCCTGCGCCCATCAGAAGTGAAGACAAGGGGCGACTCGTCTTCTAGTCCGGGAAAATCAAACCCGGTTGCCGCGGCGAGAAGACTGAATAGTATTTAGCGTGACCTGGATGAACGAGCCCTTCGTACCTCCGATCCGGTACGCCGCCGCCGCCGCCGCCGCCGCCGCCCTGCAGAGAGGGTGATCGGCAACAGTCTACCTTCTCTCCGGGACCAACTCCTCTCATGCACTACCTTGCACTGCTTTGCACCACCAACCACGATCGCCGTGATCTCGCTTCAATGTCCGTTTTAGCTCCGTCAACCAAAGCAAATTCCTTGTAGTTGCAAAATTCCTCGGCGTACAGAAATTCCGATTCCGCCCACGCCCGAATCCGGGACAGCCGGTGCAGATGCGGACCATGACTTGACTTCACCGAACCTCTGCTCTTCAGGGCGACCCGGCGCTTTACCGAATTAGCGGTCGATAAATGAGCCCGGAGCCGACCCCGGGGTGCGAATGAACGGGTAATGGGGTCAAGCCTGCGTGACCCCGCGTGACCCCCGCCGACCTCGGGGTCAGCTCATTATAAACCCCCCTATTCACGCTCCAAAAACACGTTTCTCTGCATGCGCGACTCAGCATGCTAGCAAAAAGTGCCGATTAGGGGTCGTCTGACATTAAAGATTGTGCAATGAAATGTACAAATTTGCGGGATGAGATATTAAAGCTGCTCATCGATTGAAATAATGTTGCCGGAGGCCGCGGAGATCGGCTAAATGTGCTGCGTGTTTTTGAAACCGGTCGTCGATGTTCATGTTTAGCATCAGGGGGCGACAGGTGGCCGACGCAAAGTCATGTGCTGCCTTCTTAAAATAATTTAAAATCAACTTCTCAGTCAATATTTGTCTGTTTGCTGTGTTTTTTTTTCATAAAGGTGACAATTTATGTCACAGTAAAGTGTCGACGTCCTTGCACAGATTAGCTCTTTGACAAGGGCAGTGGATTGTTTCTGTAGTTTAAAAAGAAGAAGAAAAAAGAAGAAATAAAATAAAGGAAATATAAAAATAAGGGGAGGAAAATAAAGAAAATATATGGATAAAAAATAAAATAAAGGACAAAAAAATATATACATAAAAATTAAAAGTTTAAAAAATGTGAAATGAATAGAAAAGGTAAAAAAAAATTGTATAAAAAAAAAAAAAAAAAGCAAATTAATGTATGTATACACCCGTGTATCTACGTGTGCATGTATTATATAATGTATCGGCTTCTATGGACATAATCTTGGCTTCCTTTGATATTGATTACTCCTCATTGATTAGCTAGTCCAATTAATATTCATATGCAATAATCAAATGTCAAAAGTGACAGTTGCGGAAGGTGAAACACCGTCACAGAGGTGAACCGGTCTTTCTTTCAGAACTAGCTGGGAACTTAAGTTTAGTCCAGTCGACGGTAACAAGCCGGAGGTCCCACGTCAAGCTGGATCGGAGGGTCCAACCCCTCTGAAGATCTCGCACGACGGGAGCAAAACCAAAAAACTTGTGGCTGGTGCCAATCCTACTTCCTTTCGTGGAGTCCGAGGGGACCTGGACTCACAAAGAGAGCTTGGGTCCGTAAGAAAATTAAGGACTCGGGGAAAAGGAGCTCCATTAAAACGCTCGGTTCGATCTATATCTGCTGTTGGAACGGGAGGGTTGGTGGGTCGATCCTGTCGGCATGTCGAAGTGTCCTTTGGCAAGACACTCCACCCCGAGTGGCTCCCGGCGGTATGCTTCCAACGGGTGAATGCTCTGCAGCGTAAAGCGCTGTGGAACCGCGGGATGTGAGAGCGCTATAGAAGCGGGAAGCTTTTTTCTTGGAACTTCTAGCTGTTTGGACGACGGATTGAAATAAACTATATGGCCAAAAGTATTGGCTCACCAATCTAGATAATGGGAATCAGGCGTTCCGATCACTTCCACGGCCAGAGGACCTCGGCATGTAGACTGTTTTTACAAACATTTGCAAAAGAACGTGTTCGCTCTCAGGTGCTCGGTGAATTGCAGCGTGGAACTGATAGGATGCATTTCGGAGCAAATCCAGCGGTGACATTTCCTCGCTCCAAAATATTCCACCATCAACTGGATTAGAAGAGCGTGGAAGCGTTTGGGAACGACAGCAACTCAGGAGTCGGGGTCAGGAGTGCCAAGAGGTGGCCGACGTCCCGCAGAGTCAATGGCTACAGACCTCCAAACTTCACGTGGCCTTCAGATGAGCTGAAGAACAGTAGAGAGCTTCACAGAATGGCTTTCCATGGGTGAGCAGCTGCATCCGGGGTGCAATGCAAAGCATAGGATGCAGTAAAGCACAAAGACACTGGACTCTAGAGCAGCGCCTTCTTTGGAGTGACCAAGAGCACCTCTCCATCTGGCCATCTGATGGACGAGTGTGGTTTGGCGGTCGCCAGGAGAACGAACGCTACTTGTCCGACCTCGTTGTGCAACCAGGAAGTTGGTTGTTCTTCAGGAGCTTCTTGGCCCCTTTAGTTCCAGTGAAAGGAACTCTGAAAGCTCCAGCATACCAAGACATGTTGGACAATTGCAAAAGTTTGGATCTGGACCCTTCCTTTCCAACACGACTTCAGCTGTGCCCAACGCAAGATCCATAAAGACATGGGTGACCTTGACTGCCCTGCACCTCAAGCCCATGGAACATCTTTGGGATGAATGAGACACCAAGAGCCAGGACTCCTCCTTCTGGAAGTACCCCCAAAAAATTGCCATAAACACCCTCCTGAACCTTGTGGACAGCTTTCCTAGAGGAGCTGAAGCTGTTCTAGCGGCAAAAGGTGGACCCGGGTCATGTTAAACCCTGTGGATGAGGAATGGGACGTCAAGGCAGGTGAGCCAATACCTCAGGCTACATCTGCTTACCTTCTCCGCTTCATAGAAAGAATACAAGTCCCTTTCTGTCTTTCAAATGCATACATTTTTATCACGTTTGTTTCGATTATCTAATCTCACGGTCGTCTATTCAGAATTTAGATTTCGCCGCCGATGTAACACGGAGTCGATGTTTTTTCAAGTCCCGACGTATTTGTTTCTCGCCGGAAAGCGCGTTTTGAATGGCGGCGTATATAAAAGTTTAATCATAATCAGGTCTAATAGAACGAGTGGAGCTCGTAGGCGCCGCGGCCAATCAGGAGAATTTATGCTCAATAATGTTCTACTCATTACTTCACTGCTTACAAAGACTGGATTGCGCTGAAGAGCAGAACATGATGAGAATTAGTAATTGCGTAATGTACTTCAGATTAGAAGAGCACTTACGTGCTCTAGCGGAAAGGAATCCTCGCGATCCATATTCGTCTGGGCTCTTTTGAGGAAGCCGATTCTTTCATTATTTTTTTTTTTTTTTTTTTGCGACTAAACATTAATTACAAAAATTGCAATTACACCCAGAAGTAAACGTTGCTTTGCAGCGCTAATCTGATTTTATTATCATACTTAATACGCTCTTGGGCGCCCCGACCCCCCCCCAAACGTCTGGTTCCTACCGAGCCACCGCTCCGCAATTATCCTCCCGTCGGAGTTCCCGTCGATGTGAAATTGAGACGTTTAGAAACGGCCGTCGCCCCCGAGCCATCGACTCATCCGACGGGGGTCGGCGTGGACGCATCTACTAGCTTGTTGTCGAAGCGAGAAGCTGCCGGAAGCTGCCGTTGAAGATTTATCCGGCCCCCCCAAAAAAAAAAAAAAACCCTCCTCCCGCCGCCTCGTACCCAAGCCCTCCATCACTTCCACCAGTTGACACTCGCTCAGTGTGACATCTTGACAGATTGCCTTCTCGCCAGCGGAGCAGAGGCCAGTGTCCGATGTGTGACTAATATGTCGAGCGCCGCCGTCTCGCCGGGGAGAACCGACGATCCTTAGCGTCTCGGGTCGCTCCGTTAAGGATTTATGCAAAAATGGTAAACGGCGTCCGTTTAAACGGCGCTTTCGTCACTTCAAGGGTTTCGGAACGCGGGAAATCGGACGATCTTATTCACAAAAATCCGCGATTTTCAGCAGAAGTATATTTTACCGGGCGCTTCTCTTTGCTAAAGATGGACGCGACATTCGCGCGCAGCAAATTAAGTATTTACCGGATTTTTCGGACTATACGTCGCTCCGGATTGTAAGTCGCACCGGACAAAAATGCATAAGAAAGAACGAAAAAAAACATATATAAGTCGCATTTTTTGGGGGGGAATTTATTTGATAAAATCCAACACCAAGGATAGACATTTCATCTTGAAAGGCAATTTAAAATAAAAATAG
The DNA here is from genome assembly GCF_037954325.1 of Fistularia commersonii. Taxonomy (NCBI): domain Eukaryota; kingdom Metazoa; phylum Chordata; class Actinopteri; order Syngnathiformes; family Fistulariidae; genus Fistularia; species Fistularia commersonii. Next base: position 1,069,702 of record NC_141290.1, read on the forward strand.
AATAGAGAACAACAGGCTGAATAAATAAAGCCTAGTATATTCTAGATCAGGGGTCGGCAACCTTTAACACCCAGAGACATTTGGACCCGGTTTCCTCGGAAAAGAAAACAGTGGGAGCCGCAATTACTTTTTGACGTCTAAAATAAAGGTACCACTGAATATATTGCTTTTTATTACCTTTACACTTTGTATTAACAAGTGTGTTGCTTCTGAAATTCACAAAGTATTACGGAGAAAATCACATTTTATTTATGCAATGAACTCATTTTGAGCTTTGGGCTTTCAGAGCGTGTAGCGGAGCCTTGACCTGAATTTTAAAAATAAATCGGGAAAAAAATCACTGTGTCAGTAAACAATAAAAAAATAGATATTTGCAAAATATCTCCATAAATATTTATTTTACCAGGTTTATGGGACTTCTGCTCCTGAACTTCTGCGCACAGCATCTGCAAATCTGGACTTTACCGGCTTCCGCCAGTGTGACGTTATTTTGAGCGGCGAAAAATAATAAATGTAATTTTATTTGATATTTCAAGATCACAAAAATCTTCCAACTTAGAACTAAAAGTTAACAAAAGGAATTAACACAAATGAAATACGCTTCAATTAAATATTTTAAATTTATTTTCCCAAGCTGCTCGGAGCCGCAGTGTAAAGATGGAAGAGCCGCGGGTTGCCGACCCCTGGACTATATGACGCATGAACAACGAACCGAGAACGTGCCTGCTAGGCTATGCTAACGTAACATATTACGGTAAGAGTCATTCAAATAACAATAGCATATAGCACATGCTACAACCAAACAATCGGTATCACTCTTAATCACTAAATCCAACGAAATCTTCCTCTTCGGCGTCACTTCTGAACAACTCCGCCAACTCCGAAGGTAGACGGTGCGCCGCTTCCTCTCCTACCGCTACGTAAATACGTCAGAGTCACTTGCAGTTCCAATTATTCCAGCCTTTTTGGATCCCGAAAGGACGGCGTTCTTGCTCTGATAGAGAGGCGATTGCGTTGCATGAAGCCGTAACACCAGGAAGGTCATCAAGTCCAAAACCCTGGTGCTCGCCTACCGGCCAGGATATGATCAAGCTACATGTTCCTTCCCGTCCCCTCCGATCCGCCACCTCTAGGCGACCGTCCACCCCGTCACTCTGAGCCCCGGCTGCCGAACCGACCGGTCTCAGCTCTTCGGCGGTGGGACGAACTTCTGGAAAAGGTCGGACAGTGGGGTCGCTGTCAGGCTAATACTTCAGGCTAATGCTTGCTAGCAAGCTACTCCGCCGCGAGCTAAAAACATACCTCTTACGAAGGAATGAATGTATGTATGCATGTATATGGTTTTGAGATGGTTATTTGGTAGAGTCTTGGCTTCTGAGTAACGACTATTGGTACTTCGGATCTTCGGTTATTGAATCGTAATTTTTGTAGGTCGCTTTGGATAAAAGCGTCTGCTAAATGACTGGAATGTAAAGTAATTGAATAAACCGCCAGCAGATCCAGCGAAAACATGGACCTGATTCTTTCTGTCTTCAAAAAGACAAATTCAACTTTAAAATCAATAATAATCATAACGAAACTACACCAAACATGTCAAAAAACATTGCGAAAACTTGAAATATTTGCACGTAACAGTTTCCAAACTCCAAGTAAAGACCTGACAGGTTAGCAACCAACGACTTGATCGCTAACAAATCTAGTGTACTTACAGCTGGACAAATAAATTGCTTTGTTCAAAGCTGTATTGATTTGATTTTAAAGGTTAAGTAATCTTGGTGGGTGCGGTTGATTGGCTCATCTCTGCCGGCTCAGCAAAGTGAACGCCGCGCAGGCGGCCGGCGGATCGTCAAAGCAAATTGGGCGGCGAGGTGAAAGGACGCGAGTGGCGCCGGTCCCGAGGTCGCTACGTCGATACCGGCGCCGGCGAAGCTAGCCAGGGGCGGCTAAGGGAACCCCGGCTATCATTTATCAGCGGTGGGTAACAAACGGCTGACTGGGACACGAACGCATCAATAACCCACAGGCGTGCGCTAAAACTCACACACAACGGCGCTAATGAGGTCCAACGCTAAAGGTCACGGCTCGGGGTGTGAACGGAGGACGCCCGATTCCCAATCGTACGTGATTCACCCCTTGACGAGGCGCTCCCTTTTCAATCTGTATGATAAAGAGCTGCAGCGTAAGCGTTAGCTTCTGCCAGGAGACAAAGGACAAAGTTAGCTGGAAGAGTTAGCTTTCCGGGCTCAGAAACCGAGGGGATTCTCTGCCGCTTTATCGATTTTTGCCTTTGCCCGTGTTTTCTATCGACGCTTCAGCCCCGCCCCTTTTTGGCCACCGTTGACTCGGGCGGTTTTGTAAAAGTAGCACGCCGAACTCCAATGTTGCTTTCTGTCTCCCATCAGTCAAATGTAGGTAGCAGAGGAGAGCTCAGCTCACATCATCTATTTATTTTAAGTTTTGAGACGGTCTCATTGTCTGAATTCTTTCCCTGAAAACGTGGGTGACCGCTGTTGCGACAGGGAAGGGAAAAAGTGCACTAACTGTTAACAAAAGCCAAGACAAATTTCAGATTGGATGCTAACTTCTGTCAAGGATGTCGATGGAGGACGTGTTTAGGGTGAAACCAACGTCATAGATACTTTGGCGCAAGCTAACGACGCTAACTATATTGATGCGAAACCCTTCTGCATCACGGGAAGTCAGACAATCGAACAACACCATTTGCGCCATTTCTGTCGCACCTTCTCTCTCATCTAGCCTCTGTCCGAGAGGTGGTGCGTGATTGGTCAAAACATGTGAGGTGGGCGTGGTTGATGGCGGAGAACCAAAGAGGGTTTACAAGACGGGAGTGAGGAAAGGACAGGGAGCTGGAGGTGGTGAAGATCTGGGTAGGAGGATGATGAGTTTGGAGCTCCCAGGCAGGAGTTCAGGAGGAAGATCAGGAGGAGGTTTACGGATGGAGGGGAAGTGGACGTGAGGATATCTGGTGTAAGAGGAGAGGATGCAAAGCATGGGGTTAGATGGAGGAACTATGAAGAAGAAAAGGTTGCAGGAGGAACAAAAGATACAACTTCTTGTGACTCAAGTTAGAGTTAGAATGGGTACTCTTACCGCTGAAGTTTGGATTGCGGGAAACCAAAGAAGTTCGGTTCAATCCAAGAAGAAGAAGACAATGAAGGATGGTTTCTCCATCTTGATAAAGATGGCATGGTTGGATGGCCTCTCAAAGCTCCCTCAAAGAAGCGGCGCCAGAGCAGAAGGTTGTCCCGCGATGGGTACCGTATCTTCACGACCATCAGGCGCACCGTACTAGAGGGCACAGTCTCAGTAATGTGTGCCATTACTGTATTTCACACACACATATAAGGCGCACCTGATTATAAGGCGCGGGTTTTATATCCAATCCACCCCACACTTCCCCCTTTAACGTTCTCATGGTGTCCTCTACTACGTCCGCCTTACAACAACAACACACAAGCATACAAGTCTGCGTATTTAAAAAGAGAGCGGGAGCAAAACTGATTTTGGTATTCACATTTTTTTACCGGTAATCGTCATCAATCGAACCCATGGAAGTCCTCAACCTCTGTTTCTGATTTGAACAGCTGCGCTAAACCTCCATCAAACATGCCGGGTTCACTTTCTTCACCGTCAGAGTCGCTTTCCTCGGAAATGATGCCGGCTTTTGCAAAAGCTCGAACAACAGCGCCAGCGGACACGTTAGCCCGAGCGTCTCGCAAATTGAGGCGTAACTCGCCCGGCGTCTCGCTACCGTGCTGGTCCCCTTCTTCTCCACAGTGACTCACCGGGAGGTCATAAGTGAGCGTCCATGTTAGCGATGTGGCTGGATGTGTTTGTCGGCCATGTTTTCAGGGTTGTTAAAACAACCACGTTCTGCATAACGCACATACCTGTTCTTTTATATACAATCAACACCCACACTTCCCCCTGGTATCTCTACTACATCCGCCTTACAACAACAACGCACACACAGGGCGCACTGCACTATAGGGCGCACTGCAATATTGGGCGCGCTGCAATATAGGGCGCTCTGCACTATAGGGCGCTCTGCACTATAGGGCGCGCTGCATCATAGGGCGTACTGCACTATAGGGCGCACTGCATTATAGGGTGTACTGCACAATAGGGCCTGCTGCACTATAGGGCGTACTGCACTATAGGGTATACTGCACTATAGGGCGTACTGCACTATAGGGCGCACTGCACTATAGGGCCCGCTGCACTATAGGGCCCGCTGCACTATAGGGCGCGCTGCATTATAGGGCGCACTGCATTATAGGGTGTACTGCACAATAGGGCCTGCTGCACTATAGGGCGTACTGCACTATAGGGTGTACTGCACTATAGGGCCTGCTGCACTATAGGGCGTACTGCACTATAGGGCGCACTGCACTATAGCGCCCGCTGCACTATAGGGCACGCTGCATTATAGGGCCCGCTGCACTATAGGGCGTACTGCACTATAGGGCGCACTGCACTATAGCGCCCGCTGCACTATAGGGCGTACTGCACTATAGGGCGCACTGCACTATAGCGCCCGCTGCACTATAGGGCGTACTGCACTATAGGGCCCGCTGCACTATAGGGCGCGCTGCATTATGGGGCGTGCTGCACTATAGGGCGCGCTGCACTATAGGGCGTACTGCACTATAGGGCGCACTGCACTATAGCGCCCGCTGCACTATAGGGCGTACTGCACTATAGGGCCCGCTGCACTATAGGGCGCGCTGCACTATAGGGCCCGCTGCACTATAGGGCGCACTGCACTATAGGGCCCGCTGCATTATGGGGCGTGCTGCACTATAGGGCCCGCTGCACTATAGGGCGCACTGCATATTTTGAAGAAAATCTAAGACGTTTATGTGCACCTTATAGTCGTGAAAATACGGTCGTTTTAATATAAAAGCATGAGAGGATGAACATAACAATCTAGGGAGCGTGACGTATGAAGCGAGCGGTCGGCCGCTAATGCCTGGAAATAGATCGCCGAACGTCTTTCACAGAGGAGAGCATCTGTCGCAGAAGACGAATTCCCAAAGGGTGAACGGCGTGTACAGATAAAGAAGGGTGATGACCCGGGCGGGCGGGAGGAGATCGATCCCGGCGACCAGCGACACAAACGTCTCACTCTGCTTTTTTACTCTCTCTTGTTTGTGCTTGGACTTGTGGGCAGGGCTTACTTGGACGACGCAGGAGAATTTAGTATCTAATATATCTAATACAACTTTGTCCTACTTCTTGCCAACTCCAAAAAAAATAAACAAAACAAATAAAATCGTCTCTTGTGGAGGACTTGTGCTGTCATGTGATCATGAATACAGTTTCTCAAATTTGCTACACAATAAAAAGACAAAAATAAAAATAGCATAAAACAAATGTATTATGTCCATTTATCTGGCAAGCAAGAAAAATAGTATTGAAACTAAACAGACAAATAATAGTCTTAAATTCTAATTTTAAGGTGCTCAATACTGTCAATACGAGCACTTCAGGCTAATGCTTGCTAGCAAGCTAATCTTTTTTTGCTTTGAAATCAAGGACAGCATTAGAGGACGGCAACGCAGGCATGTTCTGCAGCAGCGATCCTGCAAATAATTTGAAAAATAAATGGACTTGAAGCAGCGCAGCGTTAAATTAGGACATCGGGTTACGCAATGAAGCGTTTGCGACACGTTGCTGTCTGTTTACGTCGGCTCTTTCCCTTTTTTAATCTGACATTTTTGACCCTTCAACATGGCCGCCGAATGGAAGGCGGGTTTTTTCTGAATCGCTTGTTCGTTTCCGTGCTGTAATTTTCATTTTCCGACAGCTTCGTTCTGAATCTTGATACATTCGTAGGAGTTCAGGGTCATGTAAGTGACTTAGCTTACGGTCTTCTTCTTCTTCTTTGGGCTTTTCCCTTCAGGTGTCGCCACAGCGAGTCAACTTTCTCTATCTAACCCTATTCTCTGGATCCTCCTCTCACACCAACTACCTTCATATCTTCTCTCACGACGTCCATAAATCTTCTCTTTGGTCTTCCTCCAGACCTCTTGCCTGGCAGCTCCAATTCCAGCATCCGTCTACCAATATATTCTCTATCCCTCCTCTGTCCATGACCCAACCATCTCAGTCTGGCTTCTCTGACCTTCTCTCCAAAACATCTAACATGTGCTGTTCCTCTGATGGACTCATTCCTGATCCTCTCCATCCTGGTCACTCCCAAAGAGAACCTCAACATCTTCATCTCTGCAACCTCTAGTTCTGCCTGCTGTCTTTTGGTCATTGGAACAGTTTCTAGTCCAAACATCATCGCTGGTCTCACCACTGTCTTGTACACCTTTCCTTTTATTCTGACTGAAAGTCTTCTATCTCTTTGTAACCCCGACACTTTTCTCCACCCATTCTAACCTGCTTGGATTGTCTCTTCACCTCTTTTCCACACTCTCCTACGCTCTGGACTGTTGACCCTAAGTACCTGAAATCCTCCAGCTTCTTGATCTCCACTCCCTGTAGCCTCACCGTTCCACCCGAGTTCCTCTCGTTCACACACATATATTCTGTCTTGCTGCGACTAACTTTCATTCCTCTCCTATCCAGAGCATACCTCCACCTCTCTAGATGTTCCTCAACCTGTTGTCTGCTCTCACTACAGATCACAATGTCATCCGCAAACATCATGGTCCATGGGGATTCCTGTCTAACCTCATCTGTCAGCCTGTCCATCACCATTGTGAACAAGAAGGGGCTCAGAGCTGATCCCTGATGGAGTCCCACCTCCACCTTGAACTTCTCTGTTACCCCTACAGCACACCGTACCAGTGTCTCACAGCGAGCATACATGTCCTGCACCAGTCTAACATACTTTTCTGCCACTCCAGACTTCCTCATACAATACCAGAGCTCCTCTCTTGGCACCCTGTCATATGCTTTTTCTAGGTCTACAAGAATACAATGCAGCTCCCTCTGGCCTTCTCTGTACTTTTCTATTGGCATTCTCAACGCAAATACTGCATCTGTAGCTTACGGTAGTGCCAACAAATCACCTTACGTCGGTCCATAGAAACGGATCTCCAAGTGGAGGAGCCACTGTACCGGCCTTCGACGTTCTACACCAAACATATGGAGGTGTTTAAAAGATGCATTAGCGTACATTTGTGAAAAATAACTGCGACTGGTCGGGGAGTTTCTGCCTGCGGCGACTAGCGCCGCATCTTTGTGAAATAAACGGCTGTAGAGACAAAAGTACCTTCTTGTAGCTTGGTTTTTATCAACCCCCTGGAAACTGGAGCGACATCAAACTCAAGTGCGGAAACTGTATTTTTTATTGTATGTGTTCATTTCCATTGAAAAAAGGGAGGGTCAAAATATTGACGAACCACTAACCCCGCCTGGTATTTATCGGTTAATTAAACAGACGGCAACAGTTCAAGCGACAGCAGTTCGCGACTGGTGAAGAATGGACTTCGGGTCAGCCGACGGAAAACCCGAATCCGATCAATCATCAATTATTATAGTTTTGGAAGACGCGGACATTTAACAACCCGAACCGACATTTCAAGCAGATTCTTTAAAAGCGACAGCAGTCAAGCTGCGCTAATTGTATTACAGTTCTACATCATTCTATGGCCGATTGTGTGCGACGGCAGGAAATCACCAAACTCCCCCGGCTCAATATATGCCCGCGTCACTTTGCAAATTAAACCCGCTCATCCTGCTGTCAGGGAAGCTTCTCCGAGTCCTTCGGGCATTTTGGCTAATAAGTGATGGTCGTTCCCGCCTGGGCTAACCGGGCTACGTAACTCGCATACATACCTCATTGTTTTCTTGTTCAGGTTGGTGTTTATCTGTAAGTTCTCATATGTCCTACACTCCTGAACGCACCGGAGTGCAATGTGGTGGAAGCTATTTTTTTTCCCTTTTCCATTGACTTTTCACCTTTCTTTACGTTCTCCTGTTTTTTTTTTTTTTTTTTTTGGTTTATTTCTGTGTGTGAATGACAGAAGGTGAGTTTCGGTTGAAGCTGAATGCTAACCTGATGCTAATTTGTATTACTTATCCCTGCATGGGCTGAAGCCAGCTATACTGTTGGGCTAAACTAAGCAGCTGTCCATGAGTCCCTTGTGAAGGATTGTTTGTTATATGACTCATATAATGTCATTGTTTAGTGACGTCTTCTTTTGCTTCCGCAACAAATTCAACTCTTCTCTCCTCCTCTCTCACACCAACTAACATCATATCCTCTCTCACTACGTCCATAAATCTTCTCTTTGGTTTTCCTCTAGACCTTCTACCCAGATCTTCACCATAGTTGGGACATGAACAGAGGAGTGTTTCAATCATCATTTTGTCTCGGTCATACATGTCCTGCACCCTGTGATCAAGTAATCTTTTCCCTTCAGGGGTCGCCACAGCAAATCCACCTTCTCCATCTAACCTTGTTCTCTGGATCCTCCTCTCTCACACCAACTACCTTCACATCCTCTCTCACTACATCCATAAATCTTCTCATTGGTCTTCCTCTAGACCTCCTGCCTGGCAGCTCCACCTTCAGCAACCTTCTACCCAGATCTTAGTTTGGACATGAACAGAGGAGTGTTTCGATCATCATTTTGTCTCGGTCATACATGTCCTGCACCCTGTGATAAATTATTCTTTTCCCTTTGGGGGTCGCCACAGCAAATCCACCTTCTCCATCTAACCTTGTTCTCTGGATCCTCCTCTCTCACACCAACTACCTTCATATCCTCTCTCACTACGTCCATACATCTTTTCTTCTCCAGTTCCTCTCCCTTCTCCGTCCATGACCCAACCATCTCTGACCTTCTCTCCAAAACACCTACCATGCGCCGTCCCTCTGATGGACTCATTGCTGATCCTCTCCATCCTGGTCACGCCCAAAGAGAACCTCAGCATCTCCATCCCTGTGACCTCCAGCTCTACTTCCTGTTTATAGAGCATACAGCATCTCTGGTCTCACCTCCATCTCCTCCACCTTTCATTGAGGCTGATAGTCTTCTATCTCTTCCATACTTTTCTCCATTCATTCCAACCTACATGAACCCATTTCTTCACCAACATTTTTACTTCAACCTGCACATACAGAAATAACACTCTGCATCAGTAGTGCTCCGGAAGGCACATATCCACATAAGGGCAACAAAAAATGATATTAATTAAATCAATATTGATTATATTAGACAGAATTTCATGAGCGGGTGTCCTTGTCTGCCCTGTCGGCTTCTGTAAAGTCACGTTTGGAAAAGTGTTTCTCCGCTGATCCTACCCAGGTATGCTTTCTCGCTAGCTTGCGGGGGTTAAATGCTAAAACTCTTCCTGCATGTTTTGCTAGCGTCAGAGCCACCGATCAACCCGATCTTCTCTTTAACATCCTTCATTTGGTTTAGCATTACCGGGAGCGCAGCTTGTACTTCAAATTGTGCTTCGATCAAATTATTTTCGACAGACCTACAAGTCTCAGTGGATGAGGTTTTAACGAATTGTCGCTCTTGAAGACGGAATGGCAGCTTGTTGAATCGTCAGTGGATAAAATATGGTTCACGCAAAGCTTTTTGAAAACCCGCTAATTACCCGATCCTTCCCGAACCGTAGTGAACGGTCCCGCTCGATGTTTTGTCGCCGGCTTCATGCAAATTTGTGCGCTTAAGATTTTCTCCCAGGAGATTTAACACTTACGGTGGATTCATTGAAATTATAACGTGCTTGGAAACATTGATTGTTTTTATACATAAAATTTGGAAGGATTTCTGATTCAAAAGACGGATTCTGGATTCGATCCCAACCCACCTCTGCTCCTTGCTTCCCGCCTAGCAACTGCGTGCCCCATTAGCTTAGCTGTTAGCGCAAAGTAGAACCTCGGTTTTTGTCGAAGATCCATTCCTAAGTCAGACAGTAGCATTGACCAAGTCACTTCCTGAACCAAAAACACCTTAAAGTCATATGTATGTATCAAGAAACAGAAGTAGCCTGTTGGAAAATTGATGGGAGAGTTTGATTATGATAGAAAAAGGCCAAAAATAAAAACGACAGCGTGGATGCAAAACAACAAATCATGCAGTACCCAAAGAGTCCCACGACCCGGTCTTGGGTCATGTGATGAGGATCTGTACGATCATTCCGCAAATGCGCCTGTCCAGACCCAGAAGGTGCGGCATTCAGTAGAAGGTAAGAAAGGTATGCTTTGGCCGGGTTCCTTTGGTGGATCTTGGCAAACAACTCCATGGACCGTATTTCCAGATGTCTGCTTTGGGTTTGCAGGACCAGAAGAGAGAAAAGAGGAACAATTTCCAACCAAGCTAGAATTTCTTGGTTCATTTCTTTTGGTAACCAATAAATTGGGGTTCCTTCTTCTGAGAGAAGTGCAGTCTACCAGGAGTTATTGAGTGACTTTCGATCACCTCAACTAAAAGCACCGCTATTCTATAATGTGGCGCCGTGACCGGCATCCTCAGAGGACGCTTTTTAAACCTTCTGTCCGGGAAATGTTGAAAACCTGGCCATAAAATTCGATTACCGGCTGGATACCCTTCATTTTTTACGTGGTGTAGAGCAGCGGCACCCAGAATTACATTGCTCAGAATTACACACATTCTATTTTCATTAGTTTATTCGGAAGTGCGGCTTCCGCCCGAGTGTCAATCCTGCACTCGTTTTTGGCGAGCTAACCCTTGCTAAAAAGCCTCGCAAAAAAATGTCACAAGCGCCAACGCCAGTCCGGCAGAAGGGCCTCAGAGCTGCATTCACAAGTAAATACAAAGATTCCGACGGAAACAACAGGTCATCGCAACAAGCGACACCCGCTCTGCGCTATCTGCGGTGAGCGGCTAACAGCTAGCCGATGACGCTAATGATACCATAAGATGAATTTTATTGATCCCCAAAGGGGACGTTCCTTTGTCACAGCAGCAAAACAGTTATAATGTAAAAAAAAAAAAAGAAAAAAAATATGACTATAAATATAAATTGAAAGGCAGAAGATAGCTAGACAAAAAAACAATCCATGAATAAATAGACAGCAGACAACAACAACAATAACAACCACACCAGGGAAGACAAAGGTCAACATCAAGGAACAGTGAGGGTGAAAAATACACAACTAGAACTAAATGTAGTGCCAAAAATATAAATATAGTGACAACGTTTCCCTCAGATGTTGCTAGCAAACAAACTCAATGCTCCAAACAGGGAGGTGCATTCAGGGGAGGCAGGAGAGGCGGTGCCTCACTTGCCAAAAAAATGGCAAAATGAAATAAGATTGAAAAGGTTCAATTCATCAGTGATTTGCACTAGAAAGGTATTTTTCATTTATCTTCGCCAATTTTAGATTGTTTTCTAATTCATTATTTAATGTTCAAATACTGAGACAAGACGAGTGGTGAGGCTGCGGACTGTCGAGCCTCAATGTAGACTAACCGATGACTGCTGGCATGCTCTGCACTTGCACCGTATTGCTGTCTCTTTCTATGTTGCTACTGAAAGTTCTATACAAACTACATTTTGGGTCAACTGTTACTAGTTTTTTGAGCGGAGCGATGATAAAACGTCTGCCAAGAGCCACTTTTTAATTGTTGTTGTCTGCTTTTTAATTCCTCTTCCCTCAGCTGCAGGGAATCTACAAACCTTTGTAGTTAACAGTTAACAGTTAAGACAATTTATATTTCATTGTATTTCTTATTCTTCCTCCTTTCTACTATTATCTATTGTTGTAATGTTTTTACTTGTTCTCATCTCATCTCATCTCATAAGTGAGGCACGCCGCTCTCCTGCCTCACCAGCTGTGGAAGATTCTTGGAGCTCCTGACTCAGTGCCACACTTTCCATACCAGCCATGTCATTTTCCCTTTTCCCCTCCCAAAAGTCTGCCTCCTTCAGTCGTGTCGCACGTCCATCCAGTTTCCTACATTACTCACTCGTCCACGCTTACGAGGCCTCGCCATCTGCCGCCCTGCGGCGCCGCCACCATCCGACCCGGGCCGGTTCGTCACGAGGCGGTAGCGGATCCTGTCTGTCCGCCCCCTCCCCGAAAGTAGGCGACGGTACTATTTCCGTTGACTCGCTGCGACGTTGGCCCACATATGTCAGCCGTGTGATTCCAGACACCGAGCGGGTGTTTCGGGGGGAAGCTGTTGACGGCTAGGATAACAAAAACTAGCGTAATTCCCAAAAACTGCGAGCTGCTAGTTTTTTCCACCGTGGCTGAAACAATGATGAGGCCAATGTATCCAGCTTCATGATGGCAAAACATCAAACGCGCTCACGTTTTGTTTGGAAAAAAGCATTTTCAGTATGGATTTGTGGAGGTTACTGCTATGAATTCAATTAAAAGTTAAAAAAATGTTTCTGTGTAAATATCTCATGTTACAACGTGGACACCTGCGACTTAAAGACAAGTGCAGCCAATATATGTAAACATATATTTTTGTATTTATTTTATTTTTATGAATGTTAATTTACAGACAAGTGTGACCTATATATTTACCCATATATTTATTTAAAATTTTTATTCACATTTTATTTATTTAGTATTATTTATATTTTATTTATTTATATTTTATTTTATTTTTTATCTATATATTTTTCGATGTGTATTTATTGGCAGACAAGTGTGGCCTATATATTTACCCATATATCTACTAAATTATTTTTATTTACATTTTATTTATTTGATTTTACATATATTTTATTTAGTTTTGTTTATATTTCATTTATTTATATTTTATCTTACTTTTTTTTAGCTCTATTCTATTTATTTTTAGGTATATTTATTGACACACAAGTGTAGCCTATATACTTACCCATATATTTAATTATTTTTATTTACATTTTAATTATATAGCTTTATTTATATTTTATTTAGTTTTGTTCATATTTTATCTATATTTTTATTTTTATTTTTTATCTATATTTCATTTATTTTTTATGTATATTTAGTGACAAACAAGTATGGCCTATATATGTACACATATATTTAATGATTTTCATTTGCACTTTATTTATTTAGTTTTATTTATATTTTATTCAGTTTTATTCATATTTTATTTTTCATCTATATTTTTTTATTTATTTCTACGTTTATTTATTGAAAGACAAGTGTGGCCTATATATGTTCACATAGATTCATTTATTCATATTTAGCCGGCCTATATTTAGACGAGCTCAATAGTCTGGAAAATACGGTATATTACTAGGGGAAAAAAAAAAAAAAAAGTTTACCAATTGTAACAAAATAATATCAGCAACGCAAGACTGGTATTAAAGTTGACATCACTCCTTCTCATCCCGGAGAAAAACCATCTCAAAGACACGTGGCGGTGGTGACATCCATATTTAAAGCCTCCGGTTGCAGCCCAGGGGACGCCACCCCCTGTCAGAAATGCACCGCAAATAGTGTAAAGTTACACTTTGGCCTGCGGCAATGTTACCACGTGATGATACTTCATGGTGTGTGTGTGTGTGTGTGTGTGTTGGTGCTTCCTGAGGAAATATTAAGCCGCTTGTTTGATTCGCAAACTTAAACTGCTGCTTAACAAACAGAATAAATATTGACGATGTTCCCCCGCGCATGCACAGGAAACATTAGCCGATACTTTTCGCACGTTAGCGTGTTTATTTAGCGCCGTTGACGATGTGTCTGACACTTAGCGTAGCGGTTAGCGCCACGTTGAGAAGGTTCCTGGTTCTATTCCGGCCTGTCTGGGTGGAGTCTCCATGTTCTCCAGCTGGATGGAGAGCAGCGGCTTCAAGAACGCTACTGATCAAATCTGGATCCGGGAAGTAGCCTAGCTGGGGGAACCTTCCACTCGCAGAGAGGGATCGATACGACGGAAGCTACGTGGACCTGAAGCTCCACGCTCAATGACGAACCACCCGAGAACTAGAAGAATAACCACAGACCATCATATATGTTGATTCATCTTCACCTGCACTGTGAAGAACCCCATTAGCCGTTAGCTAACCCCGGTTTATTTGGGCCAAAATGAAGACGTTCCTCTGCGAGGCCTGGAAACCCTCTGAGGCCAGAAGAGCTTGGACCTCTTGGTCGCTTCATTTCTCGCCACTTCTGTCAACTTACAAACATCTCAGTATTTGACCGGGATAGTTTTTAAAAATGGCGCTCGGCGCTCCACAAGAAGGCGATGGAGCCCCTGTGAGAAGACCTGCCTCGGAGCTGGAGCTACTCTGGGTCCAGGAGCTGAAGGTCCTGGATCCTGAAGAGGTTCAAGAAGCTGCAAAAGCTTTGAATGAATGAATGTCCACCCATGGATTTAGGAGGTGAAATTATTGACATTGTGGTTCGGGCCAATTATAATAATAGTAATAACATATCATATAATAATATCATTTAATATGTTATGATAAAATATAATATAATATAATAGTATATAATAACATATTCATTTCCAGACTATAAGCTGCTACTTGTTTCCCCAGCTTTAAACACTGCGGCTTAAACAGCGACGCGGCTAATTGATGGATTAGACATTATGGATTAGCACACATTTTGTTTATATATATATATTTTTTTTTACATATTTAATTCAATTTTTTATTTATTTTTATTTATATTTACAAAGTGCAGCCTTTACCATATATTTATTTTGTTATTTTTTGCTGGTGCGGCTTATATTCAGGTGTGCCCAATAGTCTGGAAATTACAATAATAATATTATTATTGATAATAAAATCATAGCATTTATAATTTCAGTGATTATTTTGCACCAACCACAAATTGATTTATATCAATAACTGGAACACGGGACATGATATGATTAAACAGCAGGTTTTTATCATATTATGCAACCTCCGCCGCGGGAGCACAACTCCCGTTATGCGAAAGAAAAGAAAACTGGAGCGTTTTAGCCATAAATAAGTAAATTGAATCGCCACAGTGCAACTCATTATGTGCTTGTGGATGCTCTTCACTCTTATTTTAATATAAAAATAAGAAATATAACGCATCAGTACCGTCAGGACAATTATGAAATTGCATATTTACAAATCTGGCACCCGTTCGTGAGCGCTGACGACCACTTTGAACGAAGAGGATGGAGAAAAAAAAAAGAAAAAAAAAAAATCAGAATCAGAATCAAGGTGGCAGCATCGGAAGAACTAATGTGAAAGAAGTAAAACAGAAAAAGAAAAAAAGAGAATAATATATATACATATATAAATTAAATAAAAAATTAAAATATATAAATTAAATTAAAAAAAATTAAATAAAAAATATATATAATCTTTATGTCAAAATATTATAATATAATAGATATATCATAAAAATAAAATTATAAGAAAATAAAAATAAAAGAGGGCTACAGATTTGAGTTAAAGACGGCGATCTGAGTTCCGAGCGGCAAGAAAAACAGCTCTTAAGCGTTTAAAACAGTAATTTTTTTTCCCTCTTGGTGATAAAAATAAAGATAGATGACTTTTTCCACTCATCTGTTTCACTCAATAACTTCCCCTATACATTTATTTAGCTGCCGTGCGTTAGCATCTGTTAGCTGTAATTATCCAATCATGCACGTAGGCCACATGCCAATAATTCCATTACTTACTTTTAATTTTCAGCATGGAAAAACAGAGAAAAAAAAAAAAAACGCGAGCTCGTGGGATGAATGCTGATTTAAAATGTCGTAACTGAGCAAGTAAATAGATGGAAATATGCTTGTTTACAATAACAAGTGCTCATTATAAGAAAAATTAGCAAAAAAAAAAAAATGAAAGCTAAAAGAAAACAAGATGTTGATATTTTAATGATGGGGGAAAAAAAAAAGAGAATCGCTCCATCATGCGTGCGTTTTAATACTGGAAATATTGAAGTTAGATTTGACCAAATCATCATTTTTGATGGACAGAGAAGATAGAAAACATAGAGAGAATTTTATTTTGCACTATTAACGTTTTTTGCACGGTTACAGTGAAATCCATCCTGCTGCTATTGGATTATAAACTATATTCTGACTTTTTTACGTCTTTAAATCCACCTCATTTTCTCAGCTGCCATTATATGCTATTACTCAATGACTGATTTTCGCACTAAACGGTCGAGAAAACCCTGTCGCTAATCTCTAGAATTACATTCAAATGACATATATTTCTACACTTCGGGTTTTTATGCTTTTATATTTATGATATTCTTTCACATCAGTACCGATTCATTGTTTCTGTATCAACAGCTCGTGTCAAACTCAAGGCCTGCGGGCCAAACGTGGCCCGACACCTTATTAAAAGATCTGATTGTCTTAAAATAAATAAGTCAAACACGTGAAATGACCATAAACTACATTTCATCATAAACATCAACAGGTGCAATTGAGAAATCCAAATTTTTCTCCAAGGAAAAAAAGCGGTTTGTCTTTTGTATTTCGAGGCAGCGTCAGTTGTCGGAGAGTACAATCCGCAGAGCTAGCTCTGCTAAAGTTAGCCTTCCAGAAAAACTACAAATTTATCCAAGAATGAAATATCTATACATAAAATAGAGTACAAAGAGTACAATCCACAGAGCTAGCTCTGCTAAAGTTAGCTTTCCCGAAAAACTAAAAATTTGTCAAAAAATTAAATATTTCATTTATAAAATAGAGTACAAAGAATACAATCCGCAGAGCTAGCTCTGCTAAAGTTGGCCATCCAGAAAAAACTACAAATTTGTTAAAAAATTAAACATTTTATTCTTAAAATTGAGTACAAAGAGTACAATCTGCGGAGCTAGCTCTGCTAAAGTTAGCCTTCCAAAAAAACTACAAATTTATCCAAAAATGAAATATTTATTCATAAAATTGAGTACAAAGAGTACGATCTGCGGAGCTAGCTCTGCTAAAGTTAGCCTTCCAGAAAAACTACAACTTTGTCCAAAAATGAAAAATGTATTTATAAAATAGAGTACAAAGAGTACAATCCGCAGAGCTAGCTCTACTAAAGTTAGCCATCCAGAAAAACTACAAATTTATCCAAAAATGAAATATTTATTCATAAAATTGAGTACAAAGAGTACAATCTGCGGAGCTAACTATGCTAAAGTTAGCCTTCCAAAAAAACTACAAATTTATCCAAAAATGAAATATTTATTCATAAAATTGAGTACAAAGAGTACGATCTGCGGAGCTAACTATGCTAAAGTTAGCCTTCCAGAAAAACTACAAACTGTCCAAAAATGAAAAGCCAAACTACGACGGCAGCAGAGCGACCAGGAAACATCATTTTTTTTACATCGATGAAAACGCATCAATGTAAAATTAGTCACAAAGTCAGTTATTTAACATGAAGGAGTAGTTTTACTTTTTTTTTTTACATTAAATTTAGTTACATTTATACTGTTAGCATTTCATGTGGCCCTTTGAGGGCAACCATTCTGCTGCCGCGTCCCTCGGTGAAAGAGAACATGGACAAATCATACAGAAAAATAAACCTGGCAATCTGCGGAGCTAACTATGCTAAAGTTAGCCTTCCAGAAAAGCTACAAATTTGCAACAGGAGCAGAATGTTTTCATCCAAAAACACTGCAGCAGCGAAAGCTAGCTTCCTAGCAGAGCAACTAGGAAACATCTTTTTACATCTATGCAAAATGTAGCATTTTGGATTAAAATGAGAAATAAATTCAGAGTTATTTAACATGAAGGAGTAGTTACATTTATTTCACATTACATTTACTTATATTTTTGCAGTCACATGAGGCCCGGTCGTGCACGTTACTGTAAACGTGAGTCTAGTCTATTAATCCTATTTTGATAATCTTATATTACCGTGATAAAACACACACAGCGGCAGATGTAGCCCCGCCCCCTGCGAGGCCGGCCAATGAGAGCCCGGGGACTCGGGAGAAGATATGAGGTTGCCGTCATGCACTGATGAAGGTGCTAGCAGAGTTAGCGCCCGCTAAATGCTTCTTCAAAAAGAAAGATGCTAAGCCTGGTTGGAGATTGAGAGATGGTTCACCAGAAACAAAAACAAAAAACAGGTAAACAAAATACACATGACCCGTTTCTATATCATTCATTCAAGATTAAACCAATCTGAAAAAAACAAACTAAAAATCAAATAAAATTTGATTTTATTTCAATTGAAATGAATTAAATTTCGTTTGATTTCTAGATCATTCATTCAAGATTAAACCAATCTGAAAAAAACAAACTAAAAATCAAATAAAATTTGATTTTATTTCAATTGAAATGAATTAAATTTTGTTTGATTTTTTAGTTTTTTTCAGATTGGTTTAATCTTGGATGAATGATACGTTTCAAATGATATAATTCAAACAATTTAAAGTAGAATAAATTCAATCAAATAAAATCAGCCAAACACAACAAAAACATATAAAAGCTGAGTTGTTTTTTTTTATTTTATTTTAATCCCAAACTGACCTGCTAAGTGAGGAAGTGACTCACTTACGGACACCTGGAATAATATATTTTATTTTCACTATTTTATCTTTTATTTTTTACTTTTTAACCATTTGAAATGGGTATCCAAAAAAAAAAAAAAAAAAAAATTCTAGTGCATCGAAGGACAAAAAAAAAAAAAAATCCGCCTGAAATCCTGACGGCCGCAGGAGCGAAAGAGGTAATTTAACTTGGCGAGGTGCGTTTAAAAGGACGCCTGCGTTACAGGAAGCAGCTTCGGCGTCCAGCCGGGGGGGATTTTCACCCGAAAACACCTCCGCTTTCATTTGATTCATTCACAGCTGCATAATAAATACAATCCATTCCGGCCGAGGCGTTAAATTACCTGTAATTAAGGCATCGATCGGACGTTCTGATCTCGGTAATTGATTTTATTGTCCATTCATTTAAAATCTACGGCGAGGGGCGGTGAGAATTTTTTTCGCTCAATAAATCATCAAAAAAAAAAGAAAAAAAAAAAAAAACACGTAATAAAAATAGTTGGTATGTTATTATCATAGACAATATTAAAAAAATCAATAAAATGGATATATTATTTATCACGACAGCTTCAGCAAAGTTAAATAAATATTTCCCGTGACCTCCTGCTCAGTTCTGCACGCCACACACACACACACACACACACACACAAAACAAACAAAAAAAAAAAACACTGGAGTTGAATTATTAAATAGAACTATTTTGTGTTAATGCATTTAATTATAATGTTGTCATGATGAAATAAATTATTCATATCCACTGCCACCCCTCGCCTTTATCCAATAGATCTACAATTCAAATGCATTCATTTACACATTTTCACTCCTTTACAGGTTCACAGAGTTCCTGTGACTCTTTCTCGGCGACACACACCTGATGCATTTGCAGGATCTTTGTGTTTTTTTTTTTTTTTTTGCAATTTAATTTAATTTTGCTGGAGGGAGTTTCACTGTTTCACTGTTTCACTGTTTCGCTGTTTCGCTGTTTCGCTGTTTCGCTCTCCTTTCACGGCGACCTTCTAACCCCGTTGTGTCCCTCACGACAGATGGGAGGAATAAATTAATTTCAATTTTTTTTTTCTCAATTGTTTGATAAATTTTCTTATGATTGATATTATTGGTCTTTTTATTTCATCATCATTATTTTTTTATTATTGATTATTATTATTGAATAATAATAGTTATTATAATAATAATTATAATAATATAGCAGCTACAATTATAATTATGGTAATATAATAATAATATATTTTGTGTTTTTTAATATATTTTTTAAATGATAATTTATATAACAACCACCACCACCACAACAACAACAACAACAACAACAACAACAACAACAACAGCTGTTATTATAAAAATGGTAATAATAATAATAATAATAATAATAATATGATAATAACATGTTTTATAAAAATATATTGCATTATATTTTATATAATAAAATAATAATAACAACAACGTCAATAATAATGATAATAATAATATGTTTTATCATAGTATATTGCATTATATTTTATGTAATAAAATAATAATAACGTTGATAATAATAATCATAATCATAAAAATATATCATATGTAATATAAAATAACATTGATAACATGACAATTTACAATGATAATAATAAAAAAAATAATAAATAAAATAATAATAATGATAGTGATTATAATTATTATTATAATTCTCAACTTTATTTGCTATCAGTCTACAAAGAAAATCTTTTTTGGTCCAAATGATTTTATTCGTTTTTTTTTTTCCATTTGGCCTTCCGGATCTTATTTTGCAAAACGACCGTTTCCACCTTCGCTTCACTGCCGCCCTTAATTCTGTCGTGCCATTTCACACATCAGCTAGAACAAGCTAGCGCTCCAAGAAACAAAAAAAAAACAAGCCAGAATTAAAAGAGCTTTTTCAGGGGGAAACATTTCAGCAAATGATGGGAAGCAAACGATGAGACCGCAGAAGCGTCGAAGACTGAGGCGAAAAGAAAGCTGCATTTAAAAGAAAATATCAAGACTCCTAGCTAAGCTACACACAAGCTCCGCGCACGCTAAGCATTATTAGCGGTGAGCGGCTAGCTAATGAAGCTACTTTGCCACATTCAGACAAAACACACTGCGCTAAAAGACAAACCCAATGATTATTACAAAATGCACTTGCAACTTTTTTATTCTCTTGAAAATGTAATAACATGGAATTTATAGAATATTCTCTGTTAATGCAACCTTTGAATAGTGTACTGATAGTAATTGCTAAGTACTGCTGCTAGGCTAATACACTGATACTAATAATAGGCCTAGCTTTTACAAATACGTTAAAGTAAAATAAAATACAATTAACAAACAAATAAACTATGCTTTAGAATTGTTATTACATAATGCACCATGTTATTACATTTCCCAATGAGGGCCACCATATTATTATTATTATTATTAAAATGATTGTTATTGACAAATATGAAATTAAATACTGGCAAAAGTTTTTACTATTTGAACCCTCGCGCCTCTAAGATAAGATCAAAATCATTTGTCACAGCAGCTCAAAAATAACAAAAATATGAACATAAATATAGATAAAAGAGACAATTTAAAGGACAAAAACAATAACAAGGACAGAAAACAGAATGACAAGATGGATAAAAATAACAGGATGAGAATGGAATGACAAGAATAAAATATGTAAAATTAAGGAAGAAATTTAATTATTATACATAAAACCGGGTTTTGCAGATCATGAACGAATAAAACCTCGTCTTCACGATTAATTGAACACGTCGTCCGACTCCGTTGCAAGGCAGTGTTAGCGCAAAAAAAATAAAAAATTAAAAAATCCAGTCGCCGTGCCGACGTCAAACATCCCGAATTCGCCGGCGAAGCACTCCCAGAAAAAAAAAAAAAAAAAAAAACATCTTACTCGCGTAAAAGAAAAGTATAAACCCGCTCCGGATACCGAGAGACGGATGTGTCGCGGCGAAGACAAAAGCCCAGGCGGCGTGAAAAATTAATGACGCGCTTTTTCTTTTGAGCGGCGGCTAATGCGGCGAGAGGGTTTCGGCGCTCGCCGTCGCTTTTGAAGAAAATAAATAACGTCACACGGCGGCGGCTCCGTCGAGCTTCCGATCGGCCCAGAACGCCAAAACATTCAAGAATCTTTAAACTGGTAATTGTTCTGAGGAATATTCACACACACACACACACACACACACACACACACACATACACGGCTTGCTGAACTGCTAATTGTAAGTATCAGCGTGGGAATTGCAAGCAATGGAAGCAACAAAATGCTCAATTGTGCACAAATAATTTCTCTCATTATTGCATAAATATTATCGCAAAAGCCCCGCAGAGCATCTGAGCAGAAAGCTAGCGTCGTCTTTTGTCGCGTCCAACGAAGGTCGGCGACCTTTAACGCTCAAAGAGACGTTTTTATCGGCGTCTTGAACTAATAGCCAAAGTTGTTTTTTTTTTCACGCGCACACAAACAAAAAAAAAAAGACATTTGTTGAGTAAAAAGTTGATTCAGATAAATTATAAAATGTCCAAAAATGAAGAAATTGATGATTCGGGATGGTTTCCTACCAGAAAAAAAAAACACCTGGAGCTACTAAAACCCCCTTTAAATGTGCATGTTTTTGTTTTTAATAACCTTTAGGTTTGTTTTTCACTTCCTCGCTCACCTGATTGTTGTTTTCATCCACAAGCTTCAGGAAGTTGGCGAGCTAGCCGTCGCTAACGTGGTCCGCTAACACAGATTTATTTGAAAAAGCAGGTGAAAGAAAAGCAACCTCCAAATTAAAAAAAAAAAAAAAAGCCCCGGGGACGTTTTGAAAGCAAAAAACAAAGCAATCACGAAAGAGAAATCAATTATTGAGGCGTCAAAACAAGATATCGGAGTGATACCAGATATTGAGGTGATCAGCAAAATTAAAAAAAAAAAAAAAAAAAAAGAAAAATGTATCTGTGCCTGAAAAAAAAAATCCTAACTATTTATATTCATATTTATTTAATTTATCAATTATTTTAGTTCGGACATAACTGTAACGCTGCTGTGACAAAGTAATTTTCTGTATGGGGATCAATAAAGTTTATCTTATCTTAAAAAAAAAAAAAAAAGAAGAGACGGAGGTAAAGTTTAAATAAATTACTTTTTTTGGGGGGTCCTCCTCGTATTTAGAAAATAAAAAAGAGGAACTGAAATCACCCGCCTGAAGCGAAACAAAAACGCAGTTTTACGGCAACGATCTCACTTAACAATGTAAAAACTAAATAAATTTGTAAAACAACAGCCAATGAAAAGTATTTGTTTGCTGGTTAGCCGGTGATGCTAAGTTGTTGCCATTGTGAGAGAGACAGAAAAATAAAAAAGCGTTTTATTTTAATTTCACACGGCCAACATTATTTTTAAAGCATGGAACATCATTGAAAAACAACAAAAATAAAATTGCAAATTTAAAAAATAAATGAAATTAATCAAAAAATAAATTTAATTTTTTTTTTCTTTTTTTTCTAGACCAAACACATGAAAAAGAAAAGACCTGTATATTTATTTCCCCCTCATCTGTCGTTCGGCTCCCAGCCAATCTTTCGGGGCTATTTATCTTTTATTTAGATTTATTTATAGACAAGTGAGGCCTTTGTATCTACACAAATGTATTTATTTATTTTTATTTAAATTCTATTCATTCATTTTTATTTATATTTTATATTTGATCTATTTGTATTTATTTAGATATATTTATAGACAAGTTCACCCTTTATATATTTAGTCATAGATTGATTTAGTTATATTTATATATTATTCATATTTTATTTTTTGTTTATTTTTAATTAGTTTTTATTAAGATTTATTTCCAGTCAATATATGTACACATAAAATAAAATACATTTAAAATTAAATTATTATTATTATTATTTTTTGTCTCCGCAGAGTCAATCGACATCGATTAATTTAGTTATATTTATAGTTCATTTATTTATATATATATATATATATATATATATATATATATATATATATATATGTATATATATAAATATTTGTATTTATTTAGATATATTTATAGACAAGTGCAGCCTAATAATAATAATAATAATAATAATACATACGATTTGTTTAGCGCTTTTCACGGTACACAGACACTTAAAGCCTATATATATATAGACATAGATTGATTTAGTTATATTTTATTTTTTGTTTATTTTTATTTCGTTTTTTTTTTATTTAGATTTAATTACAGTAAAAGGTGGCCCATCTATGTATCCATAAAATAAAATAAATTAAAAATTAAAGTCTTTTTTGTTTTTTTTTCTCTCCGCAGAGCGGCAGGTAGCTCGACAGGAAAAAAAACAAAACAAACATGTTTATTTATTTCCCCCTCATCCGTCGTCGGGCTCCCGGCCAGTCCTCGGCTTTTTTAAAAAATTTTTTATTTTTATTTAGATTTATTCAGATTTATTTGTAGACAAGAGCGGCCCTTATATGTACACAAATTTACTTAATTTACTTTAATTTACTTAATTGATTTACTTATATTTATATTTAATTTATTAATTTTATTTTTTTTTAATTTACAGTCAAGTGCGGCCTACATATGTACAAATAGATTTATTTTTATTTTTATTTATATTTAATTTATTTAAAATTTATTTGTTTATTTTGTTTCTATTGTATATTTGATATATTTGTATTTATTTAGATATATTTATAGACAAGTGCAGCCAATATATATATAGACATAGATTGATTTAGTTATATTTTATTTTTTGTTTATTTTCATTTAGTTTTTTTTTTTTAATTTAGATTTAATTACAGTAAAAGGTGGCCCATCTATGTATACATAAAATAAAATAAATTAAAAATTAAATTTAATTTTCTTTTTTTTTTCTCTCCGCAGAGCGGCAGGTAGCTCGACAGGAAAAAAAAAACAAAACAAACATGTTTATTTATTTCCCCCTCATCCGTCGTCGGGCTCTTAGCCAGTCCTCGGCGGCTTAGGTGAGAACATCGGCCGCACTTCTTCCACCTTCAGCGTTTTCGCTCAAAGTCCCGATCCAAATCCCGACCAGGATAATCCCATCCCCTCCACTCTGATGTACTTCCATTTATCCCGGCCTTGTTCCGCCGCCAGCTCCTTCCCCCTCCCCGTCTCCCTGACGCTCGTCGGGTCGGTATCGCCTCCATGTCGCCGCCGCGGCGCCTCGGGACGCCGCGGCCGCTCGGCCGTTATCGCGCCGCTTCCGGCGGCAGGTTAATCTGGACGACTTGGAATAAAAAAAAAAAAAACAAGAAAAACACGCGGCGAGCGCGACGCTGGCAGCGCCATCAAAAGCCGCTCTGTAATCAAAACCGTTTTTTTCCTTTTCGTAAAGTTTGTTCCCTCTTGGGGGAGAAGATGAGCCAAGTGGAGGGAAAAAAGTGCGGGAAAAAAAAGGGAAAAGCGGGACGGCGCCTGAAAACGCTGGTGTTTCTGTTGGCGGGACGGAACGACCACGAAGCCTCGCACTTCATTTTTGCATTTCAAGTTTCCTGGCAGCGTCAGTTGTCAAAAACTACATTCTGCGGAGCTAGCTCTGCTAAAGTTAGCCTGCCAGAAAAACTACAAATTCATCCAAAAATGAAATATTTATCTATAAAATAGAGTACAAAGAGTACAATCTGCCAAGCTAGCTCTGCTAAAGTTAGCTTTCCAGAAAAATTACAAATTTGTCAAAATATTTATACTTTTTTTTTATAAAATAGAGTACAAAGAGTACAATCCGCAGCTCTGTTTAAGTTAGCTTTCCTGAAAAACTACAAATTTGTCAAAAAATTAATACTTTTTTTTTATAAAATAGAGTACAAAGAGTAGGATCTGCGGAGCTAACCATGCTAAAGTGAGCCTTCCAGAAAAACTACAAATTTGTCCAAAAAAAAAAAAAATTATCTGTAAAATACAGTACAAAGAGTAGAATCTCCGGAGCTAGCTCTGCTTAAGTTAGCCTTCCAGAAAAACTACAACTCTATCCAAAAATGAAATATTTATTCATAAAATAGAGTACAAAGAGTACAATCTGCGGAGCTAGCTCTGCTAAAGTTAGCTTTCCCGAACAACTACAAATTCGTTAAAAAATTAAATATTTTATTTATAAAATAGAGTGCAAAGAGTACAATCTGCCAAGCTAGCTCTGCTAAAGTTAGCCTTCCAGAAAAACAGCAAATCTGTCCAAAAATGAAATATTTATTTTTAAATAGAGTACAAAGAGCACAATCCACGGAGCTAGCTCTGCTAAAGTTAGCCTTCCAGAGAAACTACAAATTTGTCCAAAAATGAAAATCCAAGCTACGACGGCAGCAGAATGTGTTCATCCGAAAACACCGCAGCAGTGAAAGCTAGCTTTGTAGCAGAGCAACTAAGACCCATTTTTTGCAAACATCTATGCAAACAGACATGCAACATATGGGATTAAAATGAGTAATAAAGTCAGAGTTATTTAACATGAAGGAGTTGTTACATTTATTTTACATTAAGAATGGATGAATGAATGGTAGCACGTCTCCACATGTCTCATGTGACGCGTGAATGAATGAATGAATGGCAGGACGTCTCTCACTTATGAATGAATGAATGAATGAATGAATCACAAAATGTCCCTCTAGATCTCCATATGACATACGAATAAATGAATGGATGGTTTTGACATGCAAGCACTGGTTTTATGTCTTTAAATGACATGAATGGATGATGATGTAATGCCATTATGACATGTAAATAGATGAGTGATGTATATCTTTTTCTAACATATGAATGAATGAATGGTGGCATGTCATGATGATTTGCATGAGGGATGGATATGAGTGGTTGCACGTCTATATGTGTGAATGAGAGGGTGAATGGTTCAATGTCCTTGAGCAGTGGTTGTATATCTTGTTGTCTTATGAATGAATGAATAAATGGATGAATGAATGAATAAATAAATGAATGAATGAATGAATGAATGAGTGAATGACTGTATGTCACTTTTTGTGTGAATGATGAAGTGAATGTTTTGATGTCTTAGACGTGAATGATTGAATGTTTCTATGAATGAATGAATGTGGTTGCATGTCTCTATATAACCTATGAATGAATGGTTATAAGTCTTTATATGACATGAATTAATGTTTGTATATCTTTATATTGCTTATGAATGAATGAATGACGGCTGTAGGTCTTTATGACGTGAATGAAC
Organism: Fistularia commersonii; assembly: GCF_037954325.1. Classification (NCBI taxonomy): domain Eukaryota; kingdom Metazoa; phylum Chordata; class Actinopteri; order Syngnathiformes; family Fistulariidae; genus Fistularia; species Fistularia commersonii. Next base: position 1,096,307 of record NC_141290.1, read on the forward strand.
AAGTGAATACCTGTATTTCTCTATATGACATATGAATGAATGCATGAATGGGTTGAGGTCCCTCTGACACGTGAATGAGTGATTGTACATCTTGTATGAATGACTGGATGAATGGATGATGTCTCTTTATGATGTCTGGACTGAACATCCCTTTAGAATTGAATGAATGAATGATGGAAAATGTATGAATGAGTGAATGGATGGACGGAGGTTGTTTGTCTCTATTTGACATATGAATGAATGAATGAATGAATGTTGTTGGTTTCGTGTCAACAATGATTTGGAGAACAAACCAAACAAAGCCGAGTCGTCCGAACAAAAATTAAACTTCTTTACGGCATGAATGAGTGAATCACCGGTTGCAAATTTTGCACGTTGAGAACGTTCGCGCTCAATAGTCCAGAAATTATGGGGAATGAAATATAATCTCCAAAAAATCCGCGGGAGTGAAACCGTGAAAGTTGAACATAGCGGGGGATTATTATATGTAGATTATATCTTATTATTTTAATTCTTTCCCTTATTATCCGTGCTGCTACACAAATGCAAAACTTACCTCCAGATTTGGCGCCATGCTAATTTCCCCTGGATTAGCACAGGACGCTCGCTAGCAGTTGGCCGGCGGCTTCTTGCCTGGAGGGACAAAAAGCAAAGCGGTGAGAAAGGTCAGTCCAAAGGTGGGCGGCCGCTGGACGCCAAAGATGCCCTTGAGAAGGTCCAGGACCCCCCGCCTGCTCCGGTGGCTACCAAACCGCCAGATTGGCTACCAACGCCGGGTCGGGAAAATGTTGCAATTATCCAGCGTGGCGTTTTGGCACATGCTGCCCGAGCATCTCCGCCATCGCCGTAAGATGTTTGTTGTGGAGTTGATGATGTGTATGTGTGTGTGTGTGTGTGTGTGTGTGTGTGTGTGTGTGTGCAGTGACATCAAGCTGTCACTGAGTCAGCCCATTGATGTCAGCTGTCGTGAACATACAACGGCAGCAGCTGACATGCGCCGCCACCCGGCCTCCCGCCTTGGCCAACGCAGCATGTAGACACACACACACACACACACACACACACACACACACACACACACACACTGGATGATGGTTGGAGATATCATCCCGCATCACCACGCACGCACTTTGCTGTCATCATCGTCGGGGCGACGCTTTCACGTTAAAATTGCCGTCTGCTGTTGGAGGACAACAAGGGCAGTCATGGAGAGCATCTGAAGAAGTATATTTATTATAGATTTAAAGTTAATTTTATATACTTGTATTTCTATATATACAATTATAAATATTTATACATACATGCTAAAAATAATTACTTTTTTTAACCGCTATATCGTCTCTTTTAAATGTGTACTTTGTGTTTATGTTTTTCTCTGTATGGTGACCTTGAGTATCAATTTAGGTGTTTGAATATATATTTATAAATATAAATATATATAGATACAAATAATAAAAAGAATTCAACCACTTTTTATTTTGTCATAAATGTCTAGTAGTGTAGATGTTTATCTCTGCACAGTGTCCTTGAGTGTTGATAAGGGTGCTTTAGATGTATTTATATAAAACTATATATATTTCTTTTTATAAAATGATGACTATGTTTATATGCAAATAATGAAAATAATAATAATTCATTTTTTTAACCACTTTTTCACTCATTTTTATTGTCTCTTCTAAATGTGTATTTTGTGTATATGTTTATCTCTGTTTGTGTTCTTGAGTATCAATTAAGGTGTTTAAATATATATCTATATCTATATATATATATAGATATCTTTAGAGACAAATAATAAAAATAAAAAGAATTTAACCACTTTTTATTTTTTATTGTGTCATAAATGTGTATGTTTATCTCTGCACAGTGTCCTTGAGTGTTGATAAGAGTGCTTTAAATGTATTTATATAAAACTATATATATTTCTTTATATTAAATGCTGACTATGTTTATATACAAATAATGAAAATAATAATTTACTTTTATTAACCATTTTTTGACTTATTTTTATTGTCTCTTTGAAATGTGTATTTTGTGCATATATGTGTCATTTAGTGTTGATTAAGGCGCTTTAGAGATACATATATATTTATATATAATTTTTTTTTTTTTTAAATTAACCACTTTATCACTTTTGTATTTTATTGTCTCTTTTAAATGTATATTTTGTAAATATGTTTATCTCTATACAGTGCTGTTGAGTGTCCGTTAAGGTCCTTCAAATATATATATATAAAACACACACACATTTCTTTGTATAAAATTATATATTTATATATAAATTATTATTTTTTTCACCCCTTGGTCACTTATTTTATTGTATTATTTTATTATTTTTTTTATTTGTATTTTTGCACATATTTATGTCTGTATGTATTTATCTTGGTGTCAATAAAGGCGCTTTAATCAAAATATTTCGCTATTATAATCATTATCTTTTTTAATCCTTTAAAACTCCTATCAAGCGTCTCCTGATCGCAGTCCAAACCGACAGGAAGCGACTGGAAAAAAAAAAAAAAAAATCCCGTCGCCGGCAGGAGATTTTCACGCCGACGAACTTTGACCCGGACGATCGAGAACCTTCAGACGCCAGAAACGCCGATCAATTTCCCCAAAAAAGTCCTCCATTCTCTGGATTACGCATCTTTTCGCTCTCGTCCCGACGGCGAGCATATTTATAATTTTCAAAAAAGAAGGACTCCCGTATCCTTGCACTTTCAGACATAAAAGAAAATCAAGAGCGCATTAAAAAACGGTTTGTCTGAAGCTTCTGGGACATGAAAGAAAACATGGCTGGAAAACAAAATGTTGATAAAGGGAAAAAAAAAAAAGATATAAATTGCAGAAGGTCATTGAAGTCCTTGGCGAGCCGAAAGAAAAAGAAGTTATTCACGGCGGCCTCAGAAGTCGCAGGAAGCGTCGCTCTCTGAAGCTTCCGACCAATAAGTCAAGATGAAAGCTCGGCGTCCGGCGAGCCACGCATTTCATTTCTTCCTCTTCTGTTTCCCGTCACCACGGCAACCGGTCGCAATGTCTGCTGCCTCACGGCGTTTAGCAGTCGGGTTTTGATAAAAAAATAAATCAAAATTTTTTTTTTTTTTTTTTTTCATTTTTTTTAATTTTTTAAGGAAAAACAAAGCAAAAAAAACATATATGTCATTTTTTTTAATTGTTTTATTGTTTTACCAAGAATGATGGTAAAACATTTTATTTAAGGGGCCTTAATAGACAAACAAGGACACAGTACAGAGATAAACGTATACAGAGAAAAAAACATAGAAAAAAAAATATGATGTAATATAATAAAATATTATAAAGAAATAAAACTGAGAAACATAGAAAAAAAATGATAAAATATAAATATAATATAATGTAGTAAAGAGTAAAACTGACAAACATAGAAAAGCAAAAATATGATAAAATATAAATCTAACATAATGAAATAAAACTGACAAATATAGAAAAAGAAAAATATGATAAAATATATAGAATATTATAAAAAAAGTAAAACTGACAAACATAGAAAAGGAAAAAATATGATAAAATATAAATATAACATAACAAAATATAAAATTAAAACGGACAAACATAGAAAAAGAAAAATATGATAAAATATAAATGTAACATAATAAAATAAAAAATAAAACTGACAAACATAGAAAAAGACAATATAAATATAATAAAAATCAATCTGATATATGTATATATATATAATTTATGACAACTTTGAGAGCATTTGAGAGGAAAAAAAAAATGACGATGATTAAAAATTAAAAAAAAAAAAAGTTAAAAAATTCTTCCGATCATGCAGGTATTTTTTGGTTTTGAAAGACTGAGCAAGTGTGCTGGTATCTTTGCACTTTCAGAAAATAAAGAGTACGGTAAAACATTTTGTCTGAAGTGTAAAAAAAAAACAATTAAAAAAAAAAATAGAAATAAAAAAAAAAATTTAATAGTATTTAAAAAAATAGTATTTAAAAAAATAAAAATAAAAATACCAATCATAATAATAATATTTTAAAATTGTTTCCACTATTTATTTTCGGCCTAAATGCTCTCTACGGCGCCCCGGATCAAATCTCGCCACCCGACTGTACTTTAGCTTCTGCGCCGCAGGAAGAGCCGCTTCCCTTCTGCCTCCTATTAATTACCTCGGCTTAATACCAGAAGATTTCTCTCTTTAGACGGTCATTAGAAACACATTACCGCACCGCTGATGCCACCTGACTTATTTACTCCGCCACCGTTTTCCTCCCGGGAAAGAAGGGGGGGAGTCGACGACGAGATTTTCGTGTTTTCTTTCTCGCCGTCGGACGCAAATGGATTTTCCCCGTTTGCCGTCGGCGGGCCGCTGACGGCGGACGATTAGCCGTTAGCGGCCTCCTGAGTTTTAACACATGGCTGTTAAATAGCGAACGTAAGCGGGACGAAGGGGTTCGGAGGTCGCACACATTCCTAATCTGACTTTCTTGGTCCAAATGATAGACGTGTTTTTTTTTTTTATTCCACCTTCGGGATCCAGTTTTTAAAACCAAACGACGGTTTCCGCATTCGCCCTTAACTCTGTCGCTCCATTTAGCACAGCAGCTAGCACAAGCTAGCGCTTGAAATTAAAAAGAAATTTAAAAAGGCAGAAACAAAAGTGGAAGAAAGAAAGATGCATTTGAAAGAAAATATGCCTGCCCAAGTGTCACAGGTTATTATAAGAATAATTTTATGATTTAAATGAAATCATTTTAATCACGGGCTTTGATCACATTATATGATATAATAGTATTAATTATATAATGATACAATTTAAATGTATTAAATTAGTGATCATGATGAATATCTGGTTTAATTGAAATCCTTATAATCGCAAGATGAATATTATTCATATTATATTATATAAATAATATATAATATAAATGATATTATATTATGATATCATATTATATAAATGAGAATTAATTATTATCATTTAAATTTATCAACTTAGTTGTAATATCTAGTTTATATTAAATCATTATCAGAAGATGCATATTACATATATTATAATACATATAATTATTATACATTTTAAATTAAATTAGTTGTAAAAATAATGAATATCTGGTTAATATGAAATCATTATAACCACAAGATGTATATTATACATATCGGATTACATATAGCTATTATGAATCATAAATGACACTCATTATAATAATGAAGTAGTTTATCTGAAATCATAATCATCTTATATTGCATGTAACATATTATAATTATTATGCATTTTTAATTCATTAAATTCGTTTTAATAATTATGTGGTTAATATGAAATCATTATCACAATTCATTTAAATTACATTACATTACATTACAGTCGTTGGGCAGACATGTTTATCCAAAGCGACTTACAAAATAAATTGAAAAAAAAATTAAAATATAAAATAATAAAAAATGTTAAAATAATTAAAAAAAAAATAATAATAAAAATATAAAAAAAAAATCATTATCTGGTTTATCTGACATTTTAATCCCAAGACTTATATATCATATAAATCACAAGAGGTGTGAGCAAACGTCCGGTTGGGTTTTTTGTTTGGAAGGTTCGCGACTCGCAAACAAACCTCAGGTTAAACGGTAAACGTGATTTCTGAAAGCGTCGCTCGGAGCGTCAATCGATCGATCGAATCGATCGGTCGCGAGCGTCCGAGCGGAGGGGGCGGAGCTCCGTCTTCCTCAGCGTTACGAATATCAACCTTGTGATTATATGGAATATTAGCGCCGTTAGCATGAGCTATTAGCGGCGCCGTCTCCTCTCGGTCGAGGCGGACGGCCGCCGGGATCCGTCCCAGCTTTCGGCCGATGGAAGGGAACGGCGGCGCCAAATCCTCGAGCGCTTATAACAAATGAGGAGTTCACTCCGCCGACGAAAATAGAGATTGTGAAGGTATTGATCTTCTCCCGGCGGCTGATCAATAGCAACCGTACAAATAAAGCGCTCCGGGGGCCGCCGTCCTACATGACTTACTTCCTCCTCTATTATTTTGCCGCCCATATTTTTGCAGGCGAGATTTTCCACAAGTCTCCGGAAAAGACGATATTGTTTGCATTTTTTAAAAAGATCCGCGTGGAAAATCCCTTTATCGCAGCGTGAAATTTTTTTGCAGGAAAAAAAAAATCCAGACATTTGCAGGCGAATTTTAGGAGACGGCGGTTTGAAAGAAATAAAGCGGCAGAAAAATCAAACTGACTAAAAAAAATTGTTTTGAATTCTCTTAAAGTCATGAAAACAACACGCAAAGTTCATATGGTCGTATTTAATTCCTATCTTTTGCATGTTATCTTTTGTCGGATGTTTCAAGAGAACAGATGTTGGACCCTTCCGGCAAAAGAATTTCCTTCCCGATTAATCAAATTCTATTCTATGTTGAGAGCCTGCCGAGTGACCCCGCACCGCAGGGCGATTATCCCGATCGAAATATGTGCGCGAATCAAGCTCGGTGTTATTTTAACACTGAAGTAATGATCCCTGCGGAGGTGCTGCCAAATACCAGGTACTTCACGGAGGGACTTTACGTGGGAAGGCGGCGGCGAGGACGTGACTCACCGTCGGGGAAAGCGTTAGCTCGGCGCCGTGCAGAGCGGCGGGGAAACAACGGCCGGGCGACTTCGGATCGTCGGAACGACGCGAGACTCGCGGAAATTCGCTTTCAATGACTCAGGAACGAAGTTTCACCGCTACGAGACGACCATCGCCGGCCAATTAGCCGGAGAAAACGCCATGAAATAAATGAAGAAATAAAAATCCAACACTCGCTAACAGGCTCGCCGGACGGCTAACTTAAAAAAAATAAAATAAAATCTTCTAATGAGCATCTACGAGTACGTAGATAATACCATCCTGGAAAAAGCCAATAGTAAACAGATCGATCACAATCCGCCGGGAACCTTCCAGAACTATTAAAAGACAATTAGAGCAACTTTCTGCACCCGACTGGTGCGGTACTTTAAGCAGAAACACCCCAGACGGGGACGAACGTCCCGCGGGACTTCATTTCCTGGTCATTACTGTTCAAATCCTTCCGAGTGTTCCAGTTTCAGGCGCTTAGGTTATCAGTGACGTTTATATTTTTGTTGTTTTGCCCCTGTCAGGGCGCATTTGGAGGTTTTGAATACGACCAATGCGATATTAGCTGGTCTTCGGACACAGGAACCGTCCGGGAAGTAGCCTACTACAGAGGAACTTTGCTAGCTTAGCATTCCCAACAGGCAGCGAAGGACCACGGAAAGCAACGCCTTCACTAAGGCCTTCCTGAAGGCGTTCCTTTGTTATGCTTTGCAATAATAACAATGGACGACCAGAGGGGTTGCGGTTGTTAGCCGTTAGCCGTTAGCCGTTAGCTAGCACCAGGCGACCAATGTGATATTAGCTGGTCTTCGGACACAAGAACCGTCCGGGAAGTAGCCTACTCCAGAGGAACTTTGCTAGCTTAGCATTCCCGCAGGCAGCGAAGGACCACGGAAAGCAACGCCTTCACCAAGGCCTTCCTGAAGGCGTTCCTTTGTTATGCTTTGCAATAATAACAATGGACGACCAGAGGGGTTGCGGTTGTTAGCCGTTAGCCGTTAGCCGTTAGCTAGCGCCGGGCTTATTTTGCAGAAATGCGACACAGCGGTGATCCGTATTCCGCCAATCACCGAGGTCACATCGTCCCCGGAACCCCAGGAAGACCCCGCCTGGGAGTTTCGCATAATAAAAAAGCATCCCGGCTTTTATTTTGAAATCCGCTTGGCACTCGACGCCGTCGCCGCAATCATCCTCGGATACGAGGCCCGAAGGAGCGAGTGGAGTTCACGGATGTTCTCAGCTTGATTCCAATCAAACTCCCGCAGGAGGCGGGTTGGTTTGATTGCGGCGAGAACGCAATCAACTCAAAATACCAAACAACCACGCCAGAAGCCGGAGAACGCTTTGACTAAAATTGATTTGCGGTGTAAACTCTGACCGATGACCATTTCTGACCAATGAGGGAGCGGTAATCCTCCTCCTGGATCGCTGGGATCCGGCGGTGGATTTCTATTGGTTGACGACTTTGGAGGATGTACGACACCGAAATCTGCCGGATCTGTTGGCTATTTAGTTTTGAGGTCAAGGCCGTCATCAGAAGCTGCAGTATTGGATGGGTTTTTCTGAATAAAAAAATGAATAAATAATTAAAAAAAGAAATATATACAAAAAAAAAAAAATGAAAATAATAAAAAAAATATATATATATATTTTTTTAATTATGGATTTAAAAATAGTTAAAAATTAATTTTTGGGATCAAACAGAAAACAGTAATGAGCCATTCTAAAATCTTTTTTTTTTTTTTTTTAAACTGATTTCAAAGCAGTAATATATTATAATTAGTAATATATATATATTAGTAATATATATGATCAATAAATATGAAAGTAAATATATACACACACACACACACACATACACACATATACAGATATGTAAATACAAATAGATCTATATGTTTTACAAATACAATTACACACACACATATATATATATATATATGCATATATATAGGGGTTATTTTTAGCTCTAACAAACTACAGTTACGATTTTTTTTTTTGTGATTTAAAAAAATAATTGTGAATTGGTTCTCACGATTTATCGTTCTTTAGCGATATTTGATTTTTTTTCTGTGATATAATAGCCAGATTCTAGCCTAAGAAGAAGAAAAAAAAAAAAGACATGGTAAAATGAATAATTTTAGCTAATTTTAGCTAATTTTAGCTAATGAATAAAACATTAGCTAAACAAAGATAGCCAACTCTCGCTCCTACCATTGCAGCCACGCCAGATCTCATTCGGAATAACAACAATAACAATAACAGTTCCCTCCGGTTCCCATATTTTCAGTCTACCGTGAAGTTCCGCGCAAACGGACAACTTTCGTTGGGCGGACAGGTGGCCGCCGACCAGCGAGAGCGAACTCCCTCCGGTCGCCGGCTGACGACGAAAACACGAACCGGCGTCGTATTCATCCGATTCCGAAGCAGGAACCCGGAAAATCCGGCAGCTGTCTGAGCTTTATATAGCAAAGCCCGGGGCGCGAGGAACCTGCGGTGATTCCAACGCCGCAAAAAGCACCGGGATGGAAATGCAGCCGCCCCAAACCTCTCTAGAGCTCATTTAAAGTATTCGTATTAGGATCCGTATTAGCCCCGCCCCTTTTTTCCCCCCGGCACGGCGCCGAGCCTCGAGGCCGATCGCCAAAAACTTATTTTTTCACGCTAATGGAGTTCTCCGGTTCTTTCGGCCGTCAAAGGTAATAAGCCCCATTGTCGCGCTGAAAAAGTAAATGACTATGAAATTGGTCTCAATTACGGTAGTTTGTTTTCCGCGTCTTGCCTTTACAGAGCAGGAACGACCGACGGGGAAAATCGAAGTCGGAGGGGAAAAGCGGCAGGAGACGTCGCCGCAACGCCAATTAGCCATCGGGTCGAAAAACCGCCGCCAAGTGTTTTTCTTTTTCCCTTTTTTTTGCCGATGCGAACTCGACGAAGTCGGTTTCCTCAAAGAAATTACCTGTTATTTTTTGATTTTTTTTTTTTTTTTTACACCGTCAAGCGACAGTGTTTTAACAAGAACCCTCACAGAAATTACTTGCAAGAACACAGATTTTGGATTTGTGCCTGTTACTATTGTATTTTATTTGTGTTTGCGACTGATATTCCCATAAGTCTGCGAGCTTCGGTTCATTTATGGTTCAAACGATGCCGTTGGACGCTCCATGTCAGGACCTTCTGCTTTGAAAAGGAAGGGGGAATTTTGGGGGGAGTGTCGGGCACCGGGAGTCTGGAATTTCCGGGATCTTCGCGTAAGGTAGGTAGTCAGCAAGGGACGGATGGAGGCAGTCGGGACACGAAGCTAAGCTCAGGGCCTTTCGTTTGAAGACAGCAACGTCCGTGTTCTGGCCAGAGAAGACAGATTTGCCAAATGAACTCGGCCTCCTCAGGATTCGGCACAATGACGGACATTTAAGGCGGTCTTTTTGGCAAAGATAGAACATGTAGCTTCGGAGGGGACGCCGCCCGGATCTGTTTCGTGCCTCCCGGTCCCTGGACCTTTTCAGAGGGAAGTCGGCGCTGTTGTTTTTATGAAAACGGTCTGAAAATGCCGCTCCACGTTTCCCTTTTTTCGGGATAGCAACGGCAGGCCGGCAGACAAGGCGAACGCACTTTGAAAATGACATAGTCCAAAAAAAAGTCCACCTCGATACGTTTTACTCTTTTTACTCGGTCCGGCTCCCCCACTCATTTTTATACCCAAAATTTTGGAAGACATACCGTAATTTCTGGACTATAGGGCGCACCTCAATATAAGCCGCACCGGCTAGCCGATCGCTAACTCGGGCTTCCTCCTGCGCGCTAAAACCGTCAAAGTCGTCCTCTTCAGAGTTGAACAGACTCTCGGTCATTTCGTCGGTCCGATGTGACGAGGATAAACGTTTTAGCGGCGTGAAGCTAATTAGCGTCCCCCACCCGAAAAAGTCCATATACTAGCCACATCGTTGTTTAAGTGAAAAAAGTCGCGGCTAATTGGAGGCTAAAGCGCTAGCTTGCTACAACGTGCCGTGATAAGAATAAGAATAACTTTATTTATCCCGAAGGAAATTGTTGTGCCAGAGTTACAAGAAAAACATAACAATAATAAATAAAAGTAGAAAATTGTATACAGTAGCAAAAAAAAAAAAAAAAGGGGGGGGGATAAGAAATACAAATAAACTATAAAGTGTCTTATGGTCTTAAGTACCAGGTGAAAGATAAGGCGTGCACAAGAGTATGAAAAAATATTACACGTGCAGCTGTTATGAAATTAGATATAATTTAAACATAAGTTATTATGATTTACAGTAAGTAGATGATTTTTTTTTTTTTTTAAGATTTCCCTGCAGCTGAAGGTAGAAGAATTAAAAAGTCTGATATCCTCAGGTAGGAAAGACCTCCTGTGGCGTTCAGTGGAGCTCCTCAGGTTGCATCACTTTATCGTCCAAATGTTCAAATATCATCCAAAGCGTCCAGTTTATTACGTGCACACGTGTGGCGACGCAGTCAAGTGACGTTTTTACGCCATGACATCTACACACACTTCCTTCGCGATGGACGTACTGAGCACACCTGGCCTACATCATCATCATCTACTTCTACCTCCTCTTCTTCTACTTGTTTTTGGGGTGTGGAGCTCAAGGTGAAGGTCCATTACTACCACGAAACTAAAAGTCTGGAACCAGATTCCAGCTGGACACCTCTTGGAAGCTCTCCGTCCACAAAACGGAGCTGCTGGAAGCAGGTGTGCAGAAGCAAAGCGTCCAAACCGCAAGGGGAGGGGAAGTCCTGGAGCAGAGGAACAAGGCCAGGAACGCAGCAGATTGGGCCATGTCAGAGCTTTGGCACACACACACACACACACACACACACGGGAACGGGAAGCCATGTGTTTGTGTCTGGAATTATCTCATCAACGGATGTCGGAGAAAAGTTAAGAGACCGTTTGGCTTCCACTTTCGCGCCCAACAAGATGTTCAAGATGTTTTATTTTTACGTTTTTAAGAAGATAAAATCGACTCTATTGATCCACAAAGGGGGAGTTCTTTAGTCACAGTAGCGGAACAGTTATACGGATCAATAAATATGAATATAAATAGAGAGACAATTAGAAAATAGCAAAAGAAGAAAAAAAAACCACAAAAAAATAGCACAAACAACAGTAGCAACATTGAGGATGAGAATGGGAAAAACAAAAAAAAAGACAGTAAGGGTGAAAATAAACAACCGAATCTAAACGACAACATAAACAGTGAGAATAGCAATGACGAGAATAAAATAAATCAACAAAAAAAAGGTAGGATAAGAGTGTTTCCTTGATTCACCGTTTCTAATTCAATGTCAAACCACATTCACGCATTATAATCTACCGCGATCCCTTAAGATACAATTTTAATGCTTTCCAGAAGTGGGTTCCTATATTGATTTTTTTTCATAAGTGAATTTTTCCAATTTAAAACAACAGAAAACAAATAAACGCGTTCAAACCCTCGCAAAAAAAAAAAAACAAAACCTCAAAATAAGGAAATTAATATAGAAAAACCCTAAAAAAAAAACTTTAGCTTTAGCTTGCGGATGCATTTCCATTATATTCATGTGCACCACGTTGCTTCGTTTCCACAGAAAGCATCTTCTTTCTGGGTTCACCGCTTGCGCTCTTAGGTAACATGATGATTTAACAAAAAAAAATACAAAAATAAGGGCAAAGATATAAAATGATGCGACCCGACAGCAGATATTTGTAGAGTACCGACAGTGGCGTGCAGTCAGTGGAGGCAGAGGGACGCCGGGCCTCACCTGCCATCATGGAAAGAAAAAAAATGCAAAATGAAAAAATTAATAAAATAGTTATATTTATCCAGTGGTTTGTTTTATAAAGTTCTTTTCCACTTCACTTCACCATTTTCTAGTTATTCTTTTCAAAATCGCTGAAAAAACACTTCACACGGCAACCAGCTGAGCCCACTATGGATTGCGCAATGATTCTGCTAACTGTGCTAGCATGCTATGCACTGCTGTCTCAATGGATGTCACGATTAAAAAAAACACTTTTAATATATAAACTAAATTTCCATAGTTTAGCTGATGTGTCGAATGTTTTTCGTCAACAACTGTAACGTGTTTTTCGTGTATCTCGTAATCATAAACGAGTGTGAAGAGACATGAGGTGAGGCAGGCAGTAACGGTGCCTCATGCTAGGGGGCGCCGCTGATCGCTGATTCCAGGGATCCTTCTTACTACTCGGCTACAGAATAACACAATTATAACACAATTAAACACAAATAACACAGAATAACACAATTAGCAATAGCAAGCTACAGTAAACAGCTAGCAAGTCAAGTGCAGCCTTCCAGCTGCGCATGGACTTCATTTATAAGCGATAATGACGTTTTTCTTTTAAATGTGATTTTTTCCTATGCTACAGTTTGTATATGTAAAGAATGCTGATATACTTAAAACAAAACACGTCAACTGCTGCCAATAAAATGGTGAATAAGCTACTCTGTAGGGTTTGTAAATCCGACAGTGATGCAACCTCAGTGCACGTCACTGCGTAGCGACTAGCGAGCGACGCTGGAAGCTAACAGGCCTTCTTCAAGGTCAGAGCGCCGCCGATTCAGAAAATGCGGGAGAATTTCGAAATTTGATTTTCTCGCTCTTGTATTTGTATCATGACGTTTTTTTTTCATATTTCAAGGATAAAATTCGCTCCATTCGAGCTTCGTATCTTAAAAAAATTCGTACATGAAGTGATTGGTATCTCAAGGGGCCGCCGTAAACATCAAGTCAATATTTTGACCGACCAATAGCCGCTGTTTTTCCACAAAGGTCCATCTTTAAACATGGTTTAAAAACCATGTGGACCAAAAATAATCAGTTTGCAACTGATTTTGAAATGTTATCTAAAATATTTCTTTATAATACTGTGTGATTTTAAAGTAAACAACCGTCGGTCGGCTCGGGAAGCGATGGCTTCCGAGCACGTCTGGGTCGTTGTAAACCTGAAGAAATTAATTTTATCAGAGAGGCAACTAGTTTATCCATCTTGTAACGGAAAAGATGACAAAAAGAAAAAAAAAAGGACGTTGATCTGCGTGGACAGAGGAGTTTACATTTGGATCTGCGGTTTGTCTAAAATGCTACGATAAAGCTGCATCGATGAAACGGTCAAATATATAAATATATAAAGATATATAAATATATAAAGCCATGCTTCGAACAAAACCATGCAGCACCAGAGGTCGGATTAAAAGTAAGACATATTTGATTTATTATAAAAATACTATATGGCTCGCAATGAAATATGTTTAGAAAAATAGGGCTTAAAATAAATAAATCAAACACGTGCATTGACCGTAAACTACATTTTGATCATGTGACCATCAAAGTGACGGCGTCCCGCCTTTAAATCCATCGTATCCAGAAACGTCAACAAGTGGAATTAAGAAGTAAATGATCCCTAAAAAGTTTTAAGGCTGTTTCAAGAAAGACGGGAAGGACAATTCATGTTTGTGCTTCAAGGAGAAAAATCGGTTTGACTTTTGTGCTACGAGCTTGTCTAAGAGTACAATGGAGCTAACTATGCTAAAGCTAGCCTTCCAGAAAAACTACAAATTGTCCAAAAATGAAAAGCCGAAGTATAACGGCAGCAGAGCAACTAAGAAACATCTTTTTATACATCTATTCAAATGCATATGTAACATTTTTTAATGAATGAGTCATAAAGTAGTTATACTTATTTTACATTTAGTTACATTTATACTGTTAGCGTCCCGTGCGGCCCTTCGAGGGCAAACGTTCTGCTGACGTGTCCCTCTGTCAAAATGAGTCGGACACCATTTTTTTAGAGAACATGGAAATATCAGACAGAAAAATAAACCTTAAAATACAAACTTGGTGTCTTCGGGTCGAGGGACGGAAAAGCCTTCGGAATATATTTGATACTTTGGTATCCAACGGCTTTTCGTGTCTCCTGGAAACTCGACCCCGGAAAATTCCCGGGCGTCGTCACCGAAAGATGTTTCACCAGAGTGACAGTCGTAGGAATAACAAATAAAAGTCGGTGCTTTTTGTCAACGAGTCGGTTTACGACGCCCTCCGCCGATGGCGTTTGGCGGTCGCTTGCAAGTTAAAACAAATTTCGGTGTCCAAAGAAGAAGACGAACCGGTTCGTCGTCAGGGAGACGGCTTGGTTAGCATTGATCGGTTGTACTTTGGTCATATTTTGGTGGGAAATTTTAATAAGTCGGACTCGTGGACCCGTGAACATCGTCCGGTTGCTTAGCCCGAGTCTCCATAATCGCTAACAAGAAAAAAGCTAAACTTGTTAGCATAGGCTAGCATAGGTACTTATGAACTCCCAGGACTCCGACTTTGTTTCGGGGTGGAGGACCTCCGACGGGGTGAACGTCCCGCCCACCCGGAGCTTTGGAAAGACAGAACGTCCTTCCTCCCCATTCTGTCACTTCCTCCTCGGCGGCTAACAGTCGTGACCTTTCGTCTTTACCGCGCCGATAATTGCAGCGCCCGAGGTGGCGAGCCTCGGCGGCTAAGGGGGAGCACGGGAAGGAAAGGAAGATGAAGGGGGGGTGAGAAATAGCTGGTACCCCTTTAACCCCCCCCCAAAAAAAAAACCTCCCCCAGGACTGAACCGCCGCCACCTCCTTCGCTTGGAAGGCTAATGTTCAGTTAGCCTTCAAGTAGCCACGTGCTGCCGCTTCATGAGCCCCATGTGAGCTCTACGATTTTGCCCTGTAGCGACACACACTCCTCATTTCTCAAAAGAAGAAAAAAAAAAAAGACACACACTCACACACACACACATAACAAATAACCAATTGTATTCCGAACACTTTATCTACGCCCCGAGACGCGGAAGCCATCTTGTTTTGCCGCGTCGGGGGTTCACGCTAACAAACAAAACGCTGGTTTTTTTTTAAATATTGAGTGAATTCTGTCAGGATGCATTTTTGGCATCGCCCAGAAGACGAAAGATTAAAAAAAAAAAAGGAAAGAAGGAGCGAGAGGAGTTACATATTTTCACCGTTTAGCTGGTTTAGCCTGCAAGACAAAACTTGGGGCCGATTCAGAGAAACAATAGCAAAAAAAAAAAAAAAAAACACTCTGGAAGGCATTTGTTTAAATATTTCAATTATTTTTTTACTTGAAAAATATTGTCTGTCTGTCGGTTCATTAATATAGCAAAAAAAGGTGTTTTATTTTGAAATGTATGTCACTGATGACATCACTTCCTGTTTGTGTCTTCCTGCTGACAAATAGTGAGAAATAGCGGTTGCTATTTTGGCGTGTTCAATTTAAACCGATAACAATGACTTGGACTTTTTCAATCAAAATATTGCAGTTCAAAGAAAACCTTATGATCTAATATCCTCCATTTAACAAATTTAATTTGCAAAAAAAAAAACAGCGTTGGTGAATATATGTATATATAAAACACTCGAATGCTTTGTGCTCAAGCTGATGCTAGCAGGCTAATCTGAACACTGAACACTGCGGCCTAAAGAAAGAAAAGAAAATGGATGGACTGACTTTTCTTGGCTTATTTTATGATTAATCTTTTTTTCATCAGCAGTGTTACAGCCACTGTTTGGGAAAAAGCATTTCCAGTACGTATTGTGGATGTTACTGCTTTATATTTAATAAAGGATTTTTGCGTAAAGAGACAAGTGCGACCGATATATGTACGCTAATTATTTATTCATTTTCATTTATTTTTATTCATATTTTATTTTATGATTTATATTTAATTTACGTAAATTCATATTTTTATTTATAGACAACTACAGCCTACATATGTTCTCATCGATTTTTTCAATTCATTTTTATGTATTTATTCTTATTTACATTTTATTTTATCTGTATTTCAATTTTATTTATAGACAAGTGTGACCTAAATATGTACACATTAATTCATTTAATTTAATTAGTATTTCATTTTTTAAAATTTTTTTTATTCACTTTAATTTGTATTTTCATTTTTAGACAAGTGCAGCCTATAAACCTACATGTCGATTGAACTATTCATTTTTATTCATTTTTATCAATATATTAATAAAACATATTTATAAATATATTTATATATTGATTTTTCTTGGATTTTATTTATAGACAAGTGCGACTTATCCATTTACACATTTATGTATTTATTATAATTTATTCATATTCTATTTTATCATTTATATTTCATTCACTTTCATTTTTATTTTTATTTATAGAGTGACGTATAGTCCGGAAAATACGGTTCTTCAAACGGGAATTCACGTCGTCGCCTTGCTTCCATGCATTCCTTGCATTACAAACAAAGCTGGGTATCTTACTGAAGTTTGTTTTTAAAAACTAGGCTGTGCACGGGGTTCACACTTTTTTGGCTCGCGAGCTAAAATGACCAAGTCAAAATTCAAGCTTTTACATGTGTTTGTATATAAATACAGAGTATTTTTTACATTTCAAGTACGAAACTGTACATTTTTGCCGTTTTGCCGAAGACGTCTTGCACTGGATGGAATCGTCCAGGGTTGCAAAGTAGCAGCAGGTAGCTAACGTCCGACATGCGTCCGAACCAGCTCCTGTCAACAGTATCTGGCCAGGAAGCGCCCACCAGTTATCTTCAGACCCTCAGAAAGAAACTGGACGCCGCTAACTAGCAGATCTTTGCCGGAATTCTGCAATACCGTAATTTCTAGACTGTTGAGCGCACTTGAATATAAGTCATATTTGTGTACGTATGTACATATAGAGGCCGCACTTGTCTATAAATAAAAATACAAACTAAAGTAAATAAAATATAAATTATAAAGTAAATACAAATAAATGATAATAAATAAATAAATGTGTACATAGATATATCACACTTGTCTATGAATAAAATCAAAGTAAAATCAAATATTAATTAAAAAAAAATGAAAACGAATAATAAATTGGATGTGTACGTATATAGGCTGCACTTGTCTATAAATAAGAATACAAATTAAAGTGAATGAAATATAAATTATAAAATAAGATATAAATAAATTATGATAAATAAATGTGTACATAGATAAGTCGCAATTGTGGCAACTACAGAGGGATAAAGTTGATGAGCCATACAATGAAGTTATGGGAAAGAGTAGTGGAAACTAGACTGAGAGCAGAGGTCAGTATTTGTGAACAGCAGTATGGCTTCATGCCTAGGAAGAGTACTACAGATGCAGTATTTGCGTTGAGAATGCGAATAGAAAAGTACAGAGAAGGCCAGAGGGAGATGCATTGTGTTTTTGTAGACCTAGAAAAAGCATATGACAGGGTGCCAAGAGAGGAGCTCTGGTATTGTATGAGGAAGTCTGGAGTGGCAGAGAAGTATGTTAGACTGGTGCAGGACATGTATGCTCGCTGTGAGACACTGGTACGGTGTGCTGTAGGGGTAACAGAGAAGTTCAAGGTGGAGGTGGGAATCCATCAGGGATCAGCTCTGAGCCCCTTCTTGTTCACAATGGTGATGGATAGGCTGACGGATGAGGTTAGACAGGAATCCCCATGGACCATGATGTTTGCAAATGACAATGTGATCTGTAGTGAGAGCAGAAAACAGGTAGAGGAACATCTAGAGAGGTGGAGGTATGCTCTGGAAAGGAGAGGAATGAAAGTTAGTCGCAGCAAGACAGAATATATGTGTGTGAACGAGAGGAACTCGGGTGGAACGGTGAGGCTACAGGGAGTGGAGATCAAGAAGCTGGAGGATTTCAGGTACTTGGGGTCAACAGTCCAGAGCGTAGAAGAGTGCGGAAAAGAGGTGAAGAGACGGGTCCAAGCAGGTTGGAATGGATGGAGAAAAGTGTCAGGGGTACGAAGGGATAGAAGAACATCAGCCAGAATAAAAGGAAAGGTGCACAAGACAGTGGTGAGACCAGAGATGATGTTTGGACTAGAAACTGTTCCAATGATCAAAAGACAGCAGGCAGAACTAGAGGTTGCAGAGATGGAGATGTTGAGGTTCTCTTTGGGAGTGACCAGGATGGAGAGGATCAGGAATGAGTCTATCAGAGGAACAGCACATGTTAGATGTTTTGGAGAGAAGGTCAGAGAAGCCAGACTGAGATGGTTGGGTCATGGACAGAGGAGGGATAGAGAATATATTGGTAGACGGATGCTGGAATTGGAGCTGCCAGGCAGGAGGTCTGGAGGAAGACCAAAGAGAAGATTTATGGACGTTGTGAGAGAAGATATGAAGGTAGTTGGTGTGAGAGAGGAGGATCCAGAGAATAGGGTTAGATGGAGAAAGTTGACTCACTGTGGCGACACCTGAAGGGAAAAGCCCAAAGAAGAAGAAGAAGATAAGTCGCACTTGTCTATAAATAAAATCCAAGTAAAATCAAACATTAATAAAAATGAATAAAAATGAATAGTTAAAATCGACGTGTACATTTATAGGCTGCACTTGTCTAAAGATGAAAATACAAATTAAAGTAAATAAAATATAAATTAAAAAAAATGAAATATAAATTAAGAGTAACCTCCGCTTTCCTCCAGTCCCTTACAAGCTTCTCACTAACTTCAAACTTTCTTTCTGCTGCTCCGTTACTGTTTCCGGCTGCATATTTCACTCCTTCCAGCTTGTAACCTGCAGAATAGGATTTTCTTCTCAGTGCCATTTTTGTTCAGCCCTTCTCAGATGTTTTTATAAGTTAGCGCGAATGTTGAAATGATCAATGTTCATGGGTACAGAAGTAGCAGGTTAGCATCTTTTTTCACAACGCACTTCTGCCATGACCCGCCCCCGCTGGATGTTGATTGGTTGGCGTGTGTGTGTGTGAGATGATCGCTGTTATATTAAAAACACACACACACACATCAGAACGAGAGCTCAATTATTTCACACATAAGTCACTCCAGAGTATAAGTCGCACCCGCGGCCAAACTATGAAAAAAAAAAAGCAACTTATAGTCCGGAAAATACGGTAAATGTCCGTCTTGTTTGCTTTCATAGATTTGTGATGTTTGCAGCAAAATATGCAAAAAAAAAAAAAAAAACTTGACTGATTGAGCCTTAAGAAAATATGGGTATTTTGACTACTTTAATGATCCGGGAGTCGAGGAAGAGACGCCGAGAGTTCAATGTTTTTCTATTCACTTTCATATTCTCCTTTTCTTTTGACAGCACCGACAACTTTTTTTTTTTTTTTTCTGCAGATAAGCTTCCCATATAGTTTCCTCATTACGTGCAGACTTCTCCTGTTTTAGCTCTGCACTTAATTGACTTGTCTGCCTCCACCTCGGGTTCGGCAGGATCGAATTTCCAGACGTCTTTGCACAGGGACCTAAATCGCCCCGTGACATTAAAAACATTCAGAATCTCTCATTTAAAATGCCGCCGATGCTACGTCGAGCTCACAAACCGGAGGGGGCAAAGTCTGCGGAGGTTTTCTGTCTTCCAGGTCGAGATGAACTCTTGTCGTGGTAACAGGACTTGTATGTCTTGTCAGACGCCCCAGAGGCTTCTCCAGTTCTAATGACCTGTGGGGAGTTTCCCCACATTATCCAGGTTATGGAAGAGTTGAGGGGCAGAAGCTAAAGCTAACGGGGGTTGCTATGCTAACGGGGGTGTCATTCGTTGGAGACAAAGGAGCAACTTTTGGGGATGATCTGGATTGGACTGTGAAAAGGTGAAGGTAAACAAAGGAGTGAAACCTGTTGGACCTCAAGGACAGATGCTCAGGTGGACGTTACCAGGGTCTGTTTCTGGTGGTGGATCTTCCCTGGTTCTTTGGGGGTGCAGAAGGTCCTGGTCCATCTCGGTACTGATCCTTTTTTACGTTTGTGGAAGGTTGTGTCTGAGGACCTTCTTCTTTTCAGGTGTTTTTTCTGTTTTGACAAAGATGGCTTCTTTGACTCCAGCCATCCAGAGTTCCTCGCTGTTGGAAATGACCGTCCTCAAAATTTCAAGACCATAATCTTTAAATTACAGTAATTAAAGCAACTACAACTTTTCAATCTTTCTTATTTGTGATATCTATTTCTCCTCGGTTGCTTTGATTGACTTTTTCTAAATTTTTCTTTACTTTCAAAACGGTCGTCTTACTTTTATGAATTTAGACGCTTGGTTTTTCTAACGATTCTGTTCCAGCGCCACAGGACTGAAATTACCTCCCAATGCAGGGAGGGATAATGGGAACTTAACCAAAACCTCATGATTAGAGTGGAACAGGAAAA
This sequence comes from Fistularia commersonii, assembly GCF_037954325.1. Lineage (NCBI taxonomy): Eukaryota > Metazoa > Chordata > Actinopteri > Syngnathiformes > Fistulariidae > Fistularia > Fistularia commersonii. The sequence goes on from NC_141290.1 coordinate 1,117,083, forward strand.
AAATAACAAAAACAAAAAGTCAGAGCTGATTTAGAGAATCCATACTGTGATGGCCTTCAAAATATTTCTTTGACTTTATTCCGAATAAAAATGAAAAGGTAATATGTGACGACATGATGCAACCCCTTATAAAAGAGGCTGAAGCTCCGCCCCTTTTTGGAGTCGTTATATTTACACCTTAAGAAGGTCAGCGGAGGTTCTGAGTCGTCCAGGTCCGGGTAAAGTCTGGTCAAAATCTTCTTGTTGTGGCAACTGGACTTGAATTTCTGATCCCCACTTCTTCTGGATCATGGGGAGGGCAACTGCAAGGTCCAAGTTTTAGGGGCGACCACTTGGCTGCTCACCGCGACCCGCACTGGGATTCCATCGTTTCATTTGGTCTCCAAGACAGCGGCGACGCTGCTTGAACAAGAGGTCGGCGGCGGCACTGAACAGTGTCGACCGGATGATATCCACCACCCACGGAGGGTTGGACCAGGAGGGGCCGGAGAGGCGACCATCAGTGGACAAACACTTCAGGGAGTCGGGGGAACAGAGTGCATACCGGGTCTTTTCATGAGAGACCCAAACAAATATTTTCTCCTCCTCCTTTCCGGTTTTCCCTTCAGGGGTCTCCACAGCAAATCTACCTTCTCCATCAAATCCAATTCTCTGGATCCTCCTCTCTCACACCAACTATGATCATATCCTCTCTCACTACATCCATCAATCTTCTCTCTGGTCTTCCTCTAGACCTCCTGCCTGGCAGCTCCACCTTCAGCAACCTTCTACCCAGATCTTCACCCTGGTTTAAACATGAGCAGAGGTATGTTCCTTTGCAAACCATCTCAGTCATTACTTTGTCTCGGTCATACATGTCCTGCACCCCTGTGACATATTCTTCTCTCCCTTTGGGCTTTTCCCTTCAGGGGTCTCCACAGCTAATCTAACTTCTTCATCTAAGCCTATTCTCTTGATCCTCCTCTCTCACACCAACTACATTCATATCCTCTCTCATGATGTCCATCAATCTTCTCTCTGGTCTTCCTCTAGACCTCCTGCCAGGCAGCTCCACCTTCAGCAACCTTCTACCCAGATCTTCACCATGGTTTTGACATGAACAGAGGAGAATTCATGTCCAAACAGTCTCAGTCATCACTTTGTCTCGGTCATACATGTCCTGCACCCCTGTGACCAATTCTTCTTGTCCTTTGGGCTTTTCCCTTCAGGGGTCTCCACAGTGAATCCATCTTCTCCATCTAACCCTATTCTCTTGATCCTCCTCTCTCACACCAACTACCTTCATATCCTCTCTCACGACGTCCATCAATCTTCTCTCTGGTCTTCCTCTAGACCTCCAATTCCAGCATTCGTTGAACAATATATTGACTCTCCCTCCTCTGTTCATGACCCAACCATCTCTGACCTTCTCTCCAAAACATCTACCATGTGGTGACCCTCAGAGGGACTCATTCCCAATTAGATGCTCCCGCTGTTTACAAAATATATCCAAATACATTTATATTTTTAGGACTCTAAATTATAAAATGTGTCGGATCCTCCTCCCTTCGCTCGGGTCAAAGAAACAACAACGCTAAAATGTCATGATGAGACCAGAAAAATGTCGCTCTTAGTATTGAGACGTGACTTGAAACCCAATTCTTGTTTGTGCTGCACACACACACACACACACACATCTGTTCGACCTATGGCACCAATAAAAAGTAAATCCCTCTTCGGCATGTCTGTGCATGAGCGCCAAGACCGATTGTTCACACTAACCAGATTGGAAGAACGCCGTTCCGTCGGCTCGGTCATCGGCCGCCGCCGCCTGCAACCCCCGAGGATCGCCACCGCCGCCGCCGCCGCCGCCGCCACCACCGCCTCTCACAATCACACGAAACCCAAAGAACGTCCACGTTTAGCATCTACCGAGAGGCGCTGGCGGCGGGAACGTCCGCGTTTGTCTGGTTGGTTACCACGTCTGCGCGGGTTAAGTGCAACTATCCAAACACGTGGGTTTACGAAACTCGACCCGGACCGGGATCGTTGCTATACGTCCCCGTGTGACCTTCGGATGATTGAGTGAACGGTTGGATGTGTCTGTATGAAGTGTGAATGAGAGAGTGAATTTTCTTTTGACTCTTTATGATGTGAGCGGTTGTGTCTCTGAATGAGCAGGTGAATGGCTTCATGTCACCATGTGACGTGTGTTTATATACATGTGAATGAGAGGGTGAATTGTCATGCGTCTCTATGTGAGGTGTGAATGAGAGGGTGAATGACTTCATGTCACCAAATAGTGTGTAAATTGGAGGGTGAACGGTTGTGTGTTTATATACATGTAAACGAGAGGGTGAATTGTCATGCGTCTCTGTGTGAGGTGTGAATGAAAGGGTGAACGGTTGGATGTCTACCTACGTCTGAAGCAGAGCGAGTGGTTGTATGTGTCCATATGACATGTGAATGACAGGGCGAATGGCTTCATGTAACCATGTGTTGTGTGTTTATAAACATCTGAATGATTGGCTATTTGTCCCCATGGGTGAACGGTTGTGTGTTTATATACATGTGAATGAGAAGGTGAATTGTCTTGTGTCTTCATACGACGTGTGAATGAGAGGGTGAATGGCTTCATGTCACCCAATAATGAGTGAATGACAGGGTGAATGGGAGGACGTCTATATACATCCGAAAGAGCAATTGGCTATTGGTCCCCATTTGACGTATGAATGACAGGGTGAACGGTTGGATGTGTATATACATCTGAAATAGAGCGAGCGGTTAGTTGTGTCCACATACCGTGAATGAGAGGGTGAATGACTTCATCTCACCAAAAAATTTGTAAATTGGAGGGTGAACGGTTGTGTGTTTATGTACATGTGAATGAGAGGATGAATTGTCATTTGTCTCTATGTGAGGTGTGAATGAAAGGGTGAACGGTTGGATGTCTACATACATCTGAAGCAGAGCGAGTGGACGTATGTGTCCATATGACATGTGAATGAGAGGGTGAATTGTCTTGTGTCTTCATACGACATGTGAATGAGAGGGTGAATGGGAGGACGTCTATCCGACATCTATATACATCTGAAAGAGCGATTGGCTATTTGTCCCCATTTGACGTATGAATGAAATGGTGAATGGTTGGATGGTAAAATACATCTGAAAGAGAGCCAGCTGTTTTATATATCCATGTGAGGTTGAAATGAATGGATGGATGGGCTTGTGTCTCCATATGATGTGTGAATGAGAGGCTGAACGGCTGTGTGTCTGTTCGTGTCCCTGTGATTGGCCGGTCCGAGGTGAACCCCGGCCTCTCGCCCAATCAGAGTGCGGGAAAAGCAGCGGTGTTTCATTCACTGGAAATGTTACTCTCATCCCGTTCCCAAAATTAGTTTTCATATCCTTAAAAAAGTCATTTAAACCAGGGTAGCCACGTATTTGTTTTCTGTTAAGGATCTTATCGCCGAGCAACCCGACACACATCTGGAAGATCGATAAACTGCACGACTTACCGCTTGCGACGTCTCGGCGACTCCACCTGCCGCGTCGTCAGCGGCCGCGTTTTCAGGAACCTTAAAAAAAATGACATGGGAGTGAGAAGGCGGACATTAGCAGAACTCATAGTGGCGTTCAGTCCAGCACGCAGCAAATATACATTCGGACGCGACGGACGGGTGATTTACTGACGGAGATTGGAGTTTGAAAGGAGGCAGAGCAGAGGGTGAGATGGAGGGAGAAGATTGGACTTTATGGACGATCAACTTCGGTCTTTTTTTTTTCGCCGAGCGCTCGCTTGTGTCGGTTTCCTGTCAATCACATCTAAGGGTCAAAAAAAAAAATGTCCTCAAAGCGTCAGATGTTCAGTTTGTGTCGCGCTTCCAGGGAGAAGAATTTGCTGGATTTGTTTAAAAAAGAAAAAACCTCAATCGGCTTGTACTTCTTCCTTTTCCTTTCACCGTGGTTTGGACGTGAACAGATGAGTGTTCGTGTCAAATAACTTCATATCCTCTCTCACTACGTCCATCAATCTTCTCTCTGGTCTTCCTCCAGACCTCCTGCTTGGCAGCTCCACCTTCAGGAACCTTCTACCCAGATCTTCATCATGGTTTGGACATGAACAGACGAGTGTTCATGTCCAAACCATCTCAGGCATCACTTTGTCTCAGTCATACATGTCCTGCACCCCTGTGACAAATTCTTTTCCCAAACCATCTCAGGCATCACTTTGTCATGGTCATACATGTCCTGCACCTCTGTGACAAATTCTTTTCCTTTGGACTTTTCCCTTCAGGGGTCTCCACAGCGAATCCACCTTCTCTATCTCACCCTATTCTCTGGATCCTCCTCTCTCACACCAACTACCTTCATACCCTCTCTCACGACATCCATAAATCTTCTGTTTAGTCTTCCACTAGAACTCCAGTTCCAGCATCTGTCTACCAATATATCCACTCTCCCTCCTCTGTCCATGACCCAACCATCTCTGACCTTCTCTCCAAAACATCTACCATGTGCCGTCCTTCTGATGGACTCATTCCTGATCTTCTCCATCCTGGAACCTCAACATCTTCATCTCTGCGACCTCAAGCTCTGCTTCCCGTCTTTTGGCCATTGTTACTGTTTGTAGATCATCTCACCTCCATCTCCTAAACCTTTCCTTTCCTTCTGGCTGATGTTCTTCTATGTCTTTGTACCCCTGACACTTTTCTCCACCCATTCCAACCTGCTTGAACCTGTTTCTCCACCTCTTCTCCACCCTCTCTGCTGCTCTGGACTGTCCACCCCAAGTACACAAAACTCAATCTGCTCGTACATCAAATTGAATTTCCAAGTTACAACGAATGAAAGCGCTGTGAGTCCATTCCAGATCCCTGGTTCTGTTCCGAGTTTTTAAATAAGAAAGATGTCAAACAAATAATGTGTCAAAAATATAAAATGAAAGAGAATGGAAAGTAATAGGAGGTTCTGTCCTTTACTTACTGACTCCACCCTTAATGCATGTAGCATGCAAAATGCTAAATGCTAAATGCTAAATGTAACATGCACACTTTGCTACATTTTGTCAAAACTTATTTCATGGAGGTAGTGAAGCCGTTCCTCTTTTTAAAACCATCAAACCAAATCCTTGTTTTTTATTTGTTGTTCTATCCCAGCGCCGCCCTTAATGCTACAATGCTAAATGTAGCATGTCGCACTTTGTCTAAGCTTCCTTCTGAAACCCTCCCTGTCCAGCCTTGAACGCCTCGTCTGTCGTCCCAAATCTTCATGCGTCAAAACTTCCAAACTTCCACGTGGGTGTCCAACGCTCATCATGCTAACCGCTAACTCAGATCACAAAGCTAAACACCAACTGATGACGTTTCGGATCTGCAGATCTAAGTAGCTACACTTGTACGTTCCAGTGTGAACAGCGCTTTGCCAAAGCTATTAGCATAGAAATAAAACACGGCACACACTCCGATTCATTGAGACGATTCACCACACGATGCCTTCGAATGCAAAATCTAAATATATATGCGTGAGTGTGTGTGTGTGTGTGTTATATTAATATAGTAATATTCTCATATTAATGAGTAGTAAAGCCGAGGCGAGTGGCCTGGAGGATTATCATGGCGGGACCAAAGTTTGGGACGAGCGCGGTACACAAGATTAAAAAAGGGCGCGCAATTAGCTGTTAGCAACAATGCTACGCGGTGCGAAATTAGTCACAGGCATCAACCTTTTCCTCTTTGGCCTCCGCCTCGCCGAACGCTCGGAAAGTACATTTTTAAAGCGGGCAAATAACATTTTAGCTCGTCGACGGGAGCCGGACAAGCGGCGCCCTCTCCAGCGCCTCGCGATACGTTTACGTCGAGAGGCATTTCTGTCTAATGAAGCCGTTTTAATTGTGCCCACGCCCATTGTTTGCTCTCCAGTTAAATCCACTTTGACTAATCCTAAAGAACATTGGCGCTGGTTTATTTCCCCTGACAAAATGAGGCCGCCGCCGCTCGCTTTGGCATAAACCTCTCGCAGCTCCGTCCTCTCGACACCGTTCGCTCCAAATATCGCGTGGTTTACAACGAACTGCCGAGTCCACGTTCGCCGGATTTTCGAAAACGCCACGATGCTACGCTACGTACGCCTATCGCCTGTGATTGACAGGCGGTGATGTGACAGGAGGCGGAGCTTTAAAATCAACAGGCCTCTTTCAGCTCCGACAAGGGGGTCGCGGAGTGAATGAATGAACGGTTGCGTCTCCATAAGAGACGTGTGAATGAGAGGGTGAACGGTTGGATGTCTCTATATGTGGCCCCGTGATTGGTCCAGGGTGAGCTCCTCTCGTCCAATGACAGCTGAGACGGACAGCGTGAATGAATGAATGATGGCTGGAGCTCAGAATAAACTCTCTTTGGTACAGTTTGACTCACAAACACTGAATTAACGCTCCCTCCACTCCGAAAAAAACAAACAAAAAAAAAAAACAGAGCAGAAAACGAAAGCCGCCGTCTGCCAGTCGATCAGCTGAGTTTCAATAAATATTCAAGAAAAATGAAGAAAAAGTGTTTTCTGACTGACATATGAATGTATGAATAAATGGTTGTGCGACTATTAAACAGAATTAAGGGTTGCTTGTCTCCATATGATGCACGGATGAATGAGTTGCATGTCCTCAGGGGACGCGTGAATGAGAGGGTGAATGGCAACATATGAATGGATGAATGAATGAATGAATGAATGAATAAATAGTTGCATGACTTTACGATGTGTGAATGACAAGGTGAACGGTTGCATGTCAATGTCGTATACGAATGAATGAATGAATGAATGGCTGCTTGACTGTTACATGTGAATGAGAGGGTGAACAGTTGCATGTCTCGCTGATGCATATGAATGAATGAACGAGTGAATGATAGCATGTCCTCGGGAGACATGTGAATGAGAAGGTGAATGGTTGCCTGTCTCGATTGTACATATGATTTAATGAGTGAATGGTTGCATGACTCCATACGACATGTGAATGACAGGGTGAGTGGTTGCATGTCTATGTTGCATATGAATGAGTGAATGATAGTATGTCCTCGGGAGACGTGAATGAGAGGGCGAATGCTAGCTTGAATGGTTGCACGACTCTGTACGACATATGGATGGTTGCATGTCTGTATCACATATGATTGAATGAGCAAAGGATCACAAAACCCTAGGATGTGTGAACGGTTGCATATGAATGAATGAGTGGTTGTATAAATTGCATGACTTTATGATGAGTGAAGGACAGGGTGAATGCTTGCATGTCTATTTTGCATATGAATGAATGAGTGAATGGTTGCATGTCCTTAGGGGATGTGTGAATGAGAGGGTGAACGGTTGCACGTTAATGTTTTATACGAATGAATGAATGGCTGCATGACTGTGACATGTGAATGAGAAGGTGAAAGCTTGCGTGTCTCCGTCACAAATGAATAAATGAATGAGCGAATGGTTTCATGTCCTAAGGGGATGCTGGAAATGAGGGGATGAACGGTTGTATGTCTCGCTGATGCATATGAATGAATGAATGAGTGAATGATAGTATGTCCTCGGGAGACATGTGAATGAGAGGATGAATGGCTGCATGTCTCGATTGTGCGAATGAGTGAACGGTTGCATGACGCCATACGACGTGTGAATGACATGGTGAACGGTTGCATGTCTCTATGTTGCATATGAATGAGTGAATGATAGTATGTCCTCGGGAGACATGTGAATGAGAGGGTGAATGCTAGCTTGTCTGTCTATATCACTCATAAATGAGTGAATGGTTGCACGACTCTATACGACATGTGAATGGTTGGATGTCTGTATCACACATGAACGAATGAGCGAATTGTCACAAAACTCTAGGATGTGTGAACGGTTGCATATGAATGAATGAGTGGATGAATAAATCGCATGACTTGATGATGTGTGAAGGACAGGGTGAATGCTTGTGAATGACGGCATGAATTTTTGCATATCTCCATGTCGAATATGAATGAATGAATGAATGAATGAATGGATAGTTGCATGTCCTTAGGGGTTGTGTGAATGACAGGGGGAACAGTTGCATGTCTGTATCGCATATGAATGAATGAGTGACTATTTCCTTGTCTCCATATGATGCATGAATGAATGACTGAATGGTTGAATGTCCTCAGGGGACGTGTGAATAAAAGGGTCACATGTCTCTATGGGACATATGAATGGGTGAGTGAATGGCTTGATGACTCTATAGGACGGTTGCACATCCGGACGTGACAAAAGCAATCAAGCTAATGAATGAAAGGATGAGTAACTCCTTGCAACATCAAAACAAAACACTTAGCATGACCAATGCTAAGTTAGCATCTCACGGCCTTTCTTCGTCACGGTCTATATTTACGCTTTAACAAACTTCCCTGGAAAGACGGCAGAGGAGGAACGACAAAGAGCGAAGGACGGGGATGACGGGCATTTGATCGGGGTGAAAAAGAAACCTGTCATCTATGGAAGTCGCCTGCAGAATAACAATTTTTCTTTTCTGTTACAGAGCTCAACATCCATCATTATTCCTTTCTAGGGTTGTTATTAACAATCTCCGATGACAGCTGGGCCGTGTTATCCCGAGCTGCGGGTAAGTGCCCGAGGGGCACCAGCCGACGGGGGCACCGGAGGACGCGCAGATGTGCAAAATGAACACTTGATCATGCGCGAGGATTAAGGGGGGCGCGAAGCCCCTGGGCATGAGATCCCACGCGGAATATCCGATTCATGTTTGGGTCAGTGATGCTCTGAATTAAAAAAAAAAAAAAAAAAAATCGATAGAAAATATTTGTGCTTAAATTCCTGCAAAAAAAAAAGGAATGAAATCAATAAATGTGTTAACTTAAAAAAAAAAAAAGAGGAAAAAAAATTAATGCAAGTGAAAATAATGGTAATAATAGTGCATAAAAGGATAAAAATGCGTTTAATCTTCTTTTTAATTTGGCTGCTCCATTCAGGTGTTGCAAATGCTAACAATGCTAACCATAGAAATATTAATTTTTATGGAGAATTTTCCATCAAAGTGCCAAAGGGGGTTCAGAAAGTATGACTCAAATGAATAAGGGGAAGAGATTCAATGCATTTATTCCTCCCACCCTGTGGTCAGGGACTCAATAAATAATGATAGATCATTAATAATCAATAAATTCATAAACAAACAAATTGATAAATTGTGAAAAAAAAATCTCAAATTTCTCCAAAAATAATTTATAAAATAGTGTAAAAACAAACTAAAATCAGCAGAAAAAAAATAAAGAAACCACTAAAGATGGGAACGACAGAAACAACAAGATAAAAGGATAATAATAAATACAAAATATATTATAAAAATATAAAAAGGTAAAGAATGACTAGAAACAAACTAAAATCAGCAGTAAAAAAAAAAAAGAAACCACTAAAGATGGGAACAACGACAGAAACAACAAGAGTAACGATAATAATAAATATAAAATATAATATAAAAATATAAAAAGGTAAAGAATGGCTGGAAACAAACAAAAAGCTGCAGCAAAAAAAAAAAAAAAAAATGTCAACAAAAAAATATTAAATAGAAAATACTATTGTTGCAATGTCTGTAAAATTAAATGACATGAAAATTACTGAAATATTTTTTGGAACGCTGCTTCGATCAGGACAAAAAAACAGTCCATCCGTTCCTTCTATCCTGAAGTGAGGGACGACATAAATAAGTCAATAATTAAATCTCCTTTTTAAATTGAATAAGTGGCTCCTTCATCTCGTTCCATAAATAAATCATTTCCTTCAGTTAGCGGCTTCCGTGGCGATTATGAGATGAGCTGCAGGTCTTAATTTATTCAAAATCGGTCGGTCGGGGGGGCAACTGGCCGAGCGTCTGTTTGCGCCGGGCTCTACATTTGCCCCGGGGCGTCTTCCAAATGCACTTGTCTGCACAAATATGTGCGGTAGAGGCCCTTGCAACGTGCACAAATCCGTGGGAATAAAGCGGAATTTGCAGCTGAAGTGTGTGTGTGTGTTTATGTGTGTGTGTGTGAGCGGTCTTCCAGGTGGATTAAGCCCAATCTTACAGGCAAACATGACTTTTTGAATTGATGAATGCCGCACAGAGCAGGGCTCTGTTCACGTCCGTCACACCGGCTTTTTAATTGAAAAAGCTGCCCGCACCGTCCCCTAGGCCGCACACACACACACACACACACACACACACACACACACAGCTGTATCACTCATAATTAAACTGCCTACCTGACAGGGCTCCTGAGATTAAAAAAAGAAAAAAAAAAGTCTCGCCGATGAATTTCCCCCTGACCTTCAGCAAAGGTTAGTTTCCAGCCGCAGGAGGAACGGCGGCGAGGAGGCCGTGAAAACCGAGCGGCTCGGTTTTCACGGCCTCCTCGCCGCCGTTCCAGAACCAGAACCTGTGGTTTCACGCGGGTCGGGACTGAAGGAAGGAGCGAACCTGCCAGCTGGAGGTGGGTGTGTTGGCTGAGTGGACCAGGATGAAGATACTGGTTACTGACTCGCCGGGTCCAAATATATACAGTTGGTGTGTGGACACTTTAGAATATGGAGCAAAATACATACATGTATATACACATATATACGTGTGTATAAGTGCATGAATACATATACATATATATATATATATATATATATATATATATATGTATATACACACACACACACACATGTGTGTATATATATACATATGTAGGCGTCGCAAATGCTGACAATGCTAATATATATGTACACACACATATATAGTATATACACATATATACATATGTGTATGTACTAACATATACATACACACAGATATGCACACATACAAACATATATATATATATATATATATATAAAATGTATATACATACATGTGTATATGTGTATATGTGAATTATATATATATCTTGTGGCGCCCATATATATATGCATCACAAATGCTAAAAATGCTAATACATGTGTATATATATATATATATATATATATATATATATATATATATACATACATAAATATATATATATATATATGTGTGTGTGTCCATATACACACACATATATATGTATATACATACATACATACAAGTATATACAAGTACATACACAGATACACACACATAAATGCTAAAAATAACACATACATACATATATATGTGTATATATACATATATATATGTATATATGTGTGTGTGTGTCTATATACACATACATGTATATATATATATATATTTATACATACAAGTATATACAAGTACACACACAGACACACACACACACACATATATATATGTACAAATATGTGTGTGTTTGTGATTGTGTGTGTTTGCGTGTGTGTATGTGTGTGTACATACATAGTTCCGCCAGCTGTGATATATGTGTCTACATATGTTTGTGCACATATATATATATTTATTTTGGGTTTTCAGGTTTATATTGCGTGTTATTACTGGATCTAAAAGGAAACGGTACAAACGCTGCTGCATTCACAGCTTTCAGTTTTCAGATTGTTTGACTCTGGATTCCATTCATCCTTTCATGAATTCATCCTTTCATTAATTCATCCATTCATCCTTTCCTGCATTCATCCATTCATCCTTTCATGAATTCATCCATTCATCTTGTCATGCATTCATCCATTCATCCTTTCATCCATTCATCCTTTCATGCATTCATCCTTTCATACATTCATCCATTCATCCTTTCATGAATTCATCCTTTCATCCATTCATCTTTTCATGCATTCATCCATTCATCCTTTCATAATTCATCCTTTCATGCATTCATCCTTTCATGAACTCATCCTTTCATCCATTCATCCTTTCATCCATTCATCCTTTCATGCATTCATCCATTCATCCTTTCATCCTTTCATCCATTCATCCTTTCATGAATTCATCCTTTCATCCATTCATCTTTTCATGCATTCATCCATTCATCTTTTCAGTCTTTCATCCTTTCATCCATTCATCCTTTCATCCTTTCATCCTTTCATGCATTCATCCTTTCATCCATTCATCCAAACACTCACACAGTAAAATCCAAGTCAAGTCGCTGACCGTCCATCGGAAGCAACGCTGCTGTTCGGCGTCGAACACGAGGACACTTTTGCAGAGGCTGGTTCACGGCTTTGTCAAAGATTAAATTCTTATGACTATTTATTTACAAGGAGCTAAATCAAATAAGTCTATCTGTCCATTTATCTATTTATCAGTGAAGGAAACACGGAGACCGTTCATTAAATCAGATATAAAAGCATTGTTCACTCTCAACCTTTGCAGCAGGTGGCGAGAGATGAACTAATCTCAGCATTTAGCCGTAGACAATAACAATTATCAGGGAAAATCGCCGTCTGTACTTTTTTCTCGGTTACGTCGTAATTTGTTTTCATAGTTCTGCTTTAACGGAGTCTCGTCTTTCAGCTCGGAGGAAGTTGAAGTACTAAAAAAAAAAAAAAAAAAAAAAAAAAGTCTGCCCTTTCCAGCTTAAAGGATGCTGGAAGCTCATTAAATCAAATTCAAGCAAATCAACCGAGCGTGTATCGTTCATTAGCGTACGAGTCGGGCAAAACATTTTCACAATAGCTCCGAACAAACAACGCGCACGTTCTATTAGCGGCGAGCGCTAACGCAACGCTCTTGAACATCGCCGAGATGTATCCAAAGACGAGCTTGATTTAATCAAAGCGTATTGTTGCACATCTCCCGTACAAGGAATAATTCCACTCAAGACCAACCTCCCACACACACACACACACACACACACACTCACACACACACGGGGCTATTTTGTCGCACAGCTCGGAGTAATTGATCGTGATGGTTGATTTGATGAAGTCTGTCTAGAAGTCCGCTTTGGATCATTGGCTTGTCAAAGTAAGCATACATGTATGTCAGCTAATGCTAACGTGCTATGACAGCTGGTGGTCGTATTCCAGCTGTCGCCTCGGACGACGAGGATTTTCGCCGGACTGTACGTTGCGATTAAATTTAACGACGGGTCCCGGCTCTGCTGGGAACGGCTCTTCTCAAACACTTTTTGCTGACAGTGGCGACCAAAATGAAGGAGTCCTGAAGAAAATAATGTGCTTGATTAAAGGATTTGCATTTATATCAACAAAGCTGAGAGTTTGGAAACAAGGTTTAGCGTTGTTGTTTTTGGAGCCCACAGCTCCGTGAGGCATCGGACAGAAGGGTTTCGACAAATCTCAGAGCTTCCCAGATCGGATTCGGTTCCTCCAGACCAGGGGTCGGCAACCCGTAACACCCAAAGAGCCATTTGGACCCGGTTTCCTCGGAAAAGAAAACACTGGGAGCCGCTATTACTTTTTGATGTCTAAAATAAAGGTACCACTGTATATATTGCTTTTTATTACCTTTACACTTTGTATAAACAAGTGTGTCGTGTGTTGCTTCTGAAATTCACAAAGTATTACGGAGAAAATTAAATTTTATTTATGGTATGAACTCATTTTGAGCCTTGACCTGAATTTTAAAAATAAATCTGGAAAAAAATCACTGTGTCAGTAAACAATAAAAAATAAATATTTGCAAAATATCTTCATAAATATTTTTTTTTCCTGGTTTATGGGACTTCTGCTCCTGAACTTCTGCGCACAGCATCTGCAAATCGGGACTTTACCGGCTGGCGGGTATACCGGCTTCCGCCAGTGTGACGTTATTTTGAGCATAAAATATAATTTTATATATTTTTTATAATTTTATTTATTTTTTATATTTTTTTACAATTTTATATATTTTTTATATATTTTAATTATAATTTTATTTAATATTTCAAGATCACAGTAATCTTCCAACTTAGAACTAAAAGTTAAAAAAAGGAATTAACACAAATGAAATACACTTCAATTAAATATTCATCATTTATTTTCCCAAGCTACTCGGAGCCGCAGTGTAAAGATGGAAGAGCCGCAGGTTGCCGACCCCTGGGCTAGAGGAACCTTTTATTTTAGGTTTTGGAGGGAGGAACCTTCAGGCCTTTGCAGATGGTAAGAAGGATGGCGAGCATCTGCCATGTGCACCTTAAGGGCCACCTTTAAAAGCAACAGCAATGGACTCAAAAGAGCCGGACGTTAGCTGTTAGCTGTTAGCTGTTAGCTGCTAATCCCTTCCAGCTTACAATATTGACTTTCCTCTGCGAGCCCTGGAAACCCGTCCATGACATAGTTTCTCTCCGGTTCAGGCTATTTATTCCTCAAGACGCAAGAAAGCGGCCAACCGCAACAGGAGTTTAAAGAGTAGCCCGGGATTTTGGGCACGGCTTAGGAGTTCCACCGATCACTGAGCACCTAAGGTACCGGAGTAAGAGCTCAAACGGCCAATGGCCCGTGGTTCCTATGCTGTCCTGATGCATTAAGCCTGGTTCTTGCTAAGGCTCTAGGAACTGCAAAAAGAGGATCCAACAAGTGGAGATGGAGAGGATACAACAGAGGGCATACAAGGAAGAGGGGATGCCCGTATCGCAGAAAGAGCCATGTCGATAGGATAAAGTCCAAATTGAAGGAGGTCCTGGACCTCCATCGGAGTCGTGTTGGTATTCACTCAACCCAAAAGGGCTCATGTTACACCTCTGTTCATCCAGTAGCTGCCAGGGTCAAGCACAAGGTCCTGACCCTGGCCTTCAAAACCACCTCAGGAACAGGTCCAGCATATCTGAACCAAATGATAAGACCTTATGTTCCTCTAATACAAACCTACCAGCAGTACCTTCTGCTCGCTCTAAGTGATCTCAGGCAAAACTGTCCTCAGTTCTACTACCTCAGTGGTGGAACAAACTTCCGGAAGCAACAAGACCAGCATCATCTCTCTCAACCTTCAAGAAACAGGTCAAAACTTTTCTCTTTCAGGACTTTTTACTGCGCTGATGTGTACGTTTTTGTCTTAAAAAAACAAAAACAAAAAACAAACTCACTAACCTCAGCTTTCTGTTCTGTATATTTCCTGTGCATCTTGTATTTACAAGTGTTATTTGCAGTCCTTATGTCCTCTTTTGTAAGTCGCTTTGGATAAAAGCGTCTGCCAAATGTAATGTAACGTGTTCCTGAAGGGAGATGGAACACAATTTTCACCTCAAGTCAGGACTCACAGTGCAGCGCACGACAGTGTCACTCCGCTTCGCTGACACAAAGCTTAAGTCAGAGCTTTTGCACTCTATTATCTTTGTCGTTGTTCACTCTGCGGTCTATTTATTTGTGGATGTCTTTTGCGATCTTTTAACTACCTCTTATTTATACTTGTACTCATTTATTGATACAGTCATTGTTGCGCCGCTGTGTTAAAAGAATTACCTCTATGGGGATCAATTAAGTATATCTTATCTTAAACTGTACAAAAAAACAAAAAAAAAAAAACTCTTTCATATCGTCAAATATCCATTTGTATTTGTGTACACTTTATTTTTCATACCGCATAGTAGAATGTTTACAGTTTACCGTAACAGTGCACTTTACTGCCAATTTGCACTTTGTTATTGAGTGTTGTTGATTGTGAGAAGCGTCTTCTCCACTCCAAAGTATGTCCAGTACAAGGGAGCTGACTTGGACTTTGGAGAACCCGCAGAAGGTGCTGGAGATACGGGAGCAGGTGAGTCTGGAGAGGGGAATGGAGAGGCGGTGAAGTCGTGTTTGTACAGATGAACCTCCGGCCGGTCAGTGTTTTGTGCCGTTTTGTCCCGAGGGCACGAAGGAGGGTCTGAAGTGTTCGGCTTTGCACCGAGGTACCGATGAGCCGTCGGCTGAATGAGCTCTCCATCGGCCACTGCTCTCGGTGAAGGGGTTCAGGAAGGATTGTCCTTCAGCCTCCCCACCGCCACCGACTGAAGATGGTCCAGGTTCAGTCCCGCCATAGGGTGAGCTTTACTCACTAGCTTGTTGAGCCCAGAGTTCCGACAAACGGCGCCCCCGTCAGCATAACAACCCCCTTACGCCTGATTTCTGCAGATCAACTCTTCCATTTACACAACAAGCCACCATAAGCTGGACCCGCCCAAAAACCAGTTATGTTGGGAAACTCCCCACAGGTCATGAGAAGTGAAGAAGCCTCTGGGATGAGGCGCTGAAACGTCTTCAAGTGAAGACATACAAGTCCAGTTGCCACAAGCTTCCTCACTAGCCTGTTGAGCTTGTTGACCTCGCCGGTCCTTGCAGCGCCCCACCAGCACACGACAGCTAAGAAGAGTGCGCTGGCTACCATGGACTGGTAGAAGGTCTTGAGGAACTACAGACGCCAAACAACTTCAGGCCAAAGGTGGAGAACGTCATGTACCGAGAACTCCCTGTCCTTGACCGGATAAACGGTGTTGATGTTAAACGGTGGTGAGTTTCTTAGCGGCCTCTCATTTGGGATGCTGCAGGGTCGGCGCTGTGAGAGCTGTCTGTCAACCACCCCCCGAACCCCCCTATTTAATTTACTCCAAAGTTGCACCTCGGTGAGAAACGCTTTATTACTTGGAGTTGAAAGGAAAGTCGCTGCCCTCCAGGTAAATGAGAATGAAAATCTTCAAGAGTCGTCGGGCTACAGCCCTTTACGTCGGCCCCTGAGTGACAAGTGACATCGTTTGCAGATTTGGGGGTAAAAAAAAATGAATTAAAACATCGCGCACAACAACATCGGGTTTCTTCCTGTCATGTAAGGTCACATCTTCTTGAAGGTACCCGGAGATGATGGTGGATCCCCTCGCCTTGCAACCACAGCTTGGCTCTACATAAAGCACACCAATGCCCTCACGTGTCCCCAAGAGAACAAGATGCCAAACAGTAGCATTCAGTAGCGTGATCTTTTAGCGCATCTTTTAGCGCATCTTTTAGCGCGATGACGCTCTTGTGTAAGTGAACTTCTATAATTTCGTGTCAATTGCGAGGACGAACGAAGTTCTATCTCACACATGGGGTCCTAAAAGTCACGAGTTGGAAAAGAGGACGTACAAAGAGTCCTCAATCTGAAAAGGGTTTTTTCTTTTCCCTTGTCAGTCAGTCTTGATTTGCCCGACGCATGGCCTTCCTCGTCCCCCCTCTGTCACGCAAGGGCAAATTCCCCTTGACCCTTCTGCCTCCGCGAGGACTCCAAAAGCCGGACTCGGCCGGAGAGAAATCCCCAAGACATTTCCGTTACAATGGCTCCCTGTCCAGAGTGCCCTCCTTGGAGTCCCCACCCCCTGGGGCATTTCTGGCGCACAATGCCCCTATTATTGAACCTTCAGTCACTGGATTTATATGATTTCCAAACATGTAGCCTGACGCTATTTTCCTGGTATGTCCTTCCGCCACGATTGCGGTCCCAAATTCCTTGCTCTTCACACTCAACCAGACGCCCCTGGGTTTAGCTACACCCAGAACACAAAAGCTCAAGGACTATTACGAGCATACAAGTGGACAACATTTCAGTCCCCCATGGGAACTTCTGCCGCCGCCGCCGCCGTGCACTGGAAGCACATCAGCACGCCGTGTCCAACTCACACCCCCAATGAGACACGCTCATAGAGCATGTTTCAGGGAGTGCGCCTTTTAAAACCCCATTGATAATAATAAAAAATAAAAACTAGCTGTGCGAGAAAACCTCCATCCCCTGCGAGTCAGGTGGGCCACATGCATCCCGCAGAGCGCACTTCACACACAGCGCGGCGGTCTCTGCAGAATTATGCATGTCGAGCTGCCGTTCAAGGTCTCCAAACCCTGCGGTGAGTCACAACTTGAGAGGAAGGGAGAGTGCGTCGGGTGAATTGGGCTGCTGAAGTACTCGGGTGGCGAGGTTGGCGAGTGTAAGGACGACCCCTTCAACCCCGCATGGGTCTAACCGTGGGAGTGGAGGCCCCGCTAACTGGAGGTCACGCTGTTAGCTTAGGTGGAAACCGATGAAGCCGCTGCAAGACTTTTAATATCAGGGCTGAGAAAAACAACCGATAGCGGTAGGTTAGCAGAAGGCCGCTAACTTATGACGGGTTAGAACAGACGAACCTTTGTTTTGACAGATTACCGATTGGAATTTTTTCCCAGCTGTCTGAATTAGCTAATGCTGAGAAAACAGAGCTACCATTTTTCCGCAGAAACACAAAGCAATTGCTACCCTTTGCAGTCGGGATTAACATTAATTCATGAATATTTTAATGTTTGTGTCTGTTGGTGAGATCGAGCAACCCGAACAGCTGCCTGGATCTACCGGGCGGGTTCACTCCCAGTTAGGTGGTCGCCATGGTGACGGGGTCCTATTCTATTGGTTGAGTTGGGCCCTCCTCTGCGGGGTCTGCATGCTAGCCCTTTTCAAACTTGTTTACTCTCAGCTACATCCACTTCAAACCTTGTCAAACATCCCCACCGACATACTCCCTTGTGTCAAGCGACGTATCCACTAGATCAGCGATTCTTAACCAAAGGACCCAAACTTGGGCCCTGAGCGCCATTCTAGCGAGGCTGCGGGACGCAATAACAACTCCCGACCATGTAGCGGCGCTAACGCATCAGTCAGTTGTTACTTTAACCAGCTCCATAAATAAGGAGACACTCAGCTAGCTGGAAACAAACAAGATGGAGAAATATTTAAAACGAAAAAATGAAGACGACCCCCCCGCCAAAAAGTACATTTTTGCGCAAGAACAATCCCGACTTCATTAAGTACGGCTTGGTAAACGGAGGTAGCGCCCGGTGTGTGGAGTGTGTGTTAACGCTGGCTAACGAAGCACTTAAAACGTCAAAACTACAGCGGCGCCTGGAGACCGAGCATCCGACGCTTGTGGGAAAGCCGGTGGAATTTTTCAAGAGAAAAGAAGATGGGCTGCAGATGCAGAAAAGATGGATCGTGTCGCTGACTGGCAACTCCAAACGTGCACTGAAAGCTAGCTAGCTCGTAAACTGTAAGTGGATTGGGTTTATTGAATTGAATTGAATACAAATCAAACCAAGAGTGAGATAATTATAAACCTATACAGTGTATATATATTAAATAATACATATTAAATAATATATGATATAATATAATTAATAATAATAAATAATATATATTAACCCTCTCCAGGCAGATGTTGCAGATTTGCGACAGCTAAATGCTACTTAGCTAATTACGCCACAACTTAATTTGAGCCTGAGAGGGTTAAAAGGTTAAGAAACCCTGCACTAGTGCAGAGTTCACATCCCCTTCTGACCGCTAAGACATGGCAGCTATTGGGCGGAGACTTCTTTGCCCATTAGCATACCTCTTTAGCATACCCCTTTAGCATACCCATGCAACACCACCGCTCAACCCTCGATTTCCGGCTTAGCTTGCCAGCTAAGCATCTGCAAGCTAAGCGTAGAGAATTATACATGAAATGAGTGCAGAGGACAAATAGAGGGCGGTGTCTGTACATGTATGCCTAGACGTGTGCTCAGAGGTATGCAAATTTAATGTGGAGTATAAATGACCCCTTAAAGTTCTAAATCCATATGTAGCCCTGTGATCGACAAGGGAAAAGTCCAACGTCGCCCGGTGTCAGTTGGTATTAGCTCCGGCGACCCTGTGCGCCGGGTGGTGCCGTACATACAAAGAATGTATTTGTCTTGTCTGACGGTACGTCCCCTCGCATTTGCGCACAACATGAATCACCCTGCGCTTGAATTCATTGCTCGTTTTTTTTCAATGTGGTCCATATAGTTAATGCCGCTTCTGGTGCGAAAGCCGGTCTCCAAACACGGCGTCCCACTTGTTGCTATCGCCACTCGCGATCCCAGCGGTACCTTAATCCGTATCAGCATTCAGCCAAACGGTGAAATATGGACCGATTTGTTCTGAATCATCGGCATTACCGCTTGTTTGTAGCCGTGTCTTACGGCCGAATCTGCGACTCTCGTCTTATAACCGCGAGATAAAACCCCCGGGTGACTCGGCTCCTCATCACTTCATGCAAATCGTGTCATTAATGCTCTTTCTTTCAGATTATATCAAAGGCACGGCGAGTTTCGGCGAAGTTTAATTGGCTCAGGATAGGCAGCGGTGGAAGTCATCATTTATCAAACACCCTTGTAGTCATACATATTCATACCGTCAGATGACATTTGAGCTTTGTAAATACTCAGAGGTGCTCAGAGAAAATGGAAATTCATGTCACAGTAAATTAGTGTACAAACCGTTATCCCTATAAAGCCTGTTGCATAAATACATAGTGTACAGTAATAATCCATGCATTAAAACATGAAGAGCAACTTTAGCATTTAATGCACTGTACACTATGATCTCACCACGCTTTCCATGATAAAAATCATGCTCGCGACTATTTATCCGTGCGCAACTGACACTGAGAACCTGTTCTCGCCAGTCCTGTTCTTCCAAAGCGCAGAAAAAAAAAAAGTTAACTTCAGAATATTCAGAGATCCAAAGAGTTGTCTGCAGTGTTAGCCCTGTATCGTGAGCGGTAGCTAATGGACGGCATCCCTGTTTAATCCTCCGACCCCGATTGTTGGCGGACTCGTCACGCCGTTCGTCAAACGGCGCCGGGTGCTCAGCCACCTCCGAGGCGTGGAGGTAAAAATCCGTGCTCCATTTAGATCTCCGCAAAGTCCAGATCCGCCCGCTAGTGTTACATAGCATCGTCGTGACTATGAACATACAGGGTCGAGAAAGATTTTCCAAATATTTTACACACCGACGGCAGCAGAGACGCCGTGCGAGGCTCTTACCAAGGCCAGAGGGCAACTCGAGGCTCAGCATCTTGCCCAGGGAGGACTTGTACACTTGCACACAAGAGGAACCGGGAATCAAATTGCCAACCGCTGAGCCACAGCCGCCCAGTAAACCTCGAGCATGGATTCACCTATATATAGCTCCGACAAGACGGAGGCACATTGAATCATCTCAGATCTACATCATTGCCATTGGACGTTTCTACTCAGGCCAGGCCCAAAGTTGAGCAAATAATATGTACTTTAAATTGGGAAGCGCACCTAGAGGAGCAAGGGTGAACGATGCACCCTTCCGGCTGTCTTTAAAAGGTACCAGAACAACGCGGTACCTCCGTTCCTTCACCGCGGTTCGCCGGAAAGCGAGAACCCAGACAAACCCAGTAGCTTCCCGCTCGAATTGTACACCTTTTCCCCGGGGAGGCCAGGCGGTAAGGAGGGCTTCTTTGTTCCCATGGCCCGCTCTAACCCCCGGGCCAAAGTTTGACACTCGCAGCCTCAGTCGGGAGTACATGTCAAGTGCGCGGTGGAATACCCCGGGTGCCGGCATGGATGTAAACGCCCTCAGGCATGACTAAAGTCCGCGAGGGTGCGAGCGAGGAAGTCGGTTGTATCGATGAAATGACGCGGGGCGTGAGGTAATCTAAAGCAACGTCTATCATACGTTATTAGACGCTAAAAGGTTGATTCCACGCGACGTGATCTCAGGGAGTGCGGGAGTGGAATTAGAATTTCCTCAAGGGACTTCTGGCAGCTGCGTTTTGCATCAAAAAACATTTAAGGATGAATAGAAATGGATCCGTACGGCCGGAGTTGAACCTTTTAGCGACTTTGCGTGCACGCGGACGATCTCGCCCCCGAGGTTCACGGAGTTCAAATGCAAAAACAGCTACATCGGTGACTTGAACCCACATTAATACGTCATTGAATAAGATACTTTCATAAAAGGATCGCAGGTTTAAGTGTTTCTATGACACGGCTCGTAAAAATGTATTCCACAATGGAGTCTTGGCCTGAGCCTGAGCCGACAACTTCTGCTTTTAGTGATGCCATCTGAGTCACACAGCAGGATGAATCACACTCCCACTTTTGACCGTGGTAAACAGCACATTTCATACAAAGAGCTTCTGGAAAAAGTGGACTTTCCGGTTAAAAACTTGCTGATCGAAGGACTCCTCTCTCATGTTCGATACGCCATTTGTGCGCTCCTTATCCAGGCTTGGAAGTTGACTCCTCATGCAGAGTTTGCTGTCTGTAGTGCATCGATCTGATTGGATGATTGCAATGTGCTTTTATGAGGGTTGCACAAAGTCAAAGATCTGTGGACTGGCCAGAAGGTAGAGGCCCAAGTACTGATTGGAGCGAGTACTGCTCTGGTGTGGGTATTACGGTTCTCGGTTACTTTGACCGGTCGAATGTGAGCAAACTAGCACTACACCGTTTGAGCATGCGTGTACTGCACCGCTTGAGCCTACGTGTCCTGCACCGCTTGAGCCTATGAGTCCTGCACCGCTTGAGCCTATGTGTCCTGCACCGCTTGAGCCTACGTGTCCTGCACCGCTTGAGCCCACGTGTCCTGCACCGCTTGAGCCTATGTGTCCTGCACCGCTTGAGCCTACGTGTCCTGCACCGCTTGAGCCCACGTGTCCTGCACCGCTTGAGCCTACGTGTCCTGCAACGCTTGAGCCGACATGTCCTGCACCGCTGAGCCTGTGTGTCCTGCACCGCTTGAGCCTACATGTCCTGCACCGCTTGAGCCCACGTGTCCTGCACCGCTTGAGCCTACGTGTCCTGTACCGCTTGAGCCTACGTGTCCTGCACCGCTTGAGCCCACGTGTCCTGCACCGCTTGAGCCTACGTGTCCTGTACCGCTTGAGCCTACGTGTCCTACACCACTTGAGCCTACATGTACTGCACCGCTTGAGCCTACATGTCCTGCACCGCTTGAGCCTACGTGTCCTGCACCGCTTGAGCCTACGTGTCCTGCACCGCTTGAGCCTACGTGTCCTGCACCGCTTGAGCCTACGTGTCCTGCACCGCTTGATCTTATGTGTACTGCACCATTTGCGGCGTCTGGCATCCATTGCCTCCCTAAAAACATGCGGAGGCATACCTGAAAAGAACCCAGAGGACGGACAGAATGATGAACGGGCCCTTCTTGTAATCTTACAGGTGATAAAGCTTGTTGCCAAAGCCTCCCTCTGTATGATCTGATTCACTTCTGTTACAGTTTGGACGTTAGATTTGGTAGACCTGCTCACCTCATACTATAAATAATCAACCGTGTTAGATTTAAAGATGTGACTGAATTTACAGGCGTTGCCAGAGGTCGCTGTGAAACAAATGAATGGGATCGACGGCGAGGACCGACATGCCGGGTTCATTGCACTTTCATGAAAAGTGTATTTACACACCATTACCATGCCGCTGTAACTCAGGGGTCAAATCACACACCCACATACACACTCACCTACACACTACCCACCCGAAGGGAGTCTTAAATTACAAAAAAAATGTTAATCTCCAGCACTGCACTTTTTTTTTTTTTTACTATCATTTATCACGTTTCACCGCTCCCTCAGAGTTCAGAGAAGGGGAATAAATATATTCCATGTGTCCAGTATGCAGTTCAGGGTTTTGCTAAAAGCGGTCCTGCATTTCACAAATGATTTGATCGCAACTGTTGTACTGAATTTAACGGAATTGTTTCCAAAAAAAAGAAACTAAGTTAAATGTTTGGTTCCTTCACTTAAGGATGAAAGAAACTTGCAAAAGAAGAAATGGCGTAATCTTATTCTGCGAAGCCCGAGGTCTCGACAGGAAATTCAGCGATTATTACGAGTGCTTTTATTTCATTGCGACGGACGGACAAATCAAATCACAACTTCGCGTCTTCCGAAAATTGCAAACGCAACAAAAAGTTGAATTTACTGGGGGTAAAAAAAAAAAAAAAAAAAAAAAGGTATATTTCCCACAGAAAACAAACGCGAAAGGACGAGGAAGTTAATTTAGGAGAGGCCGCGGATATTTTAAACGCCTAAATGTACAATCCGTCCAGATTCCGCATGATTCATTTATGAGTACAAGTACTTTTATTGCCTTGTTCCCCAAAGCACCTGTTTCCCTTTCCTTGGAAGAACTTGCAAACCTTCTAAATACCCCGAATGCTTCCCGACCACATTTTTCACTTTTTGCGAGTCTGTCTTGCGCCATCGAAAGAACCCCTTCGTCTCAGATGCCCGGCCATTTTGGGTTGCCGTGGCAACACAGGTCCCCCCTCGCCCGTAGGGACGTGGCACTCGCAAACAAAAAGCCAAGATGTTTTCCGAATATCAAAAAACCCTTTTTCTGAAAGTTGTATTTTGTGAAGCGGGCCTGAGTGGAGTTTGCATGTTCTCTTCTTGGGGTCCTACATGGTCCAAAAAATGCAGTAGGTCCAGTGGAGACCCCTGGTCACCCCTGGTCTTCTTCTGGACCTCCAATTCCAGCGTCAGTCTACCAATATATTCACTGTCCAGAACATCTAACATGTGCTTTTCCTCCGATGGACTCATTCCTGATCCTCTCCATCCTGGTCGCTCCCAAAGAGAACCTCAACATCTTCATCTCTGCAACTTCTAGTTCTGCTTCCTGTCTTTTGGTCTTTGTCATTCTTTCTAGGTCTTACGGCATCACCGGTCTCCCCACTGTCTCCTCCAGCATGTTCTTCTACCTCATAGGACGCCTGACACTTTCCAACAGTGATGACGTCAGCAGGCATCAACCTCACTGGAATTATGTGTTTATGTTTATGTTATATTGATGCTTATTTTTTGGGTGATTTGGGGGTTGCTGGAAATAATGTACAATAAATTGAGTGCAGACAAATAGTTACATTGCAGTGTCTTTGCCCAACAACAGCTATTGTTTATTAAAACCGACGTTTTACCTTCACACTGGGGTTTCCCTTGACAACCAAAGCTACTAGATAGTCACCTATATATTTATTGATCTTCACTATTTTGTAAGTCTCTATTGTAAGTCGCTTTGGATAAAAGCGTTTGCCAAATGCAATGTAATGTAATGTAATGTAATATTTGACGCCACGTGCCCCCAATTGCCCCTGGGGGACAAATAAAGATTTTTCTGAGGCCAGCAAAAGCGCCACAGAAGGCCTTCCTCACCGGTGGCCATCAAACTCTAGAACTCCTCTCTTCTTTTCTGCAAGAAGGAAACCTGACAACTAGAAAATCTACATCGAGTGAATGTATGTCACGTCGGAGCCTCCCGGCTAGAGGATTTCCTTCGGGATGAATAAAGTTCTATTCTAATGCAAACTTCAAAAGTATACAAGTGTGAAAAAAACACTTTTAATCGTCCCCTTTTTTCTAAAAAAACCTCTCCCGTCGGTATTTTCCATTGTCGGCTCGCGTCTCGTAACGACACCTGCCACGTTTGAAGTTGTTATGAAAAACGTCCTTCATCCGCGGTTATTTATTCCGCCGACTGCAATACGTACACATTTTTGCATGGCGGGGACTTTGGCAATCGCTGTCGGTGCGCCAGCGCCGGCACGTCCCATCCCATCCCGCCGCTTTGTGAGTCAATGAGATTGAATTTCATCCCTTCCCCCTTCGCCTCCCCCTCGCTAAATCCTCCAGAAACTGGGCCTAAGACTCCGTGAGCGATTGTGATGGTGAAATGCATTATTCAAGCCGATGTAATGTCATGTTCTGTTTGGTGTGTAGAAGTGGGTTCAAGAAATTCAAAAGAATCGCGCCGCGCCGTCAGGAATTCACTGACTCGGCTGAATATCCGGTCGGTTTGGATGATATCCGTTAAAAACGCGTCGGGTCGCCGGTTGACCGGTGAGCTTCTGTTAAAGAGGCGTAAAATTCATGCTAATTTGTTTTTTTTTTCCAACTTTCTATTCAGATTCAAAGACGCGAAACGCTATTTTGTTGGAATGAATTTTCCGTCCGTCCATTTTGTAATAAACATCAAAAATGTAATAACTTTTTCAATTCATTTTGTAATAAATTTTGCCGTATTATGAAATAAGTTATTACATATTGAGTAGATTATTACAAAATGCACTTGCAACTTTTTTTATTCTCCAGGAAATGTAATAACATGGTGCTTTATGTAATAACAATTCTAAAGCATAGTTTATTTGTTTGTTAATTGTTTTTACTTTACTTTAAAGTATTTGTTAAAAGCTAGGCTTATTATTAGTATCACTGTATTAGCCTAGCAGCAGTACTTAGCAATTACTTTCATTACACTATTCAAAGCATTAACAGAGAATATTCTATAAATTCCATGTTATTATTTTGTAATAGCAATTCTAAAGCATAGTTTATTTGTTTGTTAATTGTATTATATTTTACTTCAAAGTATTTGTATTAGCCTAGTAGCAGTACTTAGCAATTACTGATAGCAATTACTATCATTACATAATTCAAAGGTTGCATTAACAGATAATATTCTATTCTATTTATTTGTTTGTTAATTGGTTTTATTTTACTTTAAATTATTTGTAAAAGCTAGGCCTATTATTAGTATCACTGTATTAGCCTAGCAGAAGTACTTAGCAATTACCATCATTACACAAAGGTTGCGTTAACAGAGAATATTCTATAAATTCCATGTTATTACATTTCCTAGAGAATAAAAAAGTTGCAAGTGGATTTTGTAATAATCTACTCAATATGTAATAATTTAAAAATCTATTACAAAATGCGTTGGGGCAGTTTATTACAAAATGAAATGAAAAAATTATTACATTTTGGACGCTTTTGCACTGTTATTACCAAATGTGGCTCAACAATCCATCTTCCCCTGGAGCTGCGAAGCCCAGACCTCCTCCTCCCAGGCCAGGAGGTCCAGCTCTTCTGAGGGACCTCAAGGCCTCCCAAGACCAGCCAGCAGACCCAGTTTCTCCAGTGCGTCCATGGTCTTCCTTGCGATCTCCTCCCAGATGGAGATGGTACCAGACGCCCGAACCACCTCTTCGGATTTCTTCTCTTTGCGGAGGAGCGACGGCTCCACTCCGAGCTCCTCCTGGACGGCCAAACTCCTCACCTTATCTCCAAGGGAGGGCGCAACCACCCTGCGGAGAAAACTCATTTTGGACGCTTGGATCCGTTTTTTTTGGTCGTAGATCCAGAACTTGCGAGTCCGAACCGTCCGTCCGTCCACTTCCCCGGACCCGGAGTGGCCGATCCGCCGGTTTCCATTGGACCACCACGGTATCATATTCGGAGGTGCCGATCCTCATCCCTGGAGCTTCTATCTGGGCTTTGAGAGCTGGAGATCACGAACCGTTGAAGCCGACATCTTCTGCCAAAAGCAGAGACTGGCATCCTGCGGCGGAGCGTGTTTTTCTTTCAGGAATATTCAGCCCGACTCGGCGACTTCAGTCCCGAATGCATTATTGAGACGACGCTTCCTTAAGCGTGACATTTCATACACACAGCATTCATTCATTCATTCATTACCCCGGCGACCCGCTGCAGAGGAGGCCATAAATAATGAAGGAATCAAGTTTCAGACACGCAAAACTAAAGTTTCTTTTAGAAAACAACTGATAAAGATGAGCGGCGTCGCGGGAATTCGGTCTGTTTACTTAAATCAAGAGCAAATATTTGTGACTTTAGCGCGAGCTAGCGTTAGCGCGAGTTAGCGTTAGCGCGTTTGTCGCAATTTTAACGAGTCCTTCATTGCGCGAATTCATCAACGATGTCTTGAAAGTCCGACGTCTTGGTCAGTTTGCTCTAAATTACCAGGAGATAAAGTGCCTTAAGGGAGTCTTGCATCATTAGAGGCCTCTGATCATTTCCCTTCCCTTCATGTATGATCAATGTGTCAGGTTTATTTATCTAGTTTTATTTCTATTTATTTAGTTTTCTTTTAGACGTGCCGTGTCTCCGTCAGCGTCGTCCCTCAATAATAGAAGGCTGATCTCAAAGCACTTCGCAGCCTCGCGCTCAAGACGTGTCCCGGTTGTTTTTCATCTAGCCGCCGTTTCGGCTCATTATTTTTTTTTCCTCTCGGCCCGTTATAAACTGTATCCTTTGTCCGTTTATAAACTTTTAATCTAGTTGAGGACTTGTCCTTTGGTGACCGCCAAGTCATCAGGTGAACTCATACGGCGCCGGAAGGCAACAAGAGTGGTCTGATGACCCTTTCCCTGTGGAGCAGGTCTGCACCAACACTCTTTAAGGCGATCTTAGCAACCCTATGTTGCTACAGGAGCTTGGCGACAGCAATGAGGGAAAATCTTCCCTTTTCTTGGGTAGAAACCCTCGGACGGATCCCGGTTCGACATTAGCGAGCTTCTTCCTCGACGGCTTGGGGAAATAATGATACCAGTGGCTACGTGCTAATAGCTGAAACTGGTCAAGATTAGCTTTAATATTACTAAAGGAAACAACAATTATGGACGGCTAGCTAGCACTTTGTCTCAGTCATACATGTCTTGCACCCCTGTGACAAAGTCTTCTTGTCCTTTGGGCTTTTCCCTTCAGGGATCTCCACAGCGAATCTACCTTCTCCATCTCACCCTATTCTCTGGATCCTCCTCTCTCACACCAACTACCTTCATATCCTCTCTCACGACGTCCATCAATCTTCTCTCTGGTCTTCCGCTAGACCTCCAATTCCAGCATCCGTCTACCAATATATTCACTCTCCCTCCTCTGTCCATGACCCAACCATTTCTGACCTTCTCTCCAAAACATCTACCATGTGTCGTCCCTCTGATGGACTCCTTCCTGATCCTCTCCATCCTGGTCGCTCCCAAAGAGAACCTCAACATCTTCATCTCTGTGACCTCCAGCTCCGCTTACCGTCTTTTCCCCAATGCCACGGTCTCCGAGCCATACAGCATCAAGCTAGGGGCTAGGCTACCGCTAGCTATAAGCTTTTTCCAAAAATACAGGTGGGCGCCACCAAACCCCCGGATCCAGACTGGAAGACGTGTCCAAGTCTAAGTCATCTGACAACAGAAATGAGATCTTGGGTGACAAGAACATTGGATGGTTGCTCGGGAAACCGTCAAAGACCACCGGAGAAGACACAAGGTTACTTTCAGACGAGTCTATTCACAAATACTCAGGACAAGGTGTTACTTTCCTTTGTGCCAAGACCACATCGAGAAGCCCAATTCAGGCTGTAGAGAAGCTGTCAACAACAAACAACAAGCAAGCTAGCAGTAGGCTAACACCTACCAAACGGACGCTACGTAGCTACATTAGCCAATAGCAGCCTGAAGCATTTCATTGGGGTTATCAAGAGGGCACCTCCCTTATCTATGTTCCGTGGAGTTTGGCCCTGCTTGACAGTGAACTCCAGCGACTGGAAACACCTCCGTTCATGGTATATGGCTGATCCGCAAGCTAACAATCTTAGCAACCTCCCCAGCTACCAAGCTACCTCCTTAGCCACAACCATCCCAGCATGCATAGCTTTTTTTGCCCACTGGACTCTCCAACTTGATCCTACCAGGGACTCTAAGTTCAATAAAATGCACCATCCTCTCCAACCCCGACCACAGCTACTTATCTGTACGTAGCCGGACGCTAACTATATAGCTAGCCAGGCAGGCAGGATAGTTTTGTGTCCTAAAGTCATGACTTCAGGGTTTACTTGGGTAAAGATATAAACAAAGCTTCCCAAATGCTGAGGCAGCTTTTATCGCCGCTAACCTTCGTGCTAACAGCGCTAACTTTAGCCTTTATTAAATTATCGCCCATACTTACTTAGATATTCACATTTTGCTCTTGTTTTTGACACGAGACATACTTTAAAAATCCCAGAGCTTAAAAATACAAGAAAATGAATAAACACATAAATGAAATAAACTGAATTGTTAAACAATAATCTAAAAGCTTACGGCTTGAACCCAACCTGAGTACAAATTTCCTCCCACATACCGCTAGCTGAGCTGGTACCACAGCAAAAGTTCCTTGAATCCTCCATTTTTTTTTTTTTTTTTTTTTAATTAATGTCAGAACGAAGGTTTCATCTTGGGGAAAACGCCATCACTCATTACCTTCTCGTCGGCGCTCGTGGGATTCTAAGGTGAGGAACATGCTTAGGCACCGGTTTTGCGTACGCAGCCGGCTTCTGGTCCAATTTTAGTCGTCGGACATCAGGGCCGGGGAAAAAATAATTACCATCATTACGTGCGGATTGCGTGAGAATGATCATTTTTTGATGCATTGCAGAAGAGAGTCGGGTCAAAGGCGGGTCACGGTGATCGACAGGGATTTTATTTTATTTTTTCCGAGGGAACTCGACGCTACTCAGCGTGAAAATATATGTGACCTGTAATCTCCTCCGACATAGCCTTCGTCGGCTGCATCAGCAAAATAAAAGATAGCTTCCTGTACTCGACGTAATCCAAAAAGTAGATTTATTCAGAATTCTTCACTTTCTCACGGTAATTCCCCGTCGTCGACCGCCGGCGAATTCGCCCCGGGGGAGCGAAGGGGGAGCTTATCGTCGCCGGGTTTCCGGCTCGACCGAACGGCGCAGAAATTTCCAACCCCCACTTTGATCTCCCGGTCCGTCTTTCAAGTTTCCCGCCTCGCGCCAGATTGGTGTTATCTGGAAAAGCGAAGTCGCCGGAGGGGAGTCCGGAGCGACGGGGCGACCGCTCCAACGGCTAATTTCCCCGCTAGCCCTTTGAATCCTAGCGACGTCTTTCATGTGTCGGCCAAGACGGAGATGGTCATCGCCCGACAGGAGCGAGTGTCAAAGGGCGTCGAATTTTTGAAACCGAGAACCCGGAGAGCAGGGTACCCTTTAATTCTACCCGCCGTTTCGTCCCGGAGACCGCTATTGACGGCATCGGGCGTCGTTAGCCGCTCAGGACACTGACCAAAATTCCGTTTTCCCACAACGGTGCATCAAGCGGAATCGTTTTTTTCGGCGCGGAGTATTCCTTCGGGGGAAGGGATGGTGCAACGGGCGCGTAAACTCAAAGCGTGGACACAAACAAAAAAAAAGTCATCCCGCGCAAACACATGCAATCTCCCACTTGAAGGGGCTCGCAAACAGCTAACGCTATCTATTGTCTCGCCGGTGCTAATTAACCCGAAAGGGCTCCTGCAGACGAGCGTGTTCTTCATTTATCGGTGAAGTTACCGTCTAATGCTCTCGCCACTTCAGATCTTATCTTCCATATCAAATTACTTTGACTCATCTCCCAATCTGCTGGGCGAACCACCCCTTTGTTTAAGATTCTTTCTTTTGCAGAAAGCTTTTAGTTAGCTTTTAGCTTGCTCTTCTGAGGGGACGTCCCCCGACGAGTTTCTCTAAATACATAATAGTAGCCTCGTATCTTCTCCCGAGTGTCCGGGTTCCCGGAGGCCTTGGCTTGATCTGCTGTTGTTGTTAGCCTAAATGAACCCTAAAGCTATGATTGTAGCCCGTCAGCTAATACCCCATCATTTTTAGCGCTACCATTGTTATTAGCATGGGATCATTAGCGCTCATTATGCCTCCTCCGTCCGCCTCTCTCTCTCTGGTCTATCTGGCCGGCCACCAGTGTGATTTCTTTTATGAATATTAAAGCTATGATTGCATCATATCGGCTATTAGCATGCAGCTGTTAGCACGCCACTGGTATTATGATTTTGTCGTTGGTGATTCGATCACATCAGAAACACCAGCCGTCTTCAATTATTAAAAAAAATGAGCTCCAGTTGTCCTCTTGGATTAAATCAAGACATTTTGTGTTGCTAATTTTGTTTGTTTGTATTGTTTACTTGTTTTTTGGATTTTTTTTTTTTCCCAATTGTACAAGTTAGTTGGTATTTCTTTGTTTTATTTACACGCCCCAGCGGATTTTATTGGCCGCTCAAGCACTTTTATTTATAAAAATAAATAAAATATAAACTGATAATATAAAAATAAAGAAATAAATAAAAATGTATTTCTTGCATTATGATTTTTTTTCCTATCCAAATTAGCCAAACTGAGCTAAACCGAGGTTTCTGTCCGATAAAAGACCGCATTATTGCGCGTCATATTAATTGTACAAAAAGTGCGCACAAAATGACAATCCAACACAAAATAAAAAAACGCAACGTATCAAAAACAGCAAGAAAATTTAGCAGCAAAGAAATCTACTGCACATGATATCCAGAACATATTCTCATATAATATCCTCAAAAACAAGTCTCGTAATCCTTCTTTACTGCATTTAAAGAACACCGTTAATATTCTGAACAATTCTAAGCCCGCGGCAGGAAGCTAATCCCCGGTCCGATCGTGCTAAGCTAGCGGGAGCGGCTCATTTACTCACAGATTAGAAAATGCATTTTTGTCGTTTCATTCGCAGGCATCGGGTACCTGAAAAATTTATTTCTGAATAAAATTTACAAAAAAGGTGTTCACCCGGAACGGCCAAACCACGTAAAAGCGACCGGTTTGAGCGCCCACATGCTAATCGGTCACAAAATGATTTGTCCTTCGGCGAGAAAATGAAAGTTAAGTTGGATTTGTTGGTGAAAAGAATAACGCAGAGCATAAGATGTGTTTGTTTTTGGCCTTTGCAAGAAATAGATGGATAAACAAATGGATGAAAAAGATTTATCCAACTGATGTTTGCGACTAAGCAGGGGACTTGAAATGAAATGTATAATTTTGCTTTTCTCCCTTAAAAAAAAAAAAAAAAAAAATGGAAATGGTTTTCAAGCAGTGTTTTTAGTTATTTATAATTTAAAAAAAAGAAAAAAAAAAGCAATAAATATCAAAACTGCCGTGGCAAACAAACAAAAAAAAAAAAAATTCAACTTGTACTTGTTATAGGGTTTAATCTATCAAAAAATTAACTAATTAAGATATTTTACTAAACTGAAAAAAAGTCACACACACACACACACACACACACACACACACACACACACACACACACACAAAATACAGCCCAATGTGAAACATGTCATATTTATGTTTACCGACCACTGAATGGAGTTCTTTAAACTAGTTTTGACTAAATAGAAATAATATTTTCACCTTGTCAAAGTATATTTACCACTCGAGTTAATTTTATGGACACTTGTAATTTGTGCCGAACCAGAACCGACGCTGTCACCGCTTTGCAAACCCTTTTTAAATCCAGGAATTAATTAAATTTCAGTCGGTGACTTCCAGGTTTGACAACCCCTGATGGAGAAGGCAGATCCATGATCCGGTATTTCACAGTTACCACTCCCCGCTACCCTGTTTATACTTATAAATCAGTATTTCATATTGTTTACATTTTATTTTTATATTAGTATTGTTGAAATTATGCTAATTTTCTTTAAAGTGTTGCAGCAGGAAACAGGAAACAGCCTTCAGGCTGCAGGATAAGCGAAGGTGAAGGTGATCAATGATTTGGATAAAATATGTGATTGTATCGTCCACGTTACAATGACGAGTATCTAATATTTGATGTCGTGAACATCTTTGACAGCTGCGGTTATGGTACCGGGTCACTTCGTAACACCAGACCAATCCTGAGACCATTTTCTTCCAAAAACTTTCGGTCAGTCGCTTGCAAGTTTCTCCCAAATGTTTGCTTCTTCTTCTTCTTCTATTCTCTGGATCCTCCTCTCTCACACCGACTACCTTCACACCTTCTCTCACTACGTCCATAAATCTTCTCTCTGGTCTTCCTCTAGACCTCCTGCCTGGCAGCTCCACCTTCAGCAACCTTCTACCCAGATCTTTACCTGGGTTTAGACATGAGCAGAAGAGAATTAATTTCCAAACAATCGCAGTCATCCCTTTATCTCGGTCATACATGTCCTGCACCCCTATGACAAATTCTTCTTGTTCTTTGGGCTTTTCCCTTCAGG
Organism: Fistularia commersonii; assembly: GCF_037954325.1. Lineage (NCBI taxonomy): Eukaryota > Metazoa > Chordata > Actinopteri > Syngnathiformes > Fistulariidae > Fistularia > Fistularia commersonii. Next base: position 1,150,562 of record NC_141290.1, read on the forward strand.
GGTCTCCACAGCGACTTCACCTTCTCCATCTCACCCGATCTCACACCAACTACCTTCATATCCTCTCTCACCACGTCCATCAATCTTCTCTCTGGTCTTCCCCTAGACCTCCAATTCCAGCATCCATCTACCAATAAGTTCACTCCCTCTCCTCTGTCCATGACCCAACCATCTCAGTCTGCCTTCTCTGACCTTCTCTCCATAACATCTACCATGTTCTGTCCCTCTGATGGACTCCTTCCTGATCTTCTCCATCCTGGTCCCTCCCAAAGAGAACCTCAACATCTTCATCTCTGCGACCTTCAGCCCTGCCTCCTGTCTTCTCCTCAATGGCACCGTCTCCACATCAGACAGCATCTCTGGCACCTCCATCTACTCCATCTTTCCTTTCCTTCTGGCTGATAGACTTCTATCTCAAACATAGCAGACGTGTTTGAACATTTTAATAGCGACATACAGAGAGACAGCAATCCGGCAGTCAGCCGTCATTGGTCGAACAACGTTGAGGCTCGACAGTCGGCTGCCTCACCGCACGTCTCCTCTCAGTATTTGAACTCCAAGTGTGAAAATCAAACCATCAAAAACGTACATGAAAAATACCTTTTTTCCCCCCCCCCCATTCTGTCTATTTTTATTGTTGTTGTACATTTTGCTGTCTATTTTTTGTCTTTTCCTATCCTTTAATTGTCTCTTTTATTTATACTAATTGATACTGTCATTGTTGCGCTCCTGTGACAAAAGAATTTCCCAGATCACTAAAGTATTATCCTGTCCTAAATCACTGATAAATATAACAATAAATACACGGCTCAAAAAAATAAAGGGAACACTTAAAAAACACATCCTAGATCCAAATGAATGAAATATTCTTATGAAATACTTTGCTCTTTACACAGTTGAATGTGCTGACAACAAAATCACAACAAAATGATCGATGGAAATCAATTGTATCAACCCATGGAGGTCTGGATTAGGAATCACACTCAAAGTTAAAGTGTAAAAACAAACTCCAGGCTGATCCAACTTTGATGTAATGTCCTTAAAACAAGTCAAAATGAATCCGTGTTGCTTCCTGAGTGGACACTATGATTTCACACAAGTGTGACTGACTTGGAGTTACATTGTGTTGTTCAAGTGTTCCCTTTATTTTTTTGAGCAGTATATAATACAACGAATTCTTGTTTCCATTTGACATTTTTTTTCTTTCCAAGATTGCCAGGTGAGGCACGACCTCCCCTGCCTCACCTGACCGCACGCCACCGAATCCGGAAACCGTCCCCCGCCCCCATTCGTCCACGAACCGGCGAGGAAAAGCACGATCGGAAGTTGGGGGGCGCTTCATGTCACGCTCGCTGTCAGGGAAGCTCAAAGAAGGTTCAGCGAGGAGTCGGGCTGCAGCTTGACGTGAGCGGTCGGCGCAAACAGAACCCAGACTTCACCTGACATCCCAAAATACGGCAGATACTTCCCGTCTCCGAGAACGGCAGCTCAGATTGCGGGAACGTCTGATATGTTTTTGTTTTTCTTTCCGTCGTACCGTAAAATATATTAGGTAACACCTCAGGCAACTTTTGGCAGTTGCGGATGATGTATTTGTTTAGGTGTAGAAAGCGTGTAAAAAAAAATAGAAAACTACTCGGCGTGCCGTATTTTTTCGAATTAATGTGACAACCGCTGTGAAAAGTACACATAAGCAGGGATTTTCTGTTATTCATAAATCTTTATCTCCCCGAGATGCTTTTCAATCGTCCGGTCGATCAGCGGCGAGAAAAGAGAGTCGAGGCGGTTAATATCGCCAATTTATCTCGGCTAAAGCGCTATTATTTTGTCGTCGAAAACGCTAAAAACAAGGCTAATGTGTCAATCATCCTTAATGGCGGCGTGTAATTTGACATTTGCGGTTTAAAGGGAAGCCGTATTTCCATCCTAATGCGTCGCCGGTTCGGCGCTGGTCGTTTTTAGCGGGCGTTACCGTGGAAACGGTAACAGGACTCCGAGTTGTGGGGGGGTCACGCCGCGTTTCGACCAATCAGGGCTCGGCGTTGGTCCGGGAACGATGGCGGCGGCTCCTCGCGCTGATGAAGCACCACTTCCACCAGAACCGGAGGGTATTAATTTGCCAAAATCAGAGCGAAGAACTAATTATTTTGCCCTCCAGGAAAAACGGCGCCACTTTTTGATTGGCTTCCATCTTAACGGACGGAGGGTTTATCAAATCACCTGCCAGGGAATGATTGAAAGTCTCCATCCGCCTCTTTCTGCTGGACCTTCTCCAGGCGGTGGAGTAAACCATCTGCTTTGTTAGCTTACGGCGCAATAATCATGTTCCTAATCATCTGAATGGAAGAGTCAAATATTTCAAGATTGAAGGGATTTAGCTGATTCGTTACGTTTTTAATCGGTCAAAATATGTTAATTAAACATCCTTTTGTGTATCTATATGGACCGGATGGATTTTCTAAATTTCTCTTTCATGAAATCCGTCCTCGGCGATCCGCGTCTCGACTTTACTTGGACTCCGAATGATGTGGATGGAAAAATTGTCACCAATGATTCATGCCGATGTGGGTGAATTCCTGTTACTTTTGTGTTTTGCTGGATGGATGATGAATGTGGGATTAGACGCTAACATGAATCATGTCAGCGTTCCATTAGTCGGTGCGACATTTGCAACGAAGCCAGATTCAGCAAAGGGCTACTTTTAAAAGCAGGAAATAATATTTGGGGACAGGGGGGGGGGGGGATACACCAAATACCTGTTACACATCAGAAATCCAAAGTGTTTCAAATTGAAATCATAGTGGTTTGTAGCTTCAGGCATACTTGAAGTGAAGAAGGTAGATCAAGGAAGCAGAGTCCCAGCTCATTTTTCTCCTATGTACTCATAGGTTTTTGGATGTTAGAGGGGTGCGGGACATGTATGCAAAGCGGTCAGAAAGAGGTGAGGTGTGCAGAGAAGTTCAAGGTGGAGGATGCATAAGGTGCCAAGACACCTGGAGTGCCAGAGAAGGATGTAAAGCTGGTGCAGGACATGTATGCCGAACATTGAGATGGTGTTGAAGTGTGATGGAACAAGGCCGGAACAACCTGGAACCCCCGGGCAGCTGAGGGGTTTTGTCGCTCAAACGGCATCGGGATAAGTCCAACATTGTCATCAAGAACACCGGAGGTCCATAAGTTGCATTTTCTTGATAGCACTGCATCAATACAGAGACATTCATGATCTGCACCATCAATCCTGCACTCGGGTGCGGGGAGCCAATCCCTGCATAGACACCTGACTATCACCATTGACAAGACTGTGGTAAGGCCGACCACAACTGCGAGAAGCCTAGGTGTGGTCCTAGACAACCAACTGTTGATCTCAGAGAAGGTCGCAGCGGTCGCCCGTTCCTGAAGATTCCTCCTTCACAACATCAGGAAGATTCGCAGATTCATCCAAGCTCTAGTCATCTCTGGTTTGGACGACTGCAACTCCCTCCTTGTCGGTGACCCAGCGGTGACCTTCAGGCCTCCGGAGCTTCTTCAGAAAGCAGCAGCTCGTCTGGTGTTCAACGGTCCCAAATTCTCCCAACACACCCCCCTTCTTATGTCCCTTCACTGGCTCCTGGTAGCCGCCCTCAAATTCAAGCCCCTGGTGGTCGCCTAGCGGGCGGTGAATGGTACCCACCGTCTTATCTCCAGGATACGGTCAAGCCACATGTCCTACCCGTCCCCTCCGATCGGCCCCCTCTTGGCGACCGTCCACCCCGTCACTCCGAGCCTCCGGCCGCCGATCCAACCGGTCTCGGCTCTTCTTGGTCTCGGCTCCTCAGTGGTGGAACGAACTCCCGGAAAGGTCAGAACAGAGGGGTCGCTGCCCATCTTTCGCCGTGAGCTGAAAACATACCTCCTCACCAAGCACTACCCTGCTAATCACACTTAGCCCCCCCTCCAAAAAAAAAATGAAGAAATGAATGTAAGTATGTACATGGTTTTAAGATGGCTATTTGGTAGAGTCTTGACTTCTGAATAACGACTACCGGTACTTCGGATCTTCAGTTATTGAATTGCAATTTTTGTAAGTCCCTTTGGATAGTCCACACATAGAGACATACAACTCTTCACACTCCCTGACTGGTCCAGGGCTTGCAGACAGCTGGAACAGACTCCTGTATCCTAGCAACCCCGAGTGCCGGATAAGCAGTACGGATAATGAATCATCGGTTTACTTGTGTGAAGTCTTTTTTTTTTTTTTCGATATGTATGCCACCATCCAGGAAATAACAAAAAACTTTTAACTTGTCAAAGACAGAATGTATTGCTCGACAATGTGACACCGAGAGCGAGGAAGAGCTTCCATCTGCCTTGTCAGTGACAGTGTGTTGATGAACACCAAACTTGCCCCCGTGCCGTCCTGGTTTTTTGTTTTGTTTGTTTAGTCGTCGTCCCCTCCGAGCGGAAGCCTTCGCTTTATTCGTCTAATTAGCAGCTGTGACGTTCCCGGGTGCCATTTGCGGTTGAATTGCTTGATTTCCTGCTGCATCAAGAGCAGGAATAGCTTTTGCAAACGATGCAGAAGCCGGACCATAAATCGTGTCTTTGTTTCCGTGATACCGGCGAGTGAACCGAAGAACCATCGCCGCGACCTTATTTGACCCCAAAAAAACATCATCCTGGAAATCCAACTCTGCTTTTACACTCGACTTTAAACTTTACCACCCCTTCCATCGCTCTGGACTGTTGACCCGGAGTACTTAAACTCCTCCACTTTCTTCATCTCCACTCCCTGTAGCCTCACCGTTCCACTTGGGTTCCTCTCCTTCACACACATTTAATCTGTCTTGCTGCGACCAACCTTCATTCCTCTCCTTTCCAGAGCATACCTCCACCTCTCTAGATGTTCCTCCACCTGATTCCTGCTCGGCAGATCACAATGTCAGCCCTCATCTGTCAGCCTGTCCATCACCACACTGAACCAAAGACTAATCCCTCCATAGCTACCGTTACTGTTTCGGTTTCTCCACCGATCTACCTGGATCTCATGACCACAACATCTCCCTGGGATTGTATGTGTTCTGCTGCTGGACTTCCCACCTGTCGGACGCTGGACCGGCTGAAGGGTGCAACCATCGGAACCATTGGGAGTAACTACCACTGCTGCCTGGGTACGGCTCACCTGGATAATCCCCGGCAAGCTCCCGGTGTCGCTCCAACTGCCAGGTGAAGCTAGCCGGTGACCTGAGCGGGCTGGCTGGCTAGCTAGCTGGCTAGCCTCTCGAAAGTCCGGATACCGGCGGCGACTTGGGCAGGCTGGCTGGCTAGCTAGCTGGCTAGCCTCTCGAGAATCTGGATCCCGACGGCAACCTGAGAAGGCTTGCTGGCTAGCTAGCTGGCTAGCCTCTCGAGAATCTGGATCCCGACGGCAACCTGAGAAGGCTTGCTGGCTAGCTAGCTGGCTAGCCTCTCGAAACTCCAGATCCTGACGGCAACCTGAGCAGGCAGGCTGGCTAGCTAGCTAGCCGGCTAGCCTCTCGAAACTCTGGATCCCGACGGCGACCTGAACGGGCTGGCTGGCTAGCTAGCCTCTCGAAACTCCGGATCCCGACGGCGCCTATCAAGACGGCATTTGTGGACTGAAGGTAATCAATGATTTGGATAAAATATGTGATTGTATCGTCCACGTCACAATGACAGGTATCTTATATTTGATGTCGTGAACATCTTTGACAGCTGCGTTATGGTACCAGGTCACTTCGTAACACCTGACCAATCCCGAAACCTGCTTGCTCCTCCTGCTCCACCATCTCTCCCTCCACCAGCAACCATCTCCGACATCCAGCTCCAGCACTCGCCTCCTCACAGCTCGGCTATGAAACTCGGCTGCACACCGAAGCAGCTCCTCCAGCTTGTCTCTGGACCGCCTCCCCCCACGGCACTCCTCGACACACTCCGTAATCATGGACTTCTTCCCAATAATTGTGTGCATGTTCTGTGTCTTCTGTCTTTCCACTTGTGATGCGTCTTTGAGTGCCATGAAAAGCGCTATATAAATCTTATGTATGATTATTATTATCTCAATGTTTTGCATACATGTCCTGCACCAGCCTAACATCCTTCTCTGGTACTCCAGGTCATACCGTACCATAGCTCACGTCTCGGCACCCTATGCATCCTCCACCTTGAACTTCTCTGCCCAACTGTCTCACAGTTTGGCATACATGTCCCACCTCCACCTCTATGTCACACCAAGCACTATTTCAAAATTTACATACATGTCCTGCACCAGCCTAGCATACTTCTTTGCCACTCCAGGTCATACAGTACCGTAGTTCATCTCTTGGCACCCTATGCTTTTTGGAGATGCTTTTTGGAGATACACAAAGTCCCGATGTAGCTCCCTCTGACCTTCACTACCGGCATTCTTAATGCAAATACTGCATGTGCAGGACTCTCTCACCATAAAACCATGCTGTTGCTCACAAATGCTGACTTCTGCTCTCAGTCTAGTATCCACTACTATTTCCCATAACTTCACCGTATGGCTCATCAACTTTATTTTGTAGTTTTAACCCTCGTGGGATCTTAACATTGTGTTTACTCCCCTTGTCCTACAGGTCAAAAATGACCCATAAGACAATCTTTGTACCCTAGTGGTGTACAGCCCACATGGAAACATAAACAAAAAAGAAGTATCACTTTTTCTTATTATGGGGTCTCTTTAGGAAAAGTCATAACATTTCAAGTTGGAAAAAAATAGTTTTTTTTCTACAGCTAAACATGGTAGTGGGTCACTTTTGACCCGCAAGACAACACAAGGGTTAAACACCATCAGCGCAAAACCGGCATTCACTCCGTTGCCCCACTGCAAAACCTGCCCCGTCCGCGATAGCTTGTGTTGTTTCGGCCCGAATCGAAACCACTGCGCCTCCCGAACCCCACAGACTTGTATGCTGGCGGCGTTCCCTCGTCTGCCGGAGAAGGGAGGCCGACGGCATGGAGGGCCTCATCTGCAAGTCGAGTGTCACTGAGGTTTCCTGTGTCGCACAGCAGCTGTTAATCATGGCGGAGGGGAACGTACGCCGCCAGGTGTGAGACATCTAATCTATCACGTCTGCTTCTTTTACAGAACCAACACGGAGATTCTCCTTCAATTATAACACATTCTCCTACGACAAAGTAATCCCTTTCTGGAAAACCAAAAAAAAAAAGGAGTTTGACAAGAGCAACTTTATCTGCCAACTTTGTGTCGAGCGAGCGACGGCGCCAGCCCTTGATTTTTCTTTCTTTTCCATTAAGAAGTTGTCCGGAACGGGACGAATATCAAAGTCAAACCGGCCCGACGACTCAGTTTCCGCATCACACTGACGCTTAAGATAATGGATGTGCTAAACGGACGTGACAGAACCCCTCCATTCACAGCTGCGCCGTGAATAATACGCCGGTATTTGCTCCGTCGGCCGTGGAAGCGCTAAAAATCATTCCGCGGGCCGCGAGTTCCGTAATGAATCCTGACTGGCAGACGTGTTTTCCCAAACTTTCAGCCAGAGCTGTGATTGTTGGTGTTCGGGAAGGACGGCGGCAAACACCCTCGACTCCGGCGGGCTACCGTTAGCTAAACCGCTACGGTTGGCCAAACCGCTAACTCCCTGCGCACGTTGCTGCTGGCTGGAATAATAATGAAAATAAACCCTCTTAACAAACACATTAACACTTTCCAAGACCAATGGAATCATATTTTTTTTCCAGGTCGAGATTAGAAACGAAACCCCAATGCTAATATTCTCCCAATGCTAATACTGCGAATTAAGAAAACTCACTTGCAGGAGGCTAGAATTTAAGAATAACCATAATTAATGCTGGAAGTGACACATTTAAACTCTTGAATAATATCTGAGGTGATTATGATTCAGGGGCTAATGTTGGACCCCAAAGAGCTATCGCTAATAAAGTAGAATTATGGAGTCGTGCATCTCTTTGAAAAAAAAAAAAAAGATACTAAATTAAATGATGAAATTTAAAATGAAATTTAATTCATTTCCCGGACTTTCTCATCTCCCCCACCAAAAAAAAAGCAAGACATGGCATAAAAATGTAAAAAAAAAATCTTAACACCACTAGCGCTAGCATGTAACCTTGTTGGGAGTCTTAATGAAGGGTAGCTTATTGAAAAAAAAAAGCACGAAAAGCTTTATCGCAACTATGCTAACGATACCACCGGACCGCCGCTATGCGTGACGCTAAAAAGCCCGTGAGTCGGCCAATCAGAAGCCCGACGACGGCTAGCTTTGTTTCCGTAACCCCCGAACACCCCTCAAATGACACCGCAGATGCCGCGAAAGTGTTAAAAATACATTTCCGCGTCGTTTTCTTTTCTTCCCGCCGCTTCTTCTGACCGCCAAACAATTTAATTAACACCAAATCCGGTTCGCGGCGCAAGATGTAGCGTCGCCCGCTAGCTTTTTCGCAAAATACGATCCCCCGTCACAATCTCAGGTCTTTAAAATGGCGTAAATGCCGGTTTCAAGAAGCGGGTAGCGCGTTGTTTATTTTCTTTTTATTTATATCGACGCTTACCAACACTTTCTTGCACGTCGGTGCCAATGCCTATAAAATCGAGGGCCTATTTAATCACTAGCCTGCCATATTAGTCTTTCGCTAGCCTTAGCCCTGTCTGCGGTGAAGAACGGCCGGTTCTGCTCGGGGTCATCCCGCAAGGCCTCTCGTAAATTCCACCGACATTACCTGTCTTCTGGCACTCGCTTGATAACACTCATTATTGCCCGACGACCCGGAGGCGAAGCGTCACTTCGGGTTTCGGCGTCTCCCGGCCGCTAAGCTCTCCGCTAGCTCACCTCCGCGTTTAAAAGCCATAAAGCGACGCCTGACGAGTTCGCCGGGAGACAGGAATCACAAGCGGGTGATTATTTGATATTGTAAAGTGAGTTACACCCCGGGGATCGGAGGTAGGAGGCGTTTCCGGAGAATCGAAGGGACGTCTCGGAGATGCGCTCCGGTTTATGAGGCTCCTCAATCAAACGGGCGATGGGAGGGGGGGAAGGGTTTGAATCCCGGCTGGACCCGAGGCTACAATGAAAGTTTGAGGTCTCTGTCAGGAGGCGAGATTGGATAATAAAAGGGAAAAGGAGAGGAGGGGCGGAAAAAAAAGGGGGTATCGTTCCGATTCCGAATGATAAATCGATACTCGGAGGGTATAATTGGCGCTTCGGTGCCGTCCCTTCGCGTGAAACCCTCCTCTTAAAACACTCGCCGGCGAACGTGGATGCTCAGCCGAGGAGATGAGCCATCCCGTCGGCCAAATAGAGCGAGAGAGAGCCCTCGGAGGCCATTCACACCGGCGCTGATAGTTGTTAAAACGTTGTGTGCTTCACTTCAAATGGGTTTAAACAGCTCGTGGATGCGAACGGGGCGGCGGGGCGACACCCGATACACTCGGGATGTTCACCTCAGGCAAACACTCTTCCAGGCTAAGCACCTCTTGCTGAGCAGCAGAAGAAACTCCATTGATTTTTTTTTTTTTTTTTTTTTTTCCCTCTTCTTCTGGTGGTTTGTTTGTGGACGGGACTCCAGAGCGCCGGATGAGTGGAATTTACGGAAGTGGAAAATGAATGTACCGGTATTTTCTGATTTGTCATCTTTTTTTGGGGGGGAAGTCTCAGGGCTTGGTAGCGCTGGATTTAAAGGACAAAGGAAACAAAGGACCCACCTGAACCCGGTCACCATGAGATGAGAACAAGTAACTTAATAGTTACTAAAGCAAGAAGAAGTAATAGAAAAATAGAAGTAGAGAATTTAGGAAAAAGAGACACTAAGGTGAAGAGAAACTCTGGCAGGCAGCGCCGGAAGTAGTACCCCACCATCAGGGGTACAGAAGTGGACATGGTGGACACCTACAAGTACCTGGGTGTCCACTTGGACAATAAACTGCACTTTGGACACCAACGCCATCTTCAAGAAGGGTCTGTTCCTCCTCAGGAGGCTCAGATCTTTCAAGGTCTGCAGGACCATGCTGGAGATGTTCTACCACTCGGTAGCAGGCTCAAGACAGCTGATGCTAACAGACTCAACAAGCTAATCAGGAGAGCTTGATCTGTCTGGATCTGTGCAGGTGTCAGAGAAGCTCCTCAGGGTCATGGACAACGTCCATCACCCCCTCAATGGACACTGATGTCCTACCAGAGCTCCTCCACCAAGGAGCTCCACTGAACACCACAGGAGGTCTTTCCTACCTGAGGCTATCAGACTTTTTAATTCCTCTTCCTTCAGCCGAGGGGAACATTCAAATCTTTGTATTTTTTAAGACCTTAAAACACTTGATAGCCTTGACTTTGACACTTTATGGTTTTATTTGTATTTCTTCTTCTCCCTCCTTCCTACTATTATTTATTATTCTTATGTTTTCCTTGAAACTCTGTCACAACAACTTCCTTCGGGATAAATAAAGTTATTCTTATTCATTCGTTCATTAATCATCTATCATGCTTGTCCAGCACTCAGGGCTACATTTGGAGACATACAAGTCTTCACTCTGCAGATGATCTCCAATGATCTCCAATGAATGTCCTCCAAAGACACAAGTCTGGCCAATGCAGAATCTCCCTTAGTTGGTTGTTTAAAATATTCAAAAGTTTGGAATAAAGTTTGGAATAACCCAACAATTGTTTATATTTGGATGCCGGCCCCCTTCGAGACGCTTTTTTTTTTCCTCTTGAAGTCGCACCTGATTGGTCAATATGCGCGTCGTCGTCACTGTGTCTGCACTTTCTAAATCCCGATCTTCAGTAGAGACTGCTGATCTTTTTCTTTTTGTTTTACACATTTTATTTTATATTTTTTGCGTGTTTTTCAGGAGTTCTGTGTTGTTTCAGTGTGAATTGGTTAAAAGTAGATGGGTAAATTGTTAAAAGTTCTTGTGTTTTATAGTTTATTTATAGCACTGAAGAGTTCATATTTTTAATTTTTTTTTAATTTTCAATTATTTCATTTTGTTGTTTTGCATTTTTTTCAGGGATTCTGTGTTGTTTGACTTTAAATTTGTTGAGTGTATAAAAAGCTAAAATTGTTTTGTATTTTATCATTTATTTTTTGTAGATCTCTAAATATTTAATTTATATTGCGTGTGTTTTTCAGGGATCCTGTGTTTCACTTTAAATTTGTTACGTATAAAAAAGCTAAACGTTTATTGTATTTCATAGTTTATTTGTTGTTCCTCTGAAAAGTAAATGTTTTTAATTTACATTTTGTAATGTCGTGTGTTTTTCAGGGATTCTGTGTTGCTTGACTTTAAAGTTGCTTAGTACAAAAAAAGTTAAAAGTTTAAATTAGTCAAAAGTTCACTGTAGAGCGAAAAAATAAAGGCTATTATAAAAAGTAGAATAATATCTTTTTTTATTAATTATTAATTCATTTTGTGCATAATGTTACATTATTATTGGTAATATGTCGATTAAAGCAAAAAAAAAATCCGAAGAGCCGTTTGGGAGCCGAAAGCGCCGACTCTTTTTAGTGAGAAGAGTCGTAAGAGCAGGTTCCCTAAAAAGAGACGGAATTCCCTTCACTAACTCCTACAAGGACCTTGAGGTTCACATGAACAGTAAATTGGACTGAAAACAAAAGCCAGCGCACTCTTCCTGGCCATAGTGTGCTGGAGGGGCGCCGCCAGGATCGGTGAAGTCAACAGGCTCAACAAGCTCGTGAGGAAAGCTTCTTGTCATGGTAACTGGACTTGTATGTCTTCACTTGAAGACGTTTCAGCGCCTCATCCCAGAGGCTTCTTCACTTCTTATGGCCAGTGGGGAGTTTCCCAACATAAATACCGGGTTTTTGAGTTGGTCTAGCTTATGGTGACTTGTTGTGTAAATGGAAGAGTTGATCTACAGAAACTAGGCGTAAGGGGGTCGTTATGTCGCTTGTTGGAACAAAGGAGCGACTTAGCTCTTGGCTCAGCGAGCTAGCGAGGAAAGCCCGCTCCTTGTTGGGACTGAACCCGGACCATCTTGAATCGGTGGCAGTGGGGAGGGTGAAGGACAAACCGGGAGCTATCCTGGATAATCCTTCCCGAACCCCTGCACCACGAGCTGTGGCCGATGGGAGACTCTTTCAGCCGATGGCTCATCAGCACCTCGGTGCAGAACTGAATGCTTTCCACACTCCTTTGTGCACTCAAGGTGCATCTGTGCTACCACAACCTCACCCCATTCAACTGTTGTCTATTTTATCCTTCTTATTGTCACTATTTATGTTTTATCCCTGTTGTTATCCTTTCGGTTGTCTGTTCTCACTCTTGTTGTCCCCCCCCCCCAATTCTGTTGTATTTTCTTATCCTTGATCTGACAGCTTCTTCTTTGTTAGCGGTACCACGTGTCCTTGAAACAGATCGAGACATGCAACCATTCACATGTAGGGTCTCCAGTGAACCTCCTGCAGGGGTTGAGACCGAGGAGAACCAGGAGAACCAGGGGAACCAGGAGAACACCTCACGTCCTCAGGCATGGGGAGAACATGGAGACTCTTGGCAGAAAGACTCCCCAACCGTAACCCAACTTGCATCTGAGTCGCTAACCGCTGAGCTGCTAGATGTGCAGAAATGTACATTCAATTCTTCCAATAATCACGGATCAAAACATGTATGCTTAGTGGTTGGACAATCTTCAGAAATGTAGTTTTTTTTACCCACGTATTGCATCTGGAAATATTTTGCCCCATGATCAAGGATGAAGTCCTCAAACGTAACAGCATCTCCATGCCGCACTTTCAGACACCAATATTCATTCACGATCTGTTCCCACTCAGGGTCAAGGTGGGGGCGGAGCCAGTCCCAGCCTTCACTCGGCTCGCCCAATCAGAGACCGACAACCATTCATAGGACGTATGGAGATAAGCCACGATTCCCTCCGTCATTCAGCAGTCGGTGAAACCAGAGAACATAAACCAGAGATCCTCCTGCTGTGAAGCGGAAGCCATGGTTACATCTAAAAAAAAAAAAAAAAAAAAAAATCAATAAAAGGAATTGAGATTTTTTTTCTTTTACCAAAGTGCGTCTTCCAGCATGTTTCTGTCCTTTTGTTGTGACAACGCTTTTAGTCATGTGTTATCTTGCTGTCGCCGACGCCACTTAACCAAATTGAGAGCGTTTTTCCGCGTTGGCATCGTTCGCCCGTCTCCGCCGACAGAAATTCGAGGAAAAATCATATTTGCCTGACATTCATGACAGTCACTGAGCTTTCTGGAATAGGCAATTACAGACAAAGACGCCATTAAATTCTCCGCTTGGCTGTTCCTGCTGGTTTATGCTAAACTTATCCAGACATTATCAGAAGAGCACTACCAAAGTGAGTTATTCACTTTTTTTTACCGTTTGACCTGTACAACAAGTTTAAAAACGTTTGTTTTGGTGTCTACTTGTGAGTCTAAGAGGAGTGAGGTCACCAACCAACAGGTGGTTCCTAGCATGGGAGGGACATGGGTAGTTTTGTAAGGAGATACAAATAAATAAAAGAGTACGACAAAGGGCGTGAACAAAAGACGCTAGCGGAAATGAAAGTGCAAATGGAGAGCGGCAGGGTGAACTGTCAGGTTAACCGTCAAGTGTCAAGGCAGTTCATGAATGTCCTGGTGCAGTGTACACGGACAACATGTTTGATCACTATCATACAACGGCGATGTATCTGACCACAAGTGTGCACCAGCAATGGGTACGACCAGGATTGCACAGTAACGGATTTCACCACTAGTGTACAAGGACAACAAGTTTGAACACTATTTTCCAACGACAACAAGTATGACCACTACTGTATGGCAACATATTTGACCACAAGTGTACAAAAGCAACGTATCTGATAACCATTGTACAACCGCAATGGGTACGACCGCTCTTGCCCGGTAACAGATTTCACCACTAGTGTACAAAGACAACAAGTTTGAATGCTATTGTGCAACGGCAGCAGTTATGACCCCTACTGTATGGCAACATGTCTGACTACAAGTGTAAACAGCAACGTATCTGACCACTACTGTACACAAGCAATGGGTACGACCGCTCTTGCCCAGTAATAGGTTTCACCACTAGTGTAGAAGGACAAGTTTGACCGCTATTCTGCAACGGGTATGACCACTTCTGTATGGCAACGTATCTGACCACAAGTGTACAAAAGCAATGTATCTGACCACAAGTGTGCACCAGCAATGGGTACGACCAGGATTGTACAGTAAAAGATTTCACCACTAGTGTACAAGGACAACAAATTTGAACACTATTGTGCAACGACTACAAGTATGACCACTACTGTATGGCAACATATTTGACCGCAAGTGTACAAAAGCAATGGATACGACCACTGTTGTAAACTGTTAAAAAGTTAAAATCTCTTCATTTTCATTGCAGTCAAAATGAGCGCAGTTGTGAAATGACATTGAAGTAATGTCTGACATCAGTGCAAAAGGCACAAAGAAAATAATAAAGGGTAATGATAATAAAAAAATTACAAACAGTGAGTGCAAACAATTCAATATGCGCAGTTTGTTCACTGTAAGCATGACATCTGACTACATTAAAAGGTGTGTGTTCACTCCGTCCACCTTGAAGACGTGCACCTTTTCCACACTTTCCCCATTTATGCAGATGGGCTGCGTGTCAGATTGCCACCTCCTGAAGCCGACAATTAGTTATTCTATATTTGATGTATTCAGGACACCCTCTTGTCCGCACGCCGGCCCGTCGGCCTCTGGACCTCAAGCCTGAACACCACCAGAGATGATGAATCATCGGTGTAATTGATGGCGGAGTTATCAGGGTGGCTGCTGACACAGTCATATGTTAACAAGGCGGACTGAAGGGAACTCAGACTCGTGGTGAGATGATGGTGACAATGACTAACAACGGCAACGGATTTGACCACGAGTACAAAACAGTGACGGGTATGACCACAATCGTACAACACGAGCAGTTAGGAATACTATTGTGCAACAGCAACAAATCTGACCGTGAGTGTGCAAGGGCAGCGTGTAGGACGAATACTCTACAACAGCAACGAGGGTGATCACGATTACAAAAATGGCAACATATTCGATCACTATGGCACTATGGTACTATGGCAATGGCTAAGACCACTATTGACTGTGCAAGGGCAACAGGAATGACGGCTATTATACGACGGCAACAAGTATGACCTCTATTGTGCCATGGCAACGAATTTGACCAGTGTAGTGCAGACAAGAGGTATGACCAGAATTTGACCAGTGCAGTGCAGACAAGAGGTATGACTACGAGTGTACAACGACAACAAGTATGACCTCTATTGTGCCATGGCAACGAATTTGACCAGTGTAGTGCAGACAAAAGGTATGACCAGAATATGACCAGTGTGGTGCAGACAAAAGGTATGACTACGAGTGTACTACGTCAACGTCAGGTTTAACCACTACGGTACTACGGCAAGGGTATGACTGAGCAATGGTTATGAATTTGACCGCTATTGTCCAATGGCAATGAAGTGACCATCTTGGACTCCAAGATGGCAGCAGCACAACCTTACCCGGCACTACCTTTCTGTATTTCCCCCCCCCAAAAAAAAGTTTTGTGATTTCACAAGCCAAATTTAACACTCGCAAGACGCTCTTCCGGGCTAAATCTGACCACTCTGTGCTCCTGGACCGCTCGCAATACTTACATCAGGCGTGTCCAAGCTGCAGAGCGCAACGGCCGACCGTTCTTTGAGGCATTTGTGGTTTCGTTGCAGGCAAACTCTGTTCCTTTTGCCTCTAATTGTCTCTTAACGTCAGATGTAACTTCTTCAATTCTCCGCACCACTCTGTTGTGACCCAGGGAAATATTAGCACACTCTTGCTTCTTCTCCACAATTTCATCACGTTGTCTTTAATTAATTCACCCTCAGAAAAGGGTTTGCAGCGCTCAGCAATCAGCGTTGCCACCTTGTAGCTCGACTTTGTGGCATTTTCATTTGATTTGCGGGGTCTCGTAAAAAAAGGGCTGTTAAAATGGCTTCCAGGTGTTTTAATTTTTCACATTTGTTCCCAGTTAGCTTGCTGTAGTTCGGGTGTTTCTTCTGGCGGTGCCTCGATGTTGAATTCCGTGAAAACCGTCAGTCTCACGGAATATTAGACAGACACAATTGTTTCGTGATTCGTAATCCGATTTCCACTCGTCCTGAAAGCTTCCCTCGCTGTCAACGTTCCTTTTTTCAGTTACAGGCACCATTTTGGAAAGGGTCAAACGATGCCCTTTGACCCTTGTCACAGGGGTCAAAGTTTCCACAGGCCACAGGTTTACTGCCCTCTTCTGGTGACATTTAAAACCTGATTCCATGGTGTTGCTCTGCGTGGTCATTTCACTTTCACTGACGGACACTCCTGCATTGGCCTCCCCAAAAAAAAGGAGGAGCACCCTTCGCTCTTGCAGAAGGTCACTAACTTGGACGCCATCCATCAGCATCCTCCGCATAGGTCAGATTTTACAAATAACAAATTGCCCAAACAAACTCCAGTCGAGAGGAAATGTCTTATCACTTTATTGCTTCTATTATCAGGAACGTTCAAGCAACTCCTCACCTGGATTTTGATCATCTAGATACCCCCCATGTGAGCTTGGGGGGCCACTCGGGGCTCAACGTTGTCCATCTGAATGGAAGTCAGAAGTTAGATTTTGAAAGAATTTGGCACAAAAGTGCTGATGTCCATTCAAGGGATACAATGAGTCTCCATTGCGGCCGTCCAGGAAACCGCCGATGGAGTTGCTCTACTCGCCATCTGTGGGTTTGAAGGAGATTCTTCTTGCTTGTTTGGACTGCGATTGGTCTTCTTTGGTATCTGCTGGTTTGAAATCCACCAGTGGCTCTTACAATCTTACACAGTTGATTTAAAAGTCAAAAAAGAACCGTCCCATAAATACTTGTACATTTGCAAATGACAGAAGTACCTGCTGTGCTCCGGCAAAGGTTAGAAGGGCAAAGACTTGTACTCCAAAGAAATGTTGGAGGTTTGGAACGTAGACCGGGACCTCTCTCGGATTCCTCTCACGATGCTTTTCTTGAAATCCTAAATAAACATTGCAAGTTCAGACTGAAAGGTGGTGACAATCCCCAGTTTACGCCTCATCTGTCAAATCTGCTGGAGGAAAGCGAGGAAAAAGCAAGTCTCAAGCCGACCGGCTAATCTTCAAACGACTCGGCGGTCGGCGAACATCACTCATCGAAAATCCAGAATCTGATTTTTATCACCCCAAAAACTATCAAAAATCTGATGAAATCTCCTTTTGAATCTGTCACCTCAGACGACTCGCCGGCCTGCGTCGTAAATAAGGCAACGGTAACGGATAAATCGACCATTCCGAATTGTTTCATGAACATCTAGTTTTGTCAGGGTACTTACTTCGCTGCTGATTTGATAAGAAATCCTTTAAACTTAAACTCATTAAAAATGAAATCCCTGCTATCTGGAGGTCTGCCTTTGTCCTTCCTTTGCTGAAAGCAGGGGACGCCTCAGTTAACTACAGACCAGTATTGAAAATTCTGCGAGTTAGCAAAAGTTCTGGAGAAGGTGTGCTCTGGAAGGGAGAGGAATGAAGCTGCAGCAAGACAGAATATATGTGAGTGGATGAGAGGAACCTGAGAGGAAGGGAGTGGAGATCAAGAAGGTGGAGGATGTCATGTATTTAGGGTCAACAGTCCAAAGCGTAGAGAAGAAGTGAGATGGAAGAGTAAGACTACCAGCCAGAAGGAAAGGAAAGGTGGAGGAGACGGTGGTAAGAGGGTCTACAAGCAGTAACAATGACCAAAAGACAGGAGGCAGAGCTGGAGGTCGCAGAGATGAAGATGCTGAGGTTCTCTTTGGGGGTGACCAGGATGGAGAGGATCAGGAACGAGTCCATCAGAGGGACAGCACATGGTAGATGTTTTGGAGAGAAGGTCATAAAAGGCTGGGTCATGGACAAATCAGAGATAGTGAATATATTGGTTGACGGATGCTGGAATTGGAGGTCTAGCGGAAGACCAGAGAGAAGATTGATGGACGTCGTGAGAGAGGATATGAAGGTAGTTGGTGTGAGAGAGGAGGATCCGGAGAATAGGGTGAGATGGAGAAGGTGGATTCGCTGTGGAGACCCTGAAGGGAAAAGCCCAAAGGACAAGACGAATTTGTCACAGGGGTGCAGGACATGTATGACTGAGACAAAGTGATGACTGAGATGGTTTGGACTTGAACACTCTTTTGTTCATGTCCAAACCATGATGAAGATCTGAGAAGAAGGTTGCTGAAGGTGAAGTTGCCTGGCCTGAGGTCTAGAAGAAGACCAGAGAGAAGATGGATGGATGTTATGAGAGAGGATATGAAGGTAGTTTGTTTGAGAGAGGATGATAGAGAGAACAGTGTTAGATCGAGAAGGTGGATTCACTCTGGAGACCCTTGAAGATGCTTACCAGAGATGCCGCTTAACAAACATGTTATTGTGGCGCCCTTTTTAGAGGCAATGATCATGTGATTGATTCCCTCCTTTTCTAATTTTTTTTTGGTTTTGGATTTTAGTGTCCAGATTTTGTTTTCAATCCTCTACTTTTTGATGTCAGAGAGGCAGATCCAGAGAATAGGGTGAGATGGAGAAGGTGGAATCTCTGTGGAGACCCCTGAAGGGAAAAGCCCAAAGGACGAGGAGAATTTGTCACAGGGGTGCAGGACATGTATGACTGAGACAAAGTGATGACTGAGATGGTTTGGACATGAACACTCCTCTGTTAGTGTCTAAACCCTGGTGAAGATCTGAGTAGAAGGTTGCTGGGGTGGAGCTGCCAGGCAGGAGGTCTAGAGGAAGACCAGAGAGAAGATTGATGGACGTAGTGAGAGAAGATGTGAAGGTAGTCAGTGTGAGGGAGGAGGATCCAGAGAATAGGGTAAGATGAAGAAGGTGGATTCACAGTGGAGACCCCTGAAGGGAAAAGACCAGAGAAAAAGAACAGGAAGAAGAAGTAAACGTTCCAGAGAAACTTGCCAGTGTCCAACTCCAAGAGTTTTCAGATGAAAATGGTCATTTGTCTCAGTGTCGGTCTGGTGTTAGGAAGGGACCCGGTACAATAACTGCAGCGGTTAAAGGCGTTCATGACATCATCAAGACACTGAAGTGCACAAAGGACTTCGCTGTGCTTCTTTATCGTCCTGTCGAAGGCTTTTGACTGCGGTTCGGATCGCTTCTCCAAATATTTATCGGAAAGCGACCCGATCAGGTGGCTGGAGCTTCCTCTTCTGCCCTTTCTGGACAGAAAGAAAGATCGTATTAGTCATTTTTAGTCGTTTTTATGCAGACGACACAATTGTACATTGGTCCGAACCATCGATTACCTTCAGTCTACATCAGATTGAATTCCAAGCGGACTGTCGGACTCTGAGTTGGTGTTAAATGCGGACAGGCCTGCGTTTTTATTGGTTTCAAACAGCAAATTTAAGAGTTTTAAGTGACACGTTGAACAACTGCTGTCGAAGCTCAAATCAAACCCAGGCCTCTTGGTCGGGAAGAACTCCTGTTCCTCCCGTCTGTAAATATTCGATGTCTGCCACTCGTGGACGACGGCGATGTAATATTCATGACCTCTACTGGACAAAACCTCGAGAAACCGGATTCTGCCCATCACTCTGTGGACGTCCTTCTCGCCGTTGTCTTCTCCACGCCGCCGCAGAAGGTCCGTCTGTACGTCTGCTGGCTGACATTCATTTACGAATGTATTCTTGGTCTTCGTGTCCATCGTATCCCTGCGAGCTCACGGTGATCAATCCGAGTCGGTATGCTCCTCCTTCTCGAATTCTCGTCCGATGACGATCCCGAGAGCGAGGACGGCTTTTTATATTTGCTGCTCCATCATCCTGGAATGACCTTCAGAAGGAATTAAAAATGTCTGGACTGATCACCCTGGGAGAATTTAAATCAGTGTTAAAGGACAGAGAGAGATGTTCTCTTGGTGTCTGCTGCTGAAACTTTAAGTGTCAGAACAGAATTAGAAAAAAACTTTATTTGTCTCCAGGGGGCCTTTGGGGGGCACATTGGGGGTAACAGCATCAAATTCTACCTCTTGTCCTTGGGGCTTTTCCCTTCAGGGGTCTCCACAGTGAATCCACCTTCTCCATCTAACCCTATTATCTGAATCTTCCTCTAGATCTCTAATTCCAGCGACCTCCATCTAACACTATTCTGTCTATTCTCCTCTCTCAAACAAACTTCCTTCATATCCTCTCTCACAACATCCATCGATCTTCTCTTTGGTCTTCCTCTAGACCTCAGGCCTGGCAACTCCAACGTCAGCAACCTTCTTCTCAGATCTTGTTCATGGTTTGGACATGAACAGAGGAGTGTTCATGTCCAAACCATCTCAGTCATCACTTTGTCTTAGTCATACATGTCCTGCGCCCCTGTGACGAATTCCTCTTTCCTTTGGTCTTTTCCCTTCAGGGGTCTCCATAGCGAACCCCCCATCTCCATCTCACCCTATTCTCTGGATCCTCCTCTCTCACACCAACTACCTTCACATCTTCTCTCACAACGTCCATCAATCTTCTCTCTGGTCTTCCTCTAGACCTCAAATTCCAGCATTCGTCTACCAGTATATTCACTCTCCTTCCTCTGTACATGACCCAACCATCTCAGTCTGGCCCCTCTGACCTTCTCACCAAAACATCCAACATGTGCCGTCCCTCCGATGAACTCATTCCTGATCCTCTCCATCTGTCCAAACCATCTCAGTCATCACTTCGACTCAGTCATACATGTCCTGCACCCCTGTGACAAATTCTTCTTGTCCTTTGGGCTTTTCCCTTCAGGGGTCTCGCCAGTGAATCCACTTTCTCCATCTAACCCTATTCTCTGGATCCTCCTCTCTCACACCAACTACCTTCACATCTTCTCTCACAACGTCCATCAATCTTCTCTCTGGTCTTCCTCTAGACCTCCAATTCCAGCATTCGTCTACCAATATATTCACTCCCCTCCTCTGTCCATGACCCAACCATCTCAGTCTGGCTTCTCACCAAAACATCTGATGGCCTCATTCCTGATCCTATCCATGCTGGTCACTCCCAAAGAGAACCTCAACATCTTCTGTGTCCTGTCTTTTGGTCATTGTTACTGTTTCATGGCTGGTCTCACCACCGTCACCTCCACTTTTCCTTTCCTTCTGGCCGAGTCTTCTATCTCTTGGTACCCCTGACACTTTTCTCCACCCATTCCAACCTGCTTGGACCGTCTCTTCACCTCTTCTCCACACTCTCCTACGCTCTGGACTGTTGACCCCAAGTACCTGAAATCCTCCAGCTTCTTGATCTCCACTCCCTGTAGCCTCACCGTTCCACCCGAGTTCCTCTCATTCACACACATATATTCTGTCTTGCTGCGACTAACTTTCATTCCTCTCCTTTCCAGAGCATACCTCCACCTCTCTAGATGTTCCTCAACCTGTTTTATATCATAAATATATCACGAGTGTCATTCCACTGGTCTGGCGATGAGCGGTTTTCAGGGTTGCTGGGAATGGAGGAGTTGAACAGGTCCGGGGTCAAAGGTCGCCCTTCTCCTCTTGGCAACGTAGTTTGCTACCTGAGGGGAGACACTGGAAGGCCGGGTGTAAGATTTGGGACTGATCTGCAAGGATCTTTTTGGTTTGTTTTTAGGATTTGACTGTCGTGGAAGCCGGAGGGAGGCCCAAGGGGTTGGCCGGTTATTTTGGAGCAGACCGAGGTGGTCCACTCCAGGCCATTCCTGTGGTGTCGGGTGATGGAGTGGAACCAGCGGGGGAAGGAGAAGGTCATTACGTTCTCAATGAAGGCGTACAAGAACGTGGTTCGGCCGCTGACCTCAAATGACCTCGGCTTCCTGAGCAGGTACTCCCGCTGGGGGCATTTCCTGATGTTCTTCAGTGTTGGAGGAGAACTTCAGGAGGTCGCCAAAGACAATGCCCAGGTATCTGTACAACTTCCCCGTTTCTACTGGCCCCCCTTGTATGGTGGTTGCCTCTGCCAGTTGCTTCTGCTTACTGGAGAACATGATGACCATCTCCTTGGTCATCTAAGACTAAGATTAATGCTGCTGCCATCTTGGAAAAAGGGATTTAATCTCAGCGAGGTTACCTGCTTAAATACAGGTGATTGATCGATTGATCTATTGACCGCTATCGGACAACGGCAACGATTATTGCGCCACGGCACATTAAACTTGAGCAAATTGAAATGTAAAACGGTTCCGAGGTCGTCCGTGATCTTCATTTACTCCCGTCCGATGTGGTAGGTCGGCTTTGTCAAACTCAAATACGCACTGGACCAGAATTCTAAAGTTATAATTATTGAAAAAAATCTTCCTCCAGATCAAACAATGAACCGTTCCTCATGGATCCAAACAGTTTGCTTAAAGAACTGAATATGGAACAAGCAAAGCTTAATACTATACAATATATCACTTGCAAAATTAAAATTCAAATTAAAAAAACACATCAATGGCATTCATTTCTTAAATATAAATTTCAAATTGTATGCCTCTCTTTATTTGCAGCCTTCTGAATTAAATGTAACATTTTGATAAATAATAAATGTAAAAATAAAATAACAATAATAAATCAATTAGCTAATAATAATATCCTTCAATGAACGTGAAATTAGCAACCCCATGTCTTGGAGTAGCAAGAAAAATCTACTCTGACGTGTCCGAGTCACTTGGACGCGAGTTCCTCAAAGTCTCCGAGCTGAAGAAAACCTCCCACCTGTCCAGAAACTTCCAGTTTTCTGCCTTTCTTTTTGCTATTCTTCAGAGGGGTAGCACGGTACCGATGTTAGCATAAGCTTGCTACGACTACTGTCAACAGAAGAGATGCGTACCGTTGTGATGTTCGCACCATCAGTAGTGCATTCTAGGATTTGTTGTACCGTATTTTCACGACTATAAGGCGCACCCGACTAAAAGGCGCAGTTTTGGTCATGTGTGCAGTAAACCCTTGTTTTTGGCGGGGGTTACGTTCCAAAAAGAACCCGTGATAGGCAAAATCCGTGAAGTAGAAACCTTTATTTTACTTTTACAATTATTATACAATTAAATACTCTATGATACATTGCTGCTGTCGTCCTTATGTTTTTTTCTTCCTTCTTTATGGAACGAACGGAAGATTCCTTAATCCCGTCATGCCGACCTACAGCCGCATAGCTTTTAGCTTCCCTTAGCATGTCCAGAAGTTTAACTTTATCTGCCATAGATAGCATCTTCCGCTGCCTTTTGGGCCCTGCAAGGTGCTTTTGTCAACATTATGGGTTTTAAAGAAACTCGAAATTGCAAGAGAATTTGCACGTACGTCATGTAAATTTGTCAAGCTGTTTTACGTACGTGTACATATTAAACTGCAACGTTATTGACGCACAGGTAGAGAAGAAGCGGAGTGACTTTTTAGCCAATCAGAATGCAGAACACAATGCACCATGCAAATCCGTGAAGTAGCGAAACCGTGAAAAGTAAACGGCGTTATAGCGAGGGATCACTGTCCCATTACTGTATTTAACTCACATATAAGGCGCACCTGATTATAAGGCGCGGGTTTTATATCCAATCCACGCCCACACTTTAACGCTCTCATGGTGTCCTCTACTACGTCCGCCTTGCAACAACAACAGACACACAAGCATACAAGTCTGGGAATTTAAAAATAGAGCGGGAGCAAAACTGAGTTTGGTATTCACATTTTTTTACCGGTAATCGTCATCAATCAAACCCATCGAAGTCGATGCCGGCTTTTACGAAAGCTGGAACAACAGTGCCGGCAGACACGTTAGCCTGAGCATCTACAATCCATTCGCAAATTGTGGCAAAACTCTTCTACTATTTATGACACCTATATTTGTAATATAGACGCTTGGCGGGAGATGAGCTGCAATCCCACGCGGATAATCATAAACTGACACGGTATCTCCATCTCCAAGGGAATAATCTGGTTGAAAAGATCTCCAGCACCAGGATAATGTTTTCTCTCTCTTTCGCACACCGTTCATCATATAGTCTGACTTGGTGTTTACAGCAAATAAAATCCACAGCTATTAATTGTTAAAAAGATAGATAGAAGTTTCTGGCTGTAAACAAAAACAGCAGGAGGACATTTGTTTTCCATCCATCCATCCATCCATCCATCTTCTACTCCATGGTGGATTCTTTGGAGCTTAAGGTGCATGAAGACTCTTGTGCCACATCGATCCCTTCCATGGTCCCGTATTGCTTGTAAAAATGCTACGCTAATAGCTTCCCCCCGGAGGGAGCTAGTTCCCAGAACAAATGTTGATCTTGATACTTCTTGGACTTCACTTCTCAGACCTCCTCTGTCCAAATACGTCTTACGACACGCCTCACAGAAGGTCTGAACGCCGTCTTCAAACGAGTGGACTTCGCTCCTCTGCTGTAGTTGGACCGCCGAGTCCAGTCCTGACGAGTGGCCTCTTCCAATGTGGAGGTCACTTAACGGTAAACACCAAGTTCATCTGATCAAACGCTAGATTGAGAAGAAAGATTTGAAGAAATCCCACTATTTCGGCACATTTAATTGCACACATGGTCTACAGCATTTAACCCATCCTGAGAAAAGAGCATACCCCCAAAAAATAAAACATACATGTATTTTCTGAAATGAGATTGGACTCAAAGATATCCCTTTGTATGCTTTTAAAAAAAAAGGAGTACGAGTACGCAGAGATGGCAGGCTTTACAGGAGATCAAAAGAGGACAATTACCGAGTCCATAAAGGCCACTTGGGGGTTACAGATCAAATAAATATGCTTTAAAAGCACATATATCCGAGTGACTTCCAATAGAGGTCACCCATACATCACACGCTTCCCGTCGGCCGCCCACGGCCGGCTTATTTCAAAGCCCGCCGCAGCTGTCCCTGAACGCATCGCAGCCGTCGTCAGCCATCCATTGTACCCTGTCCAGGAGGGGTCACGTTTGGCCATCATTCAGGGTAAAAACAAAAGGCCGCTTGGAAGCGTTTGAGAACTTTATTGCCACCGGTCATCGTTCCATATGCCAGGACCTGATGGCGCGCTCGCACACAAGCCAGCAAAGCATGGTTTACGCCTGGGGGAACCGGGTCGTACCGTACTGGCCACGTGACACCCTCTGCTCATAACTCTGTCACCGGGGAAGCAGGGAAATACACCCAGTTCTAATTCAAAAGTGCTGTTTTGCAGAGGTGACTTCAAGCGGCCACAGGGACACTCGCCACCGCTGATTTAAGGTGCCTTTCAAGTTCACCAGTTGACTTATCAATCGTCTGATTCCAAATTTCAGCTCCTAATTTCTGTCTTTGTGCTAAAACAAGAACCGGTCAAAGAGTAGATTCCTTACTAATCTGGGATTTTGGACTTCAAGACACATTTGACACTGAAAATAGAGCAGGTGAAGCAGTGGTTAGTGCTTCTACCTCACAGCAAGAAGGTAAGTAGTCTCAACGTTCCGTGGAGCAGGAGGTTCACCGGAAACCCTTCATTGTCCAGAGGTGCGAATGGTTGCATGTCTCTCTGTAACCCCTCCCCCCGGCCGTGGGTGCAGGACATGTAGTACCGCTAACAAATAGGTGGCTGTTTCTCAGTTGATAGTTGGCGGTTCGATTCTCTGCACCTCATTTCTCCATGTCAAAGAATCCTTCGGCAAGACGAGAACCCCAGGTAGCTCCTCATGGTGAGCTTAGCACGAGGTTTGAAAGTGCTCTGCAAGCTGAGACCAGTTCTCGCTAATAGTTTATAACAAAATATAGCATCAAGTCTGAGGGGGTTCTTAGTTGTCCAGGTCACTGGACTTGTATGTCTTCACTTGAAGAGGCTTCTACAAGCCCTCATCCCAGAGGCTTCTTCACTTCTAATGACCTGTGGGGATTTTCCCCACTATAACCACCAAGCGGGTCTGGGTTATGGTGGCTCGTTAGGTAAATGGTAGAGATGATGTGCAGAAGCTAAGTCTGAGAAGGGATGTTATGCTAACAGGGATGTCGTTCGTTGGGCACAAAGGAGCAACTTTTGTGGATTGAACTGTGAAAATGCAAAGCCAGATAAAGGACTGAAACTTGTTGGATCACATAGACTGAGGCTTCCCTGGTTGTTTGGAGAGCGCAGAAGGTCCTAGCGCATCTTGGTGTTGATCCAAGTATGGGGTTAGAGGTTTGTAAAAAGGTTTTGTCTGTCTTTGTTCAGAGATGGTTTTTCTCTTGACAAAGATGGCTCCTAAATAGTATCCATGGTCAGGTTATTTGAAGCTTTTAAATATTTTTTACCAAATAACTAAAAAGAGACCAGCACTGCAGAGTAGAAGTTAATGATGGAGTGTGAGTGGCCAGCATAGCTTCTCTTGCATGTTCCTGTTTGATGCACACACTTGCGTTCAGATCAAGAAGAAGTGTCACCAATGGCAACGGAACACGGGCGGCTATCGGGAAAAAGCTACGTAAGCTACACCCGTCAAGATGGTGTTCTCCATTTCCTGCCGGTTTGGGGAACCGTTGATGGATCTCCTGGGCTGGAACCTGCCGTTTCTCCACGCTGTTCCCTCCAGCAACTCCTTGCAAACAATTGTATTTTCATGCGCCAGCTGTCTTTCCTCGAAACCCCTTCATGAACTGCTCGCCAGACGCTTGTCAAACCTCTGCTCGGATCAAGAGCCGAGTCCCACGCCTTGTTCGGGAGAAGGAGCAAATCTCGCCGTCTAGGTTTGGATTTGTCCAAATACCAAGCGCAACACCTGCGGTCGTAATTAAAGCAGATCGGTGTCATCTGTGACCCGAGTGTCTGAGCGGGAGGTGGCCGTCACATTTACAACAGCTGTTTTTCTCTCACGGAAAAAAAAAAAAAAAATCCCAGTCAGGTTGACTCGAAGTCAGCCAGAATAGAAGTAAAGGTGTACAAGACAGTGGTGAGACCAGCGATGATGTTTGGACTAGAAACTGTTCCAATGACCAAAAGACAGCAGGCAGAACTAGAGGTTGCAGAGATGGAGATGTTGAGGTTCTCTTTGGGAGTGACCAGGATGGAGAGGATCAGGAATGAGTCTATCAGAGGAACGGCACATGTTAGATGTTTTGGAGAGAAGGTCAGAGAAGCCAGACTGAGATGGTTGGGTCATGGACAGAGGAGGGATAGAGAATATATTGGTAGACGGATGCTGGAATTGGAGGTCTAGAGGAAGAACAGAGAGAAGATTTATGGACGTAGTGAGAGAAGATATGAAGGTAGTTGGTGTGAGAGAGGAGGATCCAGAGAATAGGGTTAGATGGAGAAAGTTGACTTGCTGTGGCGACACCTGAAGGGAAAAGCCCAAAGGAGAAGAAGACTCTGTCACAGGGGTGCAGGACATGTATGACCAAGACAAAGTGATGATTGAGATGTTTTGGACATGAACAAAGGAGTGTTCACGTCCAAACCATTGTGAAGATCTGGGTAGAAGGTTGCTAAAGGTGAAGCTGCCAGGCAAGAGGTCTGTAGGAAGACCAAAGAGAAGATTTATGGATGTAGTGAGAGAAGATATGAAGGTAGTTGGTGTGAGAGAGGAGGATCCAGAGAATAGGGTTAGAAGGAGAAAGTTGACTCGCTGTGGCGACACCTGAAGGGAAAAGCCGAAAGAAGAAGAAGAAGAAGAAGAAGGTCGACTCGAAGTCAGATGGTGTACCGTTAACTTCTGAACCTTTTGGATCCGTTGCTTCTTGAACAGCTTTCAGCTTCAAATATCCGACTCTCGGATTCTGTCGATGGATCCAAGCGAGATGCGACGGATCTGAAACTAAGGCCGAGGAAAGGTCGGGCGTATTCAACAGTCCAGAGGTCCCAAACCTCTTCTGTGCCCTGGATTTTTTCATGAAGTGGCGGCAGGGGTCGACGCAACTACACCTCATATCAGGCACTTTCAAAAACGAGTAAACAATTATCACACTAGTACCTACTCACCAGTTGGAGCTCGTTTCCCAGTAACTAGACGGGCCCATCCGGGGGGTGATGGTAGACTGTGACACTCCTTGTATGCTCCTGATGTTCATTCTTCTCCATAATCTTGCTGTTGTCGATCGCTGCAGAAAACCGGCCCCCATGACGGTATGCTCCTGGAGGCTGCTTGGTCTCTATGGGGCAAATTAGCTTTGAGAGTTTAATGGCTTCATTAGCGAGCTGTCCGCCAGTCGCCGGATGTTAAGCACTGCAGGTTTGGTGATGTGAATCACTTATCGCGATGACCTGCAGTTCACGTAGGGCTCTGTGTATTTACTTTTAAATGCAGCTCCTTTTTTGTTGGACACCCTTCATTGGCTCTTGTGACATTTGTCTGTGGGCCATTTTAGCGAGGGTTAGCTCCACGCATGGAAAAATTCCCAAAACGGCCGGTTGCCCGGTGGTTGGGGACCTCTGCAAGTCCACCGAACTGCAATAGTCGTCCTCCAAACTACGGGAAAGGACCAATCATTGTGTAAGTCATGTCTGGACGATGACAAAAAAATAATCGTAAATTCTGCCGACCAGCAGGTGCAGGATATACAGCCCAATCATTTAGATAAGCGACTGCATTTTAACTGTACATCTTAGAACGACATCTTGGGATTCCTGGACGAAGTGGAGTGATGGATGGACGGCAGTCAGACTCATTCCTTACAAACTTCACGTATGCAAACGTTGGTCGCTCATTACAATCACAAACAGCAGTAAACAGAAAACGGCCTTCAGGTTGATCCCAGACATGAAGTCTCGGCCTTGAGAGTGACGTTGATTGACACGTTTGAGCGCCAGTCGGCGTCGATTGATTATTTCCTGAAGTGAATAACGATGGTCTGTCAGTGTGACACCCGGAGGGAGTGAAAAAGCTGGCTTCCCTCCATGAAATATAATTTTCAACCAACTCTGTGTATATAATTTCCTGCACACATTATACAAGTCTTGCAGAAAAAGATATCGTCATGTCGTGCATACAAGTCCGGTTCCATCGAACTCGCCCGCAAAGCCTGTTTTGCTTCCAAAGGGTGGATCGCCGATGCTATTAGGTGTCTGTTTACGACAACGGGGACGGTATGTTTATTTGGCTGATGAGCCACATAAACACGATGTCAAGCCGTTGCTCCGAAAATCCAAATTAGGTCAAGGAAGGTTGACGCGGCGCACAGGAGGTGCGCTTCAAACTCCGAGCGCCAGATGTTTTCAGCCCACTCGGGCCTCCAGTCTGATGCATCTGAAATTTCTGCTGCTTCTTGTTAAGGTAATTCAAGATAAAAACAACACAAGCATAAAGCGACGGCGATGACCTGGTACGGGAAGAACCCCAAAACCCCACTTATCAAGACCATGATTGGTCATGGGAACATTTTAAAGGACTTACACTTGCGTGAGACCACAAAAGCAACAGCATGAATCGTTGAATTTCTCTGTAACCACATGGCAATGAGAAAGTGAGTACCGTAATTTCTACTTACACTTTAAACACTGCAGCTTAAATGATCATGTGGCTAATTTATGGATAGCGAAACAGTACATTGA
The DNA here is from genome assembly GCF_037954325.1 of Fistularia commersonii. NCBI lineage: Eukaryota > Metazoa > Chordata > Actinopteri > Syngnathiformes > Fistulariidae > Fistularia > Fistularia commersonii. The sequence continues at coordinate 1,180,076 of NC_141290.1, forward strand.
ACTTCGGAGATCGAAGAAGACGACTAACGGTTTTAGTGGACAGGAGGAAAACCAAGATAGCGCTTAGCTAGAGTAGGACAAACCGGGGATAGAAAATGTATGGATGGCTGGACATACAAGTCCAGCACCCCTTCAACGTCCACACGAGCCTCAGTCCATGTGATCCAACAGGTTTCACTCCTTTGTTTCCCTTTAACTTTTCGCAGTCAAAGCTACGTAATCCCCAAAAGTTGCTCTTCTGCTCCAATGAACAGCCCCCTTTAGACCTAGCTTGTGCAGATCAACTTTTCCATTTACACAACAAGCCACCATAATCCAGACCAGCCCAAAAAACCAGACAGTTATATTCCCAAACTCCTTGTGTTATTTATTATTCGTCTTTTTCATCCGCCGTGTTATAGGAACTGCTTGGAAAAAAACATTTTCAGCACGTATTTGTGGATGTTACCGGTATGTATTGTAGCGACACAACTGGATAAAGTGGAGCCGCCGTTGCTTAATTGTTATAATGATAAAAATAAGGTTTGTTCACCAGTAAATCATCACCGTTGGACACGTCCGCTTGAACATTATAGAGTTTAATTAAAAGTAAATACATTTTTCTGTGTAAATATCTCATGTGACAGCGTGGACACCAGCGGATTATACAGCCTAGTACAGCCTATATACGTACACATATTTATTTATACTTCCTCAGATTTTATTTTATATCTTATTTTTTATTCATGAACAAGTGCGGCCTATACATGCACACGTGTTTTTTCATACTGATTCGTACTTTTTTTTCATTTTAATTTTTCTTTATTAGCAAGTGCGGCCTTTATATGTGCACATATATTTATTTTGCTATTTTTTTAGCCGCCGCGGCTTATATTCAGGTGCGCCCAATAGTCCAAAAAGTACGATACGTGTCCTGAGGTGGACCATGAAGAAATTAGGGGCATTTTACGTAATATTAGGTTCACAGTGCAGATAACATCAGATCTCCATGCTATTCCTCCAGAGTTAGCGCTGGTAATGAAGACATAAAGATGTTCTCATTAAAGGTGAAGTCACAGTGAAGAGTCGGTTCACCAGGGAATCAGGGACACCCAAAAAAAGAGTCCTTGTGAAAGATGTTTTTGAAACCTTCAGGACACCCCTTGGGGCGCCTTGTATGAAGGGAGAACTAAAATAAAGTACCAACGAAGGCAGGGGAGATTTTTTTAATTTTTTTTTGTAATCTAAAATATCATAACAAAATAAAAAGTTATAATAAATGTTAATTTATTGATATATATTTCTATTTAGTTTAATTTCTATTCATCTGCATATTAATTTATACACAATCTATTTAGTTATTTTGATTAATTATTTAGATTTTTCGATTTATATTTCAGTTATTTTTATTTAGATATTTCTATTTATGTATCAACAATTGCAGCCTATATAAGTATACATATAATTATTTATCTTTTATTTCTTTGTTGTGATATTTATTTATGTTTATTTATAGATTAGCGGGGCCTATATATCTACACGGATTTATTTATTTATATTTTCATTTATATTTTAGTTATTTTTATTTTGATGTTTATTTATATTTATTTGCAGACAAGCAGGGCCCTTATTTGTATACATATACTTATTTAGTAATTTTTATTTATATTTTATTTACTTATATTTTTATTCATATTTTAGTTATTTTTCTTTAGATGTTTACTTATAGACAAGTGCGGGCTGTATATGTACACATATATTTATTTAGTTGTTTTTATTTATATTTTATTTATTTAGTCACATTTTTATTTATATTTCAATTATTTGTATTTAGATATTTATTTATAGACAAATGGGGCCTGTATATGTATACATGTATTTATTTATTTATTTTTATTAACATTTTATTCGTTTATATTTTAGTTTTTTTTATTTAGATTTTAGATTTAGATTTTATTTATATTCATTTGAAGACAAGGGTTAGACAAGTGTGACCTATATATGTACACACATATTTATTTTGCTATTTATTTTCTGCTATCGCAGATTGAATGGTCCTATGTGTCAACGCTGCCTATCAATAAGTGGGTGCAAGACTTGTATGTCCGCGTCTTTCGTCCTATGGCGGATAAGGGCCAGATAAGTGCTGTAGATACTGAACGAACTCATGAACAAGAGTTCTTTAACAAGCTAAGTTCCCCTCGAAATCATTTAGACCGAACGCACTTCCACATAACCCTTTTTATTTTGAGCCTACGCCGAACCCTTTTTCGATACAATCGAGTAGGTTAGCACAACCCAAGCGGCGTCGCAAAGACAAACACTGATGCCCTCGTCTGAAAAACGATCCGTCGGCATCATTTTCCCATCAGTGACTTGTTAAAGCGACTGGATGGAATCCAGAAGCGAACCGTGTGTCGGTGGCGCGCAAACAAAGATAGGAAAATGGGTTCCGGGCTCATGAAAGTGCAGCATTTCAAAGCGACAAACGTCTGCAAAACGACAAACCGTGAGCCGGAGATCCTCCCGCCGCACAGTCGCGCCGACACAAAGCGTCCTGGCGCCCGAACTCGAGAAAACACTATCTTGTATTATTCACCAAATAATTCAATTTGCAGGAATAATTCATCAAACGGCCTCCGAGTCTCTCTCCGACTTTCTCCCCGGCGCTCTAGCGATGGTTTCTTCCCCGCCTCCATTTCCCCCCGTCCTGTTTATTTTCCCGACGCGATCAAAAGGCGCGTTGTTCCCGAGGCCAGGTGTTAATAAAAAGGGGCGCTTGTCGGGGTTCGGTCCAGCTGAACCCCCGTTCCTCCCCGGCCAGCTGGGACTCACAGGACGCCACTGTGAGCTTCCAAATGTCTTTATTTTACAGCGGCGAACGCTCTGTAAGCGCTGGATCTGACAGCGCTGAGAGATGAACATGAAGTAGTTTTAAAATAAACGCTAGATTTCTTTTTTTTTTTTTTATTTCTAAAAAGCCAGGAGAGTTCCGTCTATGTTGAGCCGCATTTTGTAATAAACGTCCAAAATGTAATAGCTTTTTCATTTCATTTTGTAATAAAGCCACATTTTGTAATAAACTGCCCCAACGCATTTTGTCATAAATTTTGCCGCATTGTGTAATAAGTTATTACATTTTGAGAAGATTATTACAAAATGCACTTGCAACTTTTTTATTCTCCAGGAAATGTAATAACATGGAATTTATAGAATATTCTCTGTTTATGCAACCTTTAAATAGTGAACTGATAGTAATTGCTAAGTACTGCTACTAGGCTAATACAGTAGCAGCAGTTTAAAGCTTTTACAAATACTTTAAAGTAAAATATGATACAATTAACAAACAAATAAACTATGCTTTAGAATTTTTATTACAAAATAATAACATAGAATTTATAGAATATTCTCTGTTAATGCTTTGAATAGTGTACTGATAGTAATTGCTAAGTACTGCTACTAGGCTAATACAGTGATACTAATAATAGGCCTAGCTTTTACAAATACTTTAATGTAAAATAAAATACAATTAACAAACTTATGCTTTAGAATTGTTATTACATAATGCACCATATTATTACATTTTCTAGAAAATAAAAAAGTTGCAAGTGCATTTTGTAATAATCTTCTCAATATGTAATAACTGATTACATAATGCGGCAAAATGTATTACAAAATGCGGCTTTATTACAAAATGAAATGAAAAAGTTATTACATTTTGGACGTTTATTACAAAATGCACTGTTATTACAAAATGCGGCTCAACAACCTATGCTAGGAATTGTTTAATAGCATATATATATATATATATATATATATATATGTGTGTGTGTAGCACATATACACAGTGTGTATAGTTGATACGTGTGTTTATGTTTCATATATATTAATATTCATAAAACATATATGTGTGTGTATATTAACAGTCCATACCTTTATATATATGTATATACACATATATATATAAAGACTACTTCTGCCTTTATTTATATATATATAAAAGATAAGATCAACTTCATTGATCCTCATAGTGGAATTTTTTTTTGTCACAACAGTTCTAATGTTAAAAATAAGAATATAAATAGAGAGTATTAGAAAATAGAGGACAGCAAAGACATCCGTGTATAAATGGACAGCAGATATGTATCGTATATATGTGTGTACATACAGTCTATGTGTGTGTGTGTGTGTGTGTGTGTGTGAGCATACATACTAACAATATATATGCAAACCTTTGTACTTCAGACCTTAAAACACTTTATAGCCTTGACTTTGACACTTTATATTTTTATTTGTATTTCTTACTCTCACACCCCCCCCTTTTTTTTTTTTTTACTGTTTATGAAATTTCCTACTATTATTTAGTATTGTTATGTTTTACTTGAAACTTATTCTTATTCTTATATGTGTATACATACACTGTATAAATGGGTATATTTATATATATGTGTATGTACAGATATATACACAAATATATAACACACGTGTGTGTTCATATAGTCGATACATATTCAGGCATGTGTGTATATACACACACACACTACATCTGTGTGTATAGATACACTGAATAAATGGATGTGTGTGTGTGTGTAAAAACACATCCCATGTGTATTCATATATCTGTATCATATATATCTACAGATACACTGTATAAATGGGTGTATGTTTGTCTGCATATATATGTATATACCTATAAATGTGTATATTTACAGAATATGTGTATATGTATATATATATATATATATATATAAATAGGCTATGCATAGATGTGTGTATATACACACATATGCACAGTTGTGTATATATATATGAGTATCACATATATACGTGTTTAGCTACACTGTGTAAATGTGTGTGTGTGTGTGTGTGTATAAACACACCTATGGTGCCTTAAGACGAGTGAATGAATGAATGAATGAATGAATGATTAGTTTATACGCATCAATATAAACCCCTTCGGAGCAGGTGGAGCTGCAGGGACGCCCACGCTAACGTAGCGTTAGCACTTTAATTCCAGAATCAAACGCAGCCGGGTCGTTCTGTCTGTTTTGCCGTTAGCCGTCACCAAAGAGCGTAGCTGCCGTAGCTTTAAAAGTGACTCCGGAGTGGGTTTTAATTCGGGCCGGTGGCCCAGGGGCTCTGCGTGGAAACATCCGTGGGCGTGCAGAAAGGCATGCCGGTGCGTTTAATATTTTAGCTGCATGAGCGCTAAACGGGGAAACCGGCGCCGGCACCTGTTTGGAAATGCTGAGCACGCGTGGCAGAATGTTTCACATTAAGCTAAGGCACTGAGACCACTATATCTAAAATTTCATGTCCCATTAGCCTTTGTCCTATTAGGCTTAAACCTACTTTTGCATAAGCCATTTCTTAAGTAATTGTGTTTCCCCTACCCGAAGCGTATCGTCGAAGGGATGCTTTTCCGCGCAATTTCTCCAGCAATGGCTTGTGAACGGTCTTTGAAGGGTTTCTCTGGTTGTCGGAGGAGCCGTCCGGACGCGACGATCCCGCCGAGGGATTGTTTTGCTTGTTTGTCCGACGGTGCGGGACTCGAGTCCTCTGCCCCGCTGCCTGCGGGGATGAAAGAAGAATTAAATAAAACCAAAAAAAAAAAAAAAAAAAAAGAAAAGCCAAAAAATTACAGATGAGTTCCCTTGAGTTCCAACTTAGAAAGTATTAAAAGTATTTATCCTGCAGTCAGGATTGAGAGCGGAAGCCGGGGCTCTTCCTAGCTGTGATTGGGCGAGAGGTCGGCCCAGCCAATCACAGGGCCTCATGGAGACACAAGCAACCATTCGCTCATTCGCACTTCCTTCCGGGGGCGGCGGCAGCTCAGTTGTTGAGGTGGCGTCCCTTCAACAACAGCGTTGGTGGTTCGATCCCCGGCGCTTCTGAAGAGTGCTTAGGCAAGTCGCCCGCGGTATGCTGGCGCCTTGGATGGGTGGATGAATGTGATCCAACGGGAAGCACTTTGAAACTTACGTATGTTGTTGGACTTTGGGAGGATTTAGTCGAGGATGACCAAATCCCAAACGTGGCAGCTCTCTGCGAGACCATTTCGAACCTTAAATCGGCTCGGCGGCGAGGTTACTCACTGACTCCCTTTGGGACAATATTAACAACTGGAAGACTTTCTTATTCCCGATAGTCTCGTCTCATTTTTTGAAACCGAAAACATTAGGTGGTCTTTTCTTTATTTCACTGTGACGTCCACGCGGATATATTTCTCCACAAAAAAGTCCTGTTACCTTATTGAAAACTCCTTGTTTTCTTTTATTTATCCTATTTATTTGATCCTACATTGCTGCCAACTCACAAACGCCCCCTTCAGGTGAGGCACGGTATTGCCTGCCTCACCTCCTAACTTTATTTTCCAAAAAGCGAGAATAATTGTACACTTTCTAATAATGTAATAAATGTTTCTACAAACATTTTATAAGCGACATGCTGAGAAACAGAAAAGATCCGGCGCAAAACAGCCCAGTTTGTGAGTGCAGAGGTCAGCTTGGTCTTTTCGTTATTTCACTGTGAGGTCCACTTGGCTTTAATTCTCCATAAAAAGCCCTGTTACCTCATTGGAAACTCCTTGTTTTCTTTTATTTATCTTATTTATTTGGTCCTACATTGCTTCTAGGTGGAGCACCTGCCAACTCACATACCCCCCCTTCAGGTGAGGCACAGTATTGCCTGCCTCACCTCGAGACTCACAGTTTATTTTCCAAACAGCGAGAATAATTGTACACTTCATAATAATCTAATAAATCTAATGCTAAATATATAAATGATTGTAATAAATTGTGAGTGCAGAGGTGAGCTTGGCCGCCGCACCTTGTATTTAATCAGGAAATGCACAGATTCAGCGATTTGTACTTGAGAACATTTTAAAAAAAGATCGAAATACATTACGAATCAGATCAGTGGAAAAATGTTAATGTTTATCTTACGTTATCGTTGTTTTTTTTTTTCATTACGACAGGCGAGGCAGAGCCTCACCTGCCTCCCCTGGCTGAACAACAGACCTTCTTTTTTCAGAGAAAGACATTTTAGGAGACGGTGATAGATTTGGATCAAAAATCGGCAACGTCGAACCGAAACTGTACCAAAAGTAGAAGAAAGCGGTTACCGGGTCGTCTCTGAGATATTTATTCTTTCGACGTACACGTTTTTGCCCTTTCGTCACAGAGGACACCAAAAAAAGAAAAAAGGCATGTCCGGTTTTCCAATTCAGAAGAAGAAGAAGGTAAAAACCGCTAGGGTTTTCCTGTTCGGATCGTGCCGTTTTATAGCGCGTGAAATTATAAGCATACAAACGGCGGCGGCCCGGCCGTCATCGGGAGATCGGGCAGACAATAGACGGATGATGAACGACGCCGACGGAAACGGCATCCCGATCGGCACAAATGAATTCCGAGGGTGCTCCTCATCATCTCAATGAGCCCTCTCGCCGCCGCCTTTTTCGCATAAATCACGTTAACCTTCTCATTTTCAAGTTCATTCATTTTTAAAGGCGCCCTTCCTCCTGTCTTGGTCGCGGCGAATGCGTCACAGGGATTCCATTAGACCCCTCGCTGTAGAATATTGAGTCACTTTCCCCGGGAATGCCAACTCTGTGATCCGTCATAACTCGGAGATGCCGTTACGGCGGCGTGCAAATGATTGTGGCGGGTCCAAGGATATCGGCGGGAAAAAAAGGCGTGAAGAATCGGGCGTTACAATGCCGCCGTAAAAAAAAAAGAAAAAAAAAGGAGATTGATCCGCACCGTGACAGGAACGCCCACATGTGCGGCGGTAGGGAAAACAAATAAACCCCTAAAAAATAAAGCTAACGTTGTGACATCCAGAGCGGCTAAAGGCGAGCTCGTTATTCATTTCTGGGGAAAAAAAAAACAAAACAAAAGGCGAGAACATCGGGATTCCTATGCGATGTTTACAAGCGAGTGGTTGTTTGTCTCCATCGGAATGAGATGGTGAACGGTTGGACGTAGAACCCGAGCTTAAGACGGCTACTAATCCCGAACCAATCGGCCCGAAACAGCGTTTTCAATCAAATTAGGAATGGAGCTGAGAACCGGCACATTAACAAACTCACGGGTGTTTCCCATCGCGGCGTTGTAGCCTAGCGAGTCGCGCGTGCTACGCTACGTAAACAACTACGCGTTGTTTACATCGGTCATTGTTGTGCTCTACTGTAATAACGCTATTTTTCAGTAAGCTAGCTCTCATTGCTCCAGAGTAGGATTTGCTCAGCATCTGAATTTAATTGTCGCTCTGTTTCTGTTTTTTTTTTTTTTTCCATTCTGTTCTTGTTGTTCATTTAGCTGTCATTTTTGTCAGGATGATTTTTGCTATCTTTTAATTGTCTCTTTTATTTGTACTTACTCTCATATTTATTGATATCGTCATTGTTACGCTGCTGGGATGAAAGAAATTTTCCCTACAGGGATCAATAAAGTTTATCTTATCTTATCTTATCTTATCTTATCTTATCTTATCTTATCTTATCTATCTTGGCTCCCAAAAAGGTTAAAATGTTGGTGATATTGGTGTTAAGAAGAAGTTAAGCATGTCAGTGGATCTGAAGAAGGAGATAATATCTAAAGGTGAGAGAGGTGTCAGTGTCTCCAAGCGCTAAGCTAACAGCTAAGCTAACCTCCTGTACGATCCTGAAGAACAAAGATGCGCTAAAGACGGTTGATGTGGCTACAGAGGCGGCTAAGTTAGCAAAACAAAGTTCGGAAGAATGAAAGACAGCTTGCTGGAGATAGCGTTAGCTTAGCGCGGGTCTCAGATACTTGAAGGCTGATTCATTGAAGGAAACACCGTTTACGAGTGCTAGCAAGAAGAGAAAGAACAGCAGAAACAGAAATAATTAAGGTTATCTTTAACTCTCTGTATTTTCGACAGAAATAAACCCATTAAACAGTTTCAAAAGAGTCCTGTTTGTTTTTTGGGAGCTGCAGAACAGATCAATGGGATTTAGATTTGACTTTACATCGAACATTTCAGAACAAATTAAATTTGTAAGCCGAGGTTCCACTGTTTTCCTTTAGATGAACTGTGAATGAGAGGGTGAATGGTTGCATGCGTCCACAAACATGCTTAAATACAAACAAACATGTAAATACAGACAAACATAATTGACATACCGTAGTTTTGATGATGTTCCGAAGTTTCTGCTTTTTGGCTCGTCGCTCATCCCGTTGCCCCGGGAAACCCCGTTTTTTATCACCTGGAGTGAACGAGCTGTTGTCTTACCGTCCTCGCCTGGAAAGTTACCGTGGACATTTTGTGTGCGGGCGATTGAGGATCGCGGCCGAGGGATCCGCGGCAGCATCCTCGGAGGGGGATCAGCGCGCCGCAGATTATGAAATATCCTCCCAACCTCGTGCTTTTCACCGGGATTTGATGATGTAGCAGCGTGGAAATTTCGCGGTTTGGAAAAAACCTCCGTGGCAATTCCTCTCCTTTTGGAACTCTGGAAAGAGCCTGCAGAGAAAAACATAGCCGTGATTTGGCATCTGGACGGTGAGGCTACTGTCGTTAGCGTTTATCTTCTTCTATAAGACGCTTTGAAGCGTTTCTTATTTGTCATCATGTTTTATGTGATGTTTTGTACCATCATGATAGGAAGACTCCGTTAATTGGAGGCTCTCTTGGGCAGACAACCCCTTCCACTGGACATGTATGCTTTGTTCACATCTTCATCTAGTTCCTTCTGATGGGACGAGTAATTCTAAGATGTGAATGTTTACATATTTGGAAACAGCGACGGCTCACTCTTGTGCTCATCACTACGCTAGCACACAACCGGTTACTAAGTTGTGTTTGCTATGAAGACATGAAATCAGATTTTATTCAAAAAGGTGTCCAATCACAACGCGGTTGTCTGATGACACTTTCAAGGTAGCGCAGGGCCTTCTTCCGCGATCAGTCAGCTAGGATGATAAAATGAATGCTAACAATAAAAGCAGCATTAACAGCTCAATGCTAGTGGCTGATAAGATAGTGCGGACAATGAGGTAGCCCGAGAAAGCTAAGAGGTTACTACCATTCATTGAAGAAGGGGCATTAGAATGAAGGAGGTGCATCATGGTTAGCCTAGCGCGAACTACAAGCGTTCTCAAAAAGAAAGGTTTCAGCTTGTTGTTAAACAAAGAGAAGGTTTCCGACCTCCGGACGAAGGCCTGAACTGAGACCGCTAACCCACGCGAGTGTGTGGACAAAAACCCACCGAACCCGAGCATGAAAAACAGTCAATTTTGCAACTTCAGACGTCGACACGCATCGGATTACCCGAACAGCTGATGAACGCCTCCCCCCCTTTCACCGCTTACACACATTTTGGCAACAAGCGGCAGCTGGAACCCAGCTGCGCCTCATCAAAACCCAGGGTTTCCGAATCCCGTCTAAATAATGACGGGCTTCGTTAGCTTCCCCGGCGCTGGCTGTGTTGAAGAAACGCCGTCCGTCGGCTCGCATATGCAAAGACTCCAAACTGACTGGCGGTAATTACGCTGTGTTTACACCTCCATGCGTTTCACATCACTGAAGACATAATGATTACGATGAGCTGAGAGTATCTCTGCTATTCCGTGCATCACCATGACAAGAAGCAGATACATATAATGACTAGCGGCGGCTCGGTGGCGGAGTGGTTAGCGCCTCCGCCTCACAGCAAGAAGGTCCCCTATTGGATCCCTCCACAGTCCAGAAAGAAGCAGGAGGTCGGAAAGGTAAAGATGTGAACATTATCCGGACGTGAGAACCAGAGGGTGACGGGTGGCATGTCGGCTCTGGGTGCAGGACGTGCCGTTAGCGGTACCGCTAACAAAAAGGCGGCTATTTCTGAGTCGGCAGTGGACGGTTCGAGTCCCAACTCCCCGTCTCTGCATGTCAAAGAGTCCTCAGGCAAGAAGCAGACCCCAAGTGGCTCCCAACGGTATGCTTAGCACCTCGCATGGCAGCTAGCAAGGCTTGGAAGCGCTCTATTAGCTGAGACCAGTGCCTTCATTGACGAACAACAAAATATAGCATCCGAATATAAACAATGGGCCGGTGGTCGGGTCGGTCTGAGCCAGGGGTGTCCGACTCATTTTCATCAGCTTCAGGTTGCCCTCAAAAGGCCACCTGTTACGGTTACTGTATAAATGTAACTAAATGTAATGTAAAATAAATGTGTCTACTCCTTCTGAATGTGTTATTCATTCAAATCCAAAATGTTACATATGCATTAGCATAGATGTGAAAAAAAATATGTTTACCAGCTCTGCTACAAAGCTAGCTTTCACTGCTGCCGTCGTAGTTTTTAATGGCTTTTAATTTTTGGACAATTTGTAGTTTTTCTGGAAGGCTAGCTTTAGCATAGTTAGCTCCTTGAAGCATAAACATGAATTTGCGGGTAACATGATTGAAATGTAGTTTATGTTCAATGCACGTGTTTGACTAAGTGATTAAGAGTGACACCGATTGTTGTGCTACATGCTATCGTTATTTGAATGACTCTTACCGTAATATGTTACGTTAGCATAGCCTAGCAGGCACGTTCTCAGTTCGCTGTTTAAGATAAGATAAGATAAGAACAACTTTATTTATCCCAAAAGGATATTGTTGTGCCAGAGTTTCAAGCAAAAACATAACAATAATAGATAATAGTAAGAAGGAGGGAGAATAAGAAATACAATAAAATATAAATTGTTGAGGTTAAGGCTATCAAGTGTTTTAAGGTCTTAAGTATAAAGATTTGAAGATTCCCTGCGGCGGAAGGAAGAGGAACTAAAAAGTCATATTATGTATTTATGCGTCATATAGCTTATACTTGTTCAGCCTGTTGTTCTTTATTCTATTTTCATTTTAAATTGCCTTTCAAGATGAAATATCTATTCTTGGTGTTGGATTTTATTAAATAAATCCCCCCCGGAAAAATGCGACTTATACTCCAGTGCGACTTCTATATTTTTTTTCCTTCTTCATTACGCATTTTATGGCTGGTGCGACGTATAGTCCGGAAAATAGGGAAACTAACTAACTAACTAAAATTATTCAGGGTCTGAGGAGTCCTGAACATGTGACCCTGTGACGGTCTGATGATTGGTCCAGGGCAAACCCCGCCTCCTGCAAATGATAAGCGGCATATGAATGGATGAATTAATGTATGAATGAATGACTGGATGGATGGATGGATGGATGGATGAATGGAAGAATGAATGAATGGAAGAATGAATTAATGGATGGACGGATGGATGGATGGATGGATGGATGGATGGATGGATGGAAGAATGAATGAATGAATGGATCTATGAACAAAAGAATGAATGAATGAATGAATGAATGAATGAAAGAATGAATGAATGAATGGATGGATGCTGGATGGATGGATGGATGAATGGATCTATGAATGAAAGAATGAATGAATGAAAGAAAGAATGAATGAATGAATTGATTTATGAATGAAAGAATGAATGAATGAAAGAATGAATGAATGAAAGAATAAATTAATGGATTGATGGATGAATGAATGAAAGAATGAATGAATGTATGGATGAATGAATGAATGGATGAAAGAATTAATGAATGAATGGAAGAATGAATGAATGAATGAATGGAAGAATTAATGGATGGATGAATGAATGGATTAAAGATTGAATTAATGAATGGATGGATAAATGAAATAATGAATGAATGACTTAATTAATTAATGGATCAATGTATGAAAGAATGAATGAATGACTGGATGAATGAATGAATGGATGAATAAAAGAATGAATTAATGGATGGATGGATGAATAAATGAATGAATGAATGGAAGAATGAATGGATGAAAGAATGAATGAATGGAAGAATGGATGGATGGATGAATGGATGAATAAATGAATGAAAAGTGTGGAAAAATGAAGTCTGACTTTATGACGGCCGGCGATCGACCCAAATTCCCTCCGAGAACCAAATCCCTGGAAGTAAAAGCTGTCAGAGAGCCGTTTAACCGTTTCCTCTTTGAAAAGCCCCGGAGACGAGCGCGACAATAATGTAAAGGCGCTGAGATATTACAAATCTAAGCTGTTTTGACTTTTTCAACAGTCTCGCTGTTCTTTTCCTCTTATTCAGCGGGACAGAATCGCCCGGCTTTGCTCAATTATTTAAAAGGAGTCACAAGGAGAAAGATGAGGGTGACAAAATCCCGTTTCTCCAGCATTACATCGCCGAAAAAAGCCCTCCAGATGCCTCAGTTGTCTTAAGAATAATAAAACGTGCTCGGAAATGATTTATTTTGTTTTTTTTTTTAAAGTTCAATCGCGGTCTGACTGCAAAACCGCGCCGATTCAAAAGCGCGTGAAGTTTCCAACCCAAGGTGGATTCTGGAGCTCGACGAATGAGGCGGAACTTCTATTTCATGCTCGCGCTTGCAGTTTTTTTATTGTCATGTTGGATTTTTATCCCTTAATTAATCCCGCCGCCTCCGATTGAGCTTTCAGCATCTATTCGATGACAAATATCCCATAATATACATATTTGACTGTGCATATTTGAGTTATAAATAAATTGTGAAGCATCGCTGGTCGTCGCTGACAATGCAATGAGCAACGATGTGTGCAAATTCAACATAAATTAGGCGGCGGGAAAAAAAAAGAAAAAAAAAAAAGGGAAAATAAGTTAAAAAAAGACAATTCGTCGGTTTCCGCTGATATTTATAAATTCAAATCAGTGAATTTATTTCATTCATTTCATAAATTATTATTAAATGAATCCTGCCCCCCCAACAACCAATATGAAAATAAAAAAAATAATTTAAAATATATAAAATAAATAAAATGAAGATCTCATAAAAACATATTAAATAAAAAATAAACAGGCACGTAAATCAATATACCAATAACAAAAATAATAATATTATTTCATTATCATGTATAATGTATATGTAATATTATATTATCTAATATTATATATGATAATGAACTGAAGATATATTATATAAAAAACAAACAGGCAGACAAATGACATCAACAAATATATACATTTATTATAATATGTATACAGAATATTATATGGAATGAGGAGTATGATAATAATAACAACAATAACAACAACAATAATAACAATAATAATAGCAACAACAACAACAATAATAATAGTAATAATAATAATAATAAATATAATAATTATGACAATAACAACAACAACAACAAAAACAATAATAATAATGATAATAATAATAATAATAGCAATAATAACAACAATAACAACAATTATAATAATAATGAAAATAATAATAATAGTAATAATAACAGCAACAACAACAATAATAATAATAATAATAATAATAATAATAATGATAAAAAAGTAATAATAAAAATAATAACAATAATGATCACAATAATGATAATAATAATAATAATAATAGTAATGATAATAAATAAATACTTGGATGTTATGTCCAGAAAAATCAGCGAGTCAGAATGCTCTGCAGCCTGATGACCTGGACACCCAGGAGCCGAGTGAGTTTGTTCCTCAGGGCCGAACATTTGCATCCGGCACAAAAGCTCCAGCTTATTGGTTTCCACGGAAACACAAAGGCGGCTTTGGCAGGCTGGTTCTGCATGCCGCACAAACATCCAAGCAACTCGCCGGCGTGTTAAAACTTCTGTTCTACGACTCAAAAGGAATGCCGTTGTTTTAAATTGCACACAATTGAGTTTTTTTTTCCCTTTTTTTTTTTGCATCGAAAAAAGATGTAAAAAAAAAATAAACAAAAAACAAGTGTGAAAAGGTAAACACGCCTCTGGAACGTTTTTTCTTCTTTATATTCCACTTCTTGTGACAGGGGTTGATTGTGTTCCCGTGGTGTTTACGTGCACGTAGCAAATACAGAATAAACATACAAGTTTCTACACTCGACCGAACAAACACACTCGTACGTTTTTGTTCGGAGGCTTTTTTTTTCGGTCCCTATTCATCAAATGTCGGGTCGGTTTATCTGGAGTACATTTCCATCAAATTGACCCTCGGCCGTCTTTTAAGTTTTTATTTTTTCCACAAAATATTGGAACCCGTCTATCTTTGGCTTTTCCTAAAAAGTATGTCAGAGCCCCACGCATGGTGAGACACTGCCAGATGAAAAAAAAATTTAAAAAAGCTATATATACCAAAAAGCGCCGGCAGGTAAAATTTGCACGCATGGGGGAAAAGTCATTTTCAGGCGATTTGTTTCGCGCTCACGGGATTGAGACGTTGCTTGTTGCTATGGAAACACATTTTTTGTTCCAACACCGTCGGTGATAGAGCTGCCCCAGAATCAGAGGCGATGCAGGGATGGGAATCAGGTGTTTGCTAATTTCACTGAATGGAGGCGAGTGCGCCGCCGCCGCCGCCGCCAGACAGTGTCTGGACTCGTCTCCTGATGCGATTCACGTCCCGAGTCATCTGAAGGACATCCAGAGCCTCTTCTGAAAGGAAAGCTCCGCGTGATGATCGAGCTAGAATTCATTTTAGCGTCGTCATCATCCAAACGAACAGTCGTGGACAGATAAGGGTTTGGCTAACGAGCTAGCTTCCAGGCGAGTCACATGCGCAGAAACGCACGATCACGACCGTCCATTTGTTCCTTTCAAAGATACCGCGGAGTCCTCGACAAATCATTAAACATGTTTTTTGGGACTGTAAGAAAAAACAAACAATAAATCAAGAACATTGCAACGGATCACCGAGCTAACGTTGAAAAACCGCTCCTGGCGGTAGCGGCTTTGAAACTCTTAGCGGTAGCCGTTTCGGGTATCGTCGGGTCGCCGTGACTCCGGCCTCCTAATCTTCTTCTGATGCTGGCAACCAAAACAACAGATTCTTTGGATAGAGCTAAATAGATAAACATGTCCAGCTAGCGGGCAGAGAGCTCTGTGTTTTAGGTGCCTCGGAAAACGGTGCTTGAATTTATTTTAGCGTCGTCATCATCCAAACGAACAGTCGTGGACAGATAAGGGTTTGGCTAACAAGCTAGCTTCCAGGCGAGTCACATGCGCACAAACGCGCGATCACAACCGTCCATTTGTTCCTTTCAAAGATACCGCGGAGTCCACGACAAAATCACAGAACATGTTTTTTGGGACTGTGAGAAAAAACAAACAATAAATCAAGAACATTGCAACAGATCACAGAGCTAACTTTGAAAACCACTCTTAGCGCTAGCAGTTTCGGGTATCTTCGGGTCGCTGCGACTCCGGCCTCGTAATCTTCCTCTGATGCTGGCAACCAAAATAACAGATTTTTTGGATAGAGCTAACTGGATAAACATGAGCAGCTAGCGGGCAGAGAGCTCTGTGTTTTAGGTGCCTCGGGCAAACGGTGCTTGACGCGCCGTTAGCTAATTAGAGAAGTTTGTACACCAGAACGTCGTCAACAACATGAGCGGGTGTTATTTTTGAACTCCAAGTGAAGATTTTATTCTGCAGGCGAAATCTAAACGTGTGACCCAAAGGTCGCTCGGAAAGGCGCAACAACACCCAACAGAGGTGATGCGCTAACGAGGCGCAATCCCGTCCCGCGTTATTTAACTTAATCATCGTGCAACATTTGACTGGTGTGAATTCTGACGTCTTTTTATTAAAAATTAAAATCAGAAGCAAAAGGCGAGTGGGAGAAAAATTGGTTGGCGTTACAAAATAGAAGAAGATCTGGACGATATCAGGCTAAACGCTCTTCTTACGACGTGCGGACAGCTAGCTGATCCAACCCGCCTGCAGGGTTAAAATGTGAATTTCAAAAATGAACAAATATATATAATAATCCAGAGTCCTGTGGGAACGGCGAGGAAGTCAGAGGAAAGACGGTCTCAGCCACAAAGACACGACGAGTACGGGTTTCATTGGAAAAGAGTCATTTTGAGATCCGTCAGCTCTGGGAGCTGCTTTCCAATTTGGAAGCCGATGCTTTCAAATAAATGAACATCAACAACATCATAATAACGGACTGGACGAGATACATTAGATAGTTCTGAGAAGTTGGAACGAGTGGAGGAAAGTGTCAGGGGTATAAAGAGATAGAAGAACATCAGCCAGAAGGAAAGGAAAGGTGGAGGAGACGGTGGTGAGATGATCTACAAACAGTACCAATGACCAAAAGACAGGAGGCAGAGCTGGAGGTTGCAGAGATGAAGATGTTGAGGTTCTCTTTGGGAGCGACCAGGATGGAGAGGATCAGGAATGAGTCCATCAGAGGGACGGCACATGGTAGATGTTTTGGAGAGAAGGTCAGAGAAGCCAGACTGAGATGGTTGGGTCATGGACAGAGAAGGAAGAGTCAATATATTGGTAGACGGATGCTGGAATTTGGGGGTCTAGAGGAAGACCAGAGAGATGATGGATGGATGTCGTGAGAGAGGATGTGAAGGTAGTTGGTGTGAGAGAGGAGGATCCAGAGAATAGGGTGAGATGGAGAAGGTGGATTCGCTATGGAGACCCCTGAAGGGAAAAGACCAAAGGACAAGAAGAATTTGTCATAGGGGTGCAGGACATGTATGACTGAGACAAAGTGATGACTGCGATTGTTTGGAAATTAATTCTCCTCTGTTCATGTCTAAACCCTGGTAAAGATCTGGGTAGAAGGTTGCTGAAGGTGGAGCTGCCAGGCAGGAGGTCTAGAAGAAGACCAGAGAGAGGATTGATGGATGTCGTGAGAGAAGATATGAAGGTAGTTGGTGTGAGAGAGGAGGATCCAGAGAATAGGGTGAGATGGAGAAGGTGGATTCACTGTGGAGACCCTGAAGGGAACAGCCCAAAGGAAAAGAAGACTTTGTCACAGGGGTGCAGGACATGTATGACCGAGACAAATTGATGACTGAGATTGTTTGGACATGAATTCTCCTCTGTTCATGTCCAAACCATGGTGAAGATCTTGGTTCATGGACGGCTCCAGGTTATGGTGGCTTGTTGTGTAAGTGGAAGAGTTGATGGTTAGAAGCTAGGTCCAAGAAGTTGTTATGCTAACAGGGCTGCCGATTGTCCGGGACAGAGGAGCAACTTTTGGGGATGACCTGGATCGGAATACGCAAAGATAAACCCAGACAAAGGAGTGAAACTTCTCAGGACTGAGGCTCATGTGGACGTTACTAGTGGCTGCTTCTGGCTGAGGATCTTTCCTGGTTGTTTGGAGGGTGAAGAAGGTCCTGGTCCATCCTGGTGCTGATCCCATGATACTTTCGAGAAAGGTTGTGTCTGAAAGCTCCTCCTCTGTTCAGATGTTTTAGAAAAAGATGGTCTTGAGATTTATCCAGTCCGTTAGCATAGCAAACATTAGCATGACAGGGGCAAAAATGGTAAAGAAAACAAAGAAAAAGACGTTTCAAATCTCCCTTTTTAAAATACAAAAACACAGCGATGGTTTTTATTCGGGCAATTAGACGCTCCTGCCAGAGGAGATGATATCGCCGGGCGGCTGCTGAAGCTCTCCCGGCGTATCAGATGAACGCGAGCAGGTATTAAACTGTTAAACAAGTCGGGGAGAGGCTTGGAAAAGAAAAAATATAAAAAATAAAAGGACTTGCGTAGAGAATGGTTCGGTTTATATCCCATGGGGAAATCGGCGCCGTGAGCCGATCCCGATTTTAACGCGCTTTTGTTCGGCCGGCGTTTGGCAATTCATCTGTTTAATCAAGTTTTTTTTTTTTTTTTTTTTTTTTTTTAAAGGCCCGGGGTTTTCTTTCTAATATATTCATCTTATATTGAGGAAGTTTGGCCGCACAATTAAAAAAGCCCTGATGTGAGCCGGCGGGAAAATGACTCATTACACGTGGCAGAGATGTCGAAGTCTCCTCCTAATTAACTTCAATAACACTGGCTTGCGGTAGCGACGAGTGTGTGTCCGCACTCTTTGTTCTCCGAACTGTACAGAAATATCCGTGACGGCGCCTATTTTTTACATTTTTGGAACGTGCCGGGATCCCCGAGTTTATTTTCTTGTTTCCATGGGTACGACCAACGGCAGGAACAGACGTTCCAGGAGGGTTTCAGAGCTGATCCCTGATGTAGCCCAACCTTCACCTTGAACTTCTCTGCACATCCCACCACTGTCTCGCAGTTTAGCATACATGTCCTGCACCTCTCTAACATCCAAAAACCTATGTGTGCATTCTAAAAGACAACTTCAGAACAAAAAGGGGGGGTTTCTGCTTTCTTAGTTGGTAGTACTGACGGTTTCTTGCTGTCTCAAGTGACGTTTGGTGACACAGTAAACCCTTGTTTTTCACAGGGGTTACGTTCCAAAAAGAACCCGCGATAGGCAAAATCTGTAAAGTAGAAACCTTTATTTTTTTTTTACAATTATTATACAATTAAATACTCTATTATGCATTGCTGCTGTCGTGCTTATGTTTTTTTCTTCCTTCTTTATGGAACGAACGGAAGATTCATTCATTCCGTAATGCCGACCTACAGCCGCATAGCTTTTAGCTTCCCTTAGCATGTCCAGAAGTTTAACTTTATCTGCCATAGATAGCATCTTCCGCTGCCTTTTGGGCCCTTTTGTCGCTCCAGAGCGTTTTGTCAACATTAAGGGTTTTAGAGAAAATGCGAGAGAATTTGCACGTACGTCATGTAAATTCGGCAAGCTGTTTTACGTACGTGTACGTATTAAACTGCAACGTTATTGACGCACAGGTAGAGAAGAAGCGGAGTGACTTTTTAGCCAATCAGAATGCAGAACACAATGCACCATGCAAATCCGTGAAGTAGCGAAACCGTGAAAAGTAAACCTGGTTATAGCGAGGGATCACTGTCCTATTACTGTATTTAACTCACATATAAGGCGCACCTGATTATAAGGCTCGGGTTTTATATCCAATCCACGCCCACACTTTAACGTTCTCATGGTGTCCTCTACTACGTCCGCCTTACAACAACAACACACACACAAGCATACAAGTCTGGGAATTTAAAAATAGAGCGGGAGCGAAACTGAGTTTGGTATTCATATTTTTTTACCGGTAATCGTCATCAATCAAACCCATCGAAGTCGATGCCGGCTTTTACGAAAGCTGGAACAACAGTGCCGGCAGACACGTTAGCCTGAGCATCTACAATCCATTCCCAAATTGTGGCGAAACTCTTCTACTATTCATGACACCTGTAGTTGTAATAGCGGAGTGACTTTTTAGCCAATCAGAATGCGAAACCGTGAAAAGTAAACCGCGTTACAGCGATGGCTCACCGTATTCGTCGAGGAACTCTGGAAAGTTTATCTCATCTTGCGGTCGGAGTTGTTCGGTTCCGAAACGGGTTTGGAAATGCACGAGTTCCGTCAGCTTGAACCCACCGAAGGGGTCGGACGTTATCGGAAGTGCGAATCCTTTCGCGGGAACGCCCGCCATTCGGGGCGCGCGGCGTGAGACGGGGATCTAAAATTAACTAAGTGGCACCTCAAGTCGTATCGCAATCACACTTCGCGATTGCAGCCGGCGACCCGAGGGCTTTACGCTCGGCACGCCGGCGAGATGCAAGATAATTGAAAGGGAAAAACTTGCGGGGAAATCACACTCCCCTCGCGCAGACGCTGCACGCCCACGCCGACGTGACATTTCGCCCGTCTTGTTTTGCATTTTAAAATGCATGCTACTTAGCTCGCTGCTCCTCGCCGCGCCGCAGATGCTACCATTACGGTGTTTACGCATGCAAAAGGTTCGGAGTCGTCACCTTTCGGGGGGAGTTTTTCCAAAGCCCTTTATTCAGGGAACGGAAAGTCGAGCCTGCTAATTCAGATAAAACCCCCGATCGAATTAACCGACGGCAATAAATAAAGTGCAATCAGAGCTTTAAAATGGAAAGTGTCCCCGAAATGCTTTCGCTGAAAGCTACCTGGCCGGTGAGATTAGGTAGCGCCTTCGCTACCGGGAAGGTAAACTAGCAAACCGGAGGAAGGCAATTAGCCAGATTTAAATG
This sequence comes from Fistularia commersonii, assembly GCF_037954325.1. Lineage (NCBI taxonomy): Eukaryota > Metazoa > Chordata > Actinopteri > Syngnathiformes > Fistulariidae > Fistularia > Fistularia commersonii. The sequence goes on from NC_141290.1 coordinate 1,200,970, forward strand.
TTTTAATTTCAATTTTAAAAGGGTTTCCGTATCGCTTTTCCTCTCTCTGACGTTACCTGAGCGAAAAAAAACAGGCTGCATTCATAAAATCAAGGTTTAACCCAGTTCTTTTTTTTTTTATTTTTGAAATTGCAAGATGTATATTGCGCTTCATGTAGCATTTAGCATGGATTAACAGGGTTGCATTGACTGCCGGCTGCAAGTTCAAAGCAATTACCGTCATTTTTCACACTATAAGCCGTTGCTTTTTCACACGATTTGAACACTGCGGCTAAAACAACCATGCGGCTAATTTATGTTTTTTTTTTAGGGGTTGCTAACGAGCTACGCTACGTCAAAACATTCAGCCTCGTCCCGTCGGAACGATGAAATGAGCGGGAAATTCTGATGGTTTTTAACGTTTTTTTAGTGCGCAGGAGGAAAACCAGGATAGTCATCAGCTGGAGGAGGACTTTTCATTGTCTTATTTATTCTTCATCTGTTTTTTACAGCCACTGTTTGGAAGAAAAGCATTTCCAGTACGTATTGGTGAATGTTTCCTCTATGTATTTCATTAAAATTAAAAAAAAAAAAAATCTGTGTAAATATCTCATGTGACAACGTGGACACCTGCGGCTTATGTCAAGTGCGGCCTTTATAAATGTACACATATTTATTTATACTTACTCATATTTTTTAAAATATTTTATTTTTTATTTATAGACAAGTGCGGCCTTTATAAATGGACACATATTTATTGACACTTATATATTTTTTTATCTTTTATTTTTTATTTATAGACAAGTGCGGCCTACATATGTACATATATTTATTCATACTTGTTCATATTTTGTTTTATATTTTATTTTTTATTTACAGACAAGTGCGGCCTTTATAAATGTACACATATTTATTTATACTGACTCATATTTTTTTTTTTTTTTTTTTAAACAAGTGTGGCCTATATATCTACACATTTATTTATACTTACTCATATTTTGTTTATCATTTTATTTTTTATTTACAGACAAGTGCGGCCTACATATGTACACATATTTATTTATACTTGTTCATATTTTGTTTTATATTTTATTTTTTATTTACAGACAAGTGCGGCCTTTATATATGTACACATATTTATTTACACTTACTCATATTTTGTTTATCATTTTATTTTTTATTTACAGACAAGTGCGGCCTATATATATGTGCACATATATTTATTTTGTTATTTTTTAGCCGCTGCGGCTTATATTCAGGTGCGCCCAATAGTCCAAAAAATACGATACGTCCCCTGAGGTGGACCATGAAGAAATTAGGGGCATTTTACATAATATTAGGTTCACAGTGCAGATAACATCAGATCTCCATGCTATTCCTCCAGAGTTAGCGCTGGCAATGAAGACATAAAGATGTTCTCATTAAAGGTGAAGTCACAGTGAAGAGTCGGTTCACCACGGGAATCAGGGACACCCAAAAAAAGAGTCCTTGTGAAAGATGTTTTGACACCTTCAGGACACCCCTTGGGGCGCCTTGTATGAAGGGAGAACTAAAATAAAGTACCAACGAAGGCAGGGGAGAAAGTATCTTCAAGACCAGACTGCCTAAAGGAAAGTTGGAGACAACTTTCTGGCCAAAGACAGATGGCAGGTCTTCACAACGCTATGCAGGATTTGGTCTTGAGACAGATCAACACCAAGATACATGCAGATCCATCTGCATCCTGGAGCTCCAAACCAAAGAGGCCCACCTGAGCTTCAGCCCAAGTCAAGGTACCCTACAATTACAACTGCTAGTCTTACAAGAACCAAGTCAGATTCCAGCCAAAGTGAGTTCCCCCAATTCTTCCCCTCGTACCCCAAACGCCACAGACATAACAATGCGCACTTTAGCATAGCAACAAGCATGTTCTTGTTATCATCGGGACTCTTTCAGCTTGGACTGGCTGGGCCCTTCCCCAGAAGTCATGCGCTGGAAATCTCCCACAGGTGGATGGAAGGCCTCCAGAGAAAAACAATATTATTTTCAGACCAAAACGCCAAACTTTCCCCGAGTTACTGGTTGCCCATCTACACAAGACGGCGTGACGACGGAATAATGTGGAAGTTTCAAAGGTTTGAAAAGCAACACTTTGAAAACGGGTATGCACACTGACTGCCATGCGCCGCAGCAATGGCGGACTCTAGGGTACTCGGCGGTATTCCCACTAGCACGACTCCCAGGCTACACCCTCTTGGGAATCGACCCGCTTTGTAGGTTCTCGGTCATTTGAAGCAACGACCGCCTCATCATCGGGTCGCAGAGATAGGAAGTGTCTCGGAGAATGCGCCCGTTTTTAGCTCCTCGCAACATCGCTAATCAACTAGCATGTGTCACTAGCTATCAGGAAACTCCAACCGAGGCCAAATAAGTTCTCTTTGTTTCTCAGATGCAAATCAAGAGTGAAGTCAAAGTCCGAATCCAGGACGAGGTCCTGGGCTCGAGTGCGAAAACACCAGTTGGCAGGCTACAGACGCTAGCGGCTAACAGACGCTAACAGATATTCATACAAATGTCCAGAGTTGAACCTGCAATACAAACCATTTGCAGCCTGAATTTCAATGTTTTTTTTTTTTATTTATCTATTTTTCTACATTTATGTCGTTTTTTTTTTTTAAAAAACAAATGTGGCCTATTTATTTATACTTACTCATATTTTGTTTATCATTTTATCTTTTATTTACAGACAAGTGCGGCCTATCTATGCACACATATTTATTTATACTTGTTCATATTTTTTTTTTTTTTATAGACAAGTGTGGCCTATATATCTAGACATTTATTTATACTTACTGATATTTTGTTTATCATTTTATTTTTTATTTATAGACAAGTTCGGCCTATATATATGTACACATATATTTATTTTGTTATTTTTTAGCCGCTGCGGCTTATATTCAGGTGCGCCCAATAGTCAGGAACATACGATACGTGTCCTGAGGTGGACCATGAAGAAATTAGGTGTATTTTACATAATATTAGGTTCACAGTGCAGACACCACCGAAATGGACTCGTGGCTTTTCGGCAAAGCGTCCGCCGAGCATGGAAACAGCAACCCCGTAGCTTCTGGATCTCCAAACTGGTGCGACCATCTCCGCTCTCCCTTCCGCTCACAGATGGACTCCTTAACACCGAGTGAGTCAGCATTACGAAAACCAAGAGTTCAAGTTTTCAAAAACGCCGTGTTGGAACGTGCAAACTGGTGGATCATCTGACGAGAGGAACACCAACGTTGCACGTGTGAAGAGTTTGGATCACAAGCGAAGGTGGACCTTTGATACGACTGACACGGAAAAAGAAAAGTTCCTTTATTTTTATTTTTTTGGAAGAATTCATTCTCGTTATGGATTTATTTTCCTTTTATTTTTTGATTTTTTTTTTTTTTTTACAATGACACGACTTAAAAACACAGGCAGGATTTTAATAGATAATCCTTAAAATATATACTTTACAGTTTGAAGATACTGAAGTCAATGACATCATATACACTCTATATGTGTATATATATATGTGTGTGTGTGTGTGTGTTTGTGTACACAATGTATAATTAACAAAAAAAATACATCTTTATGTATATTCATATATATATAATAAACCAAAAAAATTAAATCTTGATATATATGTATGGATATATATGTGATGTATGAATGTCTATTTTTTTGTTCATTATCTATTATATATAGATATATATAGATAAATAAAGATGTCATTTTTATTATATATATTATATATAGAGAGAGCGAGAGATGTCATATGTTTTGTGTATGATATATAATATATATCTTTATATTTTTTTTGTTTATTATATGAATCTATCCCTCTATATATACATAAAGATGTATTTTTATTATAAATACATATACATATATATAGAGAGAACGAGAGAGATGTAATTTTATTATAGAGAGAACGAGAGAGAGATTTTTTTATTATAAATATATATACATATATATAGAGAGAGAGATAACAAGAGGTCATTTTTTATTGTAAATATATATACACATATATAGAGAGAACGAGAGAGATGTCATTTGTTTTGTGTAAGACATATATATCTATTTAGTTTTTTTGTTTGTTATATGAATCTATCTCTACATATACATAGAGATGTATTTTTTATGATAAATATATATATATATACATATAGAGAGAACGAGAGGGATGTAATATTATTGTAAATATATATACATATATATAGAGAACGAGAGAGATATACTTTTTTATTATAAATATATATGCATATATAGAGCTAACGAGAGAGATGTCATTTTTTATTATAAATATATTTACACATATATAGAGTGAATGAGAGAGATGTAATTTTATTATAAATATATACACATATATATAGAGACAGAGAGAACGAGAGAGATGTAATTTTTTTTGTTTATCATATATTGCTATAGTATCTATATATTTAAGTGTATATATGGAGTTGATTGAAGACTGTATGTCCTTATATGGCGCATGAATGAGGTTTTCTCTATTTTAGAAGTGAATGAGAGGGTGAACGACTTTATGTCTTAAAATGACATCCATGATAGCGTGAATGACTTTATCTCCATAAAACATGAATGAGAGGGTGAATGATTTATCGATATGATGAATAAATGAGAGGGTGAATAACTATGTCTGTATATAACATGTGAGTGAGAGGGTGAATATTGCAGCTCTTTGTTGATGACGTTATGTAACATTGTTTATATAACGTATAAATGAAAGGGTGAATGTTGTACGGATCGACCTCGACGTGACCTTGAGCGCAAAAAACGAACGAATGAATAAATATCAACCAGAGAGACGGAATTAAACGTCCTCAGATACAAAAAAAAAAGGTTAAAATGACGATAAACGCAACAGCGACCTCGGGATATGAATGTAGCCAGGCGGAGTCCGGAAATTCACAAATGTTCCACGGACGTTTAAAAATACTTCAGTTTGTCGCTGTGGAGCGACATCACCGGGAGGACGAACCTAGATTTCAGCTTCCTGAGCGAATCCTGAGACGAACGTGTCCTTCGGTGCTTTCGAGAGGCCGGATAATTAAAAACCAGACGCCGCGGCGAATTAAACGGCATTAAAACGCCCCGCTCCGCCCGCCCGCCCGCCCGGCCTCTCGGGAGCCTCGCAAATTCACCAGGAACACAAGAGGTTACCGTCGGAGGTGATTAAAAGTCGTCCGTGAGAGACGAGTCGCTTTAAACAAACCGGGAAAAAAAAAAAAAAAAAAGAATTAAAAAAATAAATAAAAAATTCGCTCGGACGTAAGTTTATTTGGGGAAAAAAGAATGGATAAATAAATAAATAGATAAATAAAAAAATAAAAAAATAAATAGATAAATAAATAGATAAATAAACAAATGAATAAATAGATAGATAGATAGATAGATAGATAGATAGATAGATAGATAAAAAAAAATCTACTAAGCTAGTTAGCTGGATAGCTGGATAGCAAATTAGCTTCATAGCCAGCTAGCTGGATGGATGGATGGATGGATGGAAAATTAGCTACTTAGCTAGCTACTTAGCTACTTAGCTAGTTAGCTAGAGCTAAAGATAGCAAATTAGCTACTTAGATAGATAGATAGATAGATAGATAGATAGATAGATAGATAGATAGATAGATAGATAGATAGATAGATAAAAAAAATATCTACTAAGCTAGTTAGCTGGATAGCTGGATAGCAAATTAGCTTCATAGCCAGCTAGCTGGATGGATGGATGGATGGATGGAAAATTAGCTACTTAGCTAGCTACTTAGCTACTTAGCTAGTTAGCTAGAGCTAAAGATAGCAAATTAGCTACTTAGATAGATAGATAGATAGATAGATAGATAGATAGATAGATAGATAGATAGATAGATAGATATTTAGCTTAGCCAGCTAGCTGGTTAGATAGATAATTAGCTACGAAGCCTGCTAGCTGAATAAATGAATAGATAGATATATAGATAGATAGATAGATAGATAGATAGATAGATAGATAGATATATAGATATATAGATAGATAGATAGATAGATAGATAGATAGAAAAAAGCATCTGGCCTGCCGTGTTAGGAGATTCCTAGAAAAAGGCTAAAACGTGACTGGAACTGGAAAAGTTGCTATCATGTATCTATGGGATGCGATCACTATGGTAACGCCATGCGACCCGTCACCCTCGGGAATGCGGCGCTGGTTAGCGCTGCTTTTTTTTTTCACGTGTTTGTTGCAAGATGAGAAGATAAAGAGGGCAGGTGGGGAAGTTAGGAGCTACAAATGCTACAAGCCGGTATGTAAACGGAGTCGAAGAAGCCGAGATGCGCGACAGCTTGAGCGCCGTCGGCCCAGAAGCCGAGGGTCGGAGATCCCGTCGTTCGCAGACGGCCGTCGTTCGGCTTTTCTTTTTTTTTTTTTTCCTCAAGCGAAGCAAAAAAAAATAAATAACGCGTCCATCCAGTTTGGAAACGAGGATCTCCGTCCGCGTAGGCGGTGAAAAATACCGGCTGCGGAACGCCGGAGGTAAGAAAGAAATGAAAAGAGCTGAGGGAAAAAAAAAAAAAAAGAGGTGAGGGGGGGTTTCTGGGAGTGAAAAACAGAACATCAAATAATTGGATGAGCTAAAATTTTCTGGAAGAGCCTTCGCCTCCTCCGGCCTCCTGTGCGATGGAGGGGCGAAGAAGAAAAAAAAGAAAATTGAACGCAAGTGACTCAGGGTGTCAGATAATAGTCAGGGAGAAAAAATGCACAAGTGTCGATAAATATATTGTCTATTTTATACAGTTTTATATTTGTATTGTCCAGGACTACAGATGGAAATTAGCTATGAGCTACAATCTGGTACAAACATCTCTGCCTCTGTGCTTAATGTATTTGTACACTGTCCTGATAAACTTCTAAACAAACAAACAAACAATATATATATGCATTTATATGACTAATTATACATGCATGTGTTTGTATATGTGTTTAGATTGAAATGCATACATTTATGAAAATACGTTTTTTTTCATTTGTACTTTATTTTGGCGAATGGTTTAATGTCTCGTTCGGACGTGTGAATGAAAGAGTGAATGGTTGAATGTCTGTCTATGATGTGTAATATGAATGATTTTAAGAATAAGAATAAGAACAACTTTATTTATCCCGAAGAAAATTGTTCAAAAAAATATAATTAAAATATATAACAATGATGAATAATAGTAGAAAAAATTTGTATAAATAGTCAAAAAAAAAGAGAAAAAGGGAGATAAGAAATACAAATAAACTATAAAGTGTCTTAAGTAACAAGGCTCTATATGTCATGCAAACGAATGAGTTGCATCTCTTGATGTCGTTTGAATGAAAGGGTGAATGGTTGTATCTTCTTTTTTGGCATGTAAATGAGAGGGTGAACAATTGTATGTCCATCTACGACATGTGATGTGAATGACAGGGTGAATGGTTGCATCTCACTTTATGTCTGAATGAGAAGCTGAACAGTTGAATGTCTGACATTTAAATGAGAAGTTGAATGTTATCTGTCACGATATGACATGAATGAAAGAGTGGAGGGTTGCCTTTCTTTACGACATGTTAATGAAAGGGTGAACGAACGTCTCGGTACTACATGTGAATGACAGGGTGAACAGTCGAATGTCTCGGTACGACATGTGAATGAAAGGGTGAACGAGTCAATGTCTCGGTATGACATGTGAATGACAGGATGAACGGTCGAATGTCTCGGTACTACATGTGAATGACAGGGTGAACGAGTCAATGTCTCGGTACTACATGTGAATGACAGGGTGAACGAGTCAATGTCTTGGTACGACATGTGAATGACAGGATGAACGTTCGAATGTCTCGGTACAAGATGTGAATGAAAGGGTGAACAGTCGAATGTCTCGATACAACATGTGAATGAAAGGGTGAACAGTCGAATGTCTCGGTCCGACATGTGAATGACAGGGTGAGCGGTTGAATGTCTCGATACAACATGTGAATGAAAGGGTGAATGGTTGAATTCCTGTACATGGCATTGAAAAGAGAAGGCGAATGGTTTGTGTCTCTGTAAAACATGTGTATGAATGAGTGAATTGTTGTGCATGTGAGCGGTCCAGCTAAGCTAGGCTACATAAGTGCAGGATTAGCAGCATCGAGAACGAATAAAATGAATGACTGAATACATGAATGGATGAATTAATGTGATTCCTCAACATTATGGCTTCGGGAAAAATAAAAAAAAAAGTGTATAAAACCCCACAGATGTGCTGATCGGGATTTTAGGCAGTTAAAAATTGTCGCGGCGGGAGCCGGGTGATTCTTCTTGTCGGTGTTTTGCCTGCTTTGGAAAAAAAAAAAAAAAGGGGTTCGCAAGATTAACCTTCATCTGTCCCGGAACAATGCGACAACGGATTGTGCAAATTTCCCTCCGGCTGCGGATAAAAGCACGCGTTTGATCAATTGTTTATCATAAATCAGATGTAATGCTGACGTGCAGAAAACGTACAGACCGGCTGGCGGCGGCGGCGGCGGCGGCGGCGGCTTCGGGGGTTTATTTACATAAGAGATTCCAACGGCGAGGACAGGAAGTGGCCGACAAACGTGGCCTTTTTTTTTTTTTTTTTTATCCCGCCAAAAGATAAGGCATCTCTATCAACTTCCGGATATTTCCGTCGCTTGGATTTCGGGCGGATTTAAAGCGGGAGAATTTAGCAGAACAGGAAATCAAGGACGTGGCCGTTTTTTTTTTTTTTTTTTTTAAATTTTATTTTATTATTTCTCCCCCCCGGCTTGTCTTTTAATTCCCTCCAAAGTGACGGTTGAGGACGCTGTTGAAATATTTAGCCGGCGATAATTACACGCATTTGCCGGATTAAAATTGCAAGATATTTTTGAATCTACGCCCGGGTGGCAAAGAACCCGTTCTATATTCAACACTGGAAATAACAGGGTGAATTTATCATGATTATTATGGTATGTGATCATATATTGGGACAATAAGACATGTATATATATTTAAACTAAAATGACAGAATTATTTTTCAAGATTTTACAATTATTTTACAGAAAAGCTTTATCCTGTTAGTCGACACCTGCTTCCACCAGCTTCACCTTTTTTACAAGAATATTTTTTTTTTCTTCTTTCCTGCGTTTAGAAGGTTGTAGATGAAATAGAAAAATTAAATAAATTAAATAAATTATTTTAAAAAAAAAACTGTTTTTGGAGTGGTAGTTTTATCCACGCATGTATCCTCTTAAAAAACAGAAAAATAAAAAAATACAAATATTAAAAGTTGATTAATCAGAGCCTGATCCACAAAAGTTATTTTTCAAGTTTTTTTTTTTTCTGAAATTTTTTTTTGTGGCCAAAATAATGCAAAAATCAGAAGGTGCACTTGTTACTAAAAGCTCACCGCAGTAGTTCATCTGCTGAACCAAAACGCAAATGTCTCTGAACGTCTGCTATTTTATTTTTTTAACCGTCAGGACTCTCGGCTGCGCCTCTTTAAATGCCGCCCGACGTGCGAACCTTTTTTTTTCCCGGGTAAAAATACCGGGGAAGCTTCTTCGGAGGGGCGTTTCCGTCCATCAGGAGTGTTGCCGGGCAACCTAACGAAGAGCTTCCAACTCATCTGTTCAAAAGCCTCGGTCGCCCGGCAGCGTCTGGCATTTTTTTAATGTCAGTCACCAAACGCCGAGTCTGGAGTCTCAGACGGCTTCAGAAGGACCCCAACTTATTTTAGGGTCCAGACCAGACCAGGGGTCGGCAACCTTTAACACCCGAAGAGACATTTGGACCCGGTTTCCTCGGAAAAGAAAACACTGGGAGCCGCAATTACTTTTTGACGTCTAAAATAAAGGTACCGCTGTATATATTGCTTTTTATCACCTTTACACTTTGTATAAACAAGTGTGTTGCTTCTGAAGTTCACAAAGTATTACGGAGAAAATTCAATTTTATTTATGTAATGAACTCATTTTGGGCTTTCAGAGCGTAAACTCGCAAGAGAATTTGCACGTACGTCATGTAAATTCAGCAAGCTGTTTTACGTACGTGTACATATTAAACTGCAACGTTATTGACGCACAGGTAGAGAAGAAGCGGAGTGACTTTTTAGCCAATCAGAATGCAGAACACAATGCACGACGCAAATCCGTGAAGTAGCGAAACCGTGAAAAGTAAACAGAGTTATAGCGAGGGATCACTGTCCCATTACTGGATTTAACTCACATATAAGGCGCACCTGATTATAAGGCTCGGGTTTTATATCCAATCCACGCCCACACTTTAACGTTCTCATGGTGTCCTCTACTACGTCCGCCTTACAACAACAACACACACACAAGCATACAAGTCTGGGAATTTAAAAATAGAGCGGGAGCAAAACTGATTTTGGTATTCATATTTTATTACCGGTAATCGTCATCAATCAAACCCATCGAAGTCGATGCCGGCTTTTACGAAAGCTGGAACAACAGTGCCGGCAGACACGTTAGCCTGAGCATCTACAATCCATTCGCAAATTGTGGCGAAACTCTTCTACTATTCATGACAACTATATTTGTAATAGCCGAGTGACTTTTTAGCCAATCAGAATGCAGAACACAATGCACCATGCAAATCCAGGAAGTAGCGAAACGGTGAAAAGTAAACGGCGTTATAGCGAGGGATCACTGTATTAGCAAAGTCAACCGGGGTTATTGAAGTTAGATGGAAGTTCCTCCCTGATGCAACTCCACCTCCATTATACCATAAAACATCTTGATCTTTCAAAACCACAATTCATGCACGACCTTCTCTTTAGCTTCCACTGTTCTGCCATGAGAACTCTTTCACTTCAATAAAAAATGCACTGATGCAACTGCACTTTCATACTGCTATCACTTTATCTTGCACCTTAGCACTCCTGTCACTTTTGCACCGTGGATCTTAAGAGTAACAATTAGAGAAAAATGTTCTGTATACGTTAGCAAATGGCAGTATTGACGATAAAGTCGCCACTTATCCGTCCGTTATCGGCACAGCTAATCACGACCACTGCCGATAAACAAAGCCTTTCACAACCCTTTGCATTAAAAAAAACAATATATTAAGCATGACCTCTTATTCCTCCCCGTTACCAACACGCATGTTAATCTGAGTTGACACTTTGACTTCTCACTTATGCAGGAATGTCAATTCCATGTGCACGGAAGCGCCGATGCGCAAATGCGCCGGTATGTTAAATGAATCCCGTTCTCCGTTTTGACAGGCGAACGCTTCGCCGCTTTGTCTGAGTGCGAGAAGGAAGGTACAAATCACTCCACGCCATATTCTTTTTACGTCCTTGTTCTGCTAAAACCAAACCTGTTTTGATTTTATTTTTTTAAAGTATATGAAGATCTGGTGTCTTTTGTGCGTTTTTCTTGTAATATGTGCTGTTTATAGGAAATCGTTTCACCGCGAGACGAATGACCTCCGGCGGGAACCTCAATCTAGACGATTCGATTAAGAATATATATATAGTTTATGTATTGTTTTAATTTTAGACCTGAAAAATATACACATAATATATATGTTTGTTTTAATTTAATCCATTTATAGTGGAGTTGCTGCTCTCATCTGTTAAATGAGAAGCTGCAAGATTTTCCTCATGTTGCATCTATATTTATAGATTTTTTTTTTTGTAGATTTTTTTTATTTAGATTTTAGATTTTTTTTTTGTAGATTTTTTTTTTTTTTTTAGTTTTTTTTTTTTTTAGATTTTTTTTGCATTCAGATTAAACACCCGTTATTTTTCCAATACATGACTTTCATTGTGTTGTGAAGTTTAATATATGTATGTTTGTTTTAATTTAATCCATTTATAGTGGGGTTGCTGCTGGTGGTCATTCTGTTAAATGAGAAGCTGCAAGATTTTCCTCATGTTGCATCTATATTTATAGATTTTTTTTTTGTAGATTTTTTTTATTTAGATTTTAGATTTTTTTTTGTTGATTTTTTTTTTTAGTTTTTTTTTTTTTTAGATTTTTTTTTTTTTTTTTTTTAATTTTACTTTTTTTTTTGTATTCCGATTAAACACCCATTATTTTTCCAATACAAGACTTTCATTGTGTTGTGAAGTTGCTGTTTTTTTTTTTTTTCGTTTTTTTTTTTTGTTTTGTTTGTTTTACAAAGAATAAGGAGACACTGTGAATTTCTCTTGCCTCGGGCAAAGTTTGTTTTCTGTTTTTTTTTTTTTTTTTCCCTGAAGTGACAGCAAAGGTGTGTGTTTCTCACCCTCCCGAACCAATGCCAGACACCTAATCTGTCACAAATATCTGTGAAATAGTTAACGCGGCGCAAGATGGCACGCTACAATAAACGGCGTCCCCTCTGGGGCAACTCGCGAGGAGCTCACATTTACCCGCAACGTTAGCGAAGCTCTTCGACGCAGAAGACGGCGAGGCTTTAAAAGAAGGTTTCAGAAGAATTCTTATTTCTGGAAAGTAAATGTTGATGTTCTATTGGGTGAAACATGGTAGCACTCTGAAAATCCCATGCGAGGCATACAAGGGTAGCTAGCAGTAAGAAAACACATGGCGGTTAGCGATTGCTAGTTAGCGATTTTTACAGATGATGTGGTTCTGTCGGCTTCTTCGATCCATGATCTCCAGCTCTTACAGCCGAAGGTGAAGTGACCAGGATGAGGTTCGGTACTTCTGAGGAAGTGGTGCTCAACCGGAAATGTGTGGAACGTCCACTCCGGTTCGGGGAAGAGGTCGTACCCCAAAGTGTAGGAGTTCCAGTATCTTGGGGTTTTATTCGCGAGAGAGGGAAGGATGGAGCAGGAGATGGACGGGTGGATCGGTGACTCTGAATCGGTCTGTCGTGGTGAAGAAGGAGCTGAACCAGAAGGCGAAGCTCTCAATGTACCAGTGGATCCACGTTCCCGACCTCACCTTTGGTCACGAGCTGAAGGTACCGACCGAAAGAACGAGGATACAAGTGAGAGACTCTCCCTTCCAGATAGGGTGAGATGTTCAAACATCCAGGAGGACCTCGGAGTCGCTGATGTGGCGGCTAGGGCATCTGGTCAGGACGCCTCCTGGAGGAGGTGTTCCAGGTATGTCCACTGGGAGGAGGCCAAAGGGAAGACCAAGAAGACACTGGAGTGTCTAAGACTCCAGGCTGGGAACAGCTTGGGTTCTCCTAGAGGAGCTGGACCAGGTGGTGGGGAGCAGGAGGTCCGGGCTGCTGCACCCGCGAACCGACTCCAGATAAGCAGCAGAAGATGGATGGATGGGCGCCATCCATCAACCAGAAATGAAGCGAGTGCTACAAGCAATACTAGATGTTGTGCCACCCTTCTATCTGACCAGGAGAAGTTCTTCATTTATCTCATCACGATTAAACATCCATCTAATGATCCGTAAACTCATCCCTGCAACCTGATTCTGTTTCCCCCTGAGAAGCTTTTCACGAAGGGTTTTTAACGATTCCATAGGAACTCTAAGTGCTCGGCGATCGGTGGAACTCAGAAGAAACACCCGTTAGCGGAGACGTCTTGTGGACTGAAGGTAGTTTTTAGAAAATATCCTGGTCGACGAAGAGGTGGTTCGGTTTTTCCTGACGCCACAGACGGTTCCAGGGCTCGCAGAGGAACTTCTACATTTTAGCTAACGGGGTTCTTCACATGGGAGAGCGTGAAAAGCTCTTTAGCTCGGCTGCTAGCCTACGGTTCCCTGTTGAGACGCATTTTGCAATAACGGTGCATTTCGTAGTAAACGTCCAAAATGTAATAACTTTTTCATTACATTTTGTAATAAAGCCGCATTTTCTAATAAACTGCCCCGACGCATTTTGTAATAAATTTTGCCGCATTATGTAATAAGTTATTACATATTGAGAAGATTGAGTGTGACGTTATTTTGAACGGCGAAAAATAATAAATATAATTTTATTTAATATTTCAAGATCACAAGAACCTTCCAATTTAGAACTAAAAGTTAGAAAAAGGAATTAACACAAATGAAACACACTTCAATTGAATATTTGTAATTTATTTTCCCAAGCCACTCGGAGCCGCAGTGTAAAGATGGAAGAGCCGCGGGTTGCCGAACCCTGGGCTAATATATGGACTTTGGGTGGGGGACGCTAATTAGCTTCACGCCGCTAAAACGTTGATCCTCGTCACATCGGACCGATGAAATAACCGTGAAATTCTGCGTCCGTTCGACTCCGACACCGAAGAAGACGACTTTGACGGTTTTAGCGCGCAGGAGGAAGACCGAGATAGCGACCGGCTAGCAGGTGCGGCTAATACTGAGGTGCGCCCTATAGTCCGGAAATCACGGTACTTTTTATTTTAAAAATGTATCACTAATCCCTCTGATACACAGATGCACAGGTCAATTCACTACATAGACATAGGAAGACACATTATTTGCGTTGGATAAATAATTTTCGGACCAATCAGGTGAAAGTGATGGCACACCTGATGATCTCCCACGACACAGTGGTCGGGAAATACCGCCTTAAGGAACACAAAACTAAAGGGTTCCCTCGAAGGAAGCTACTTCCTGGAGGGACATTTGGGCCGGACACTTTGAAGATACCTTCTGCCAGAGGCTGATGCCTCCAGACCCGCCTCCCTGTGCACCTGGTCTGGTTCTCCAGCATCTGGTCTGGTTCTCCAGCACCTGGTCTGGATCTCCAGCACCTGGTCTCCACAGGAACCGTTTGAATGGGACCCGGCTAGTTCGGTACGTCAATAAGCATTGATACGTTCCTTTAACGCAACGCTCGTTGCAAATCTTGTACCGTATTTTCCGGACTATAAGTCGCAGTTTTTTCATAGTTTGGCCGGGGGTGCGACTTATACTCTGGAGCGACTAATGTGTGAAATAATTGAGCTTTCTAGCTCCGATGTGTGTGTGTGTGTGTGTGTGTCTGCGTGTGTGTGTTTAATATAACAGCGATCGTCACACTCACACACGCCAACCAATCAAAATTCAGCGTGGGCGGGTCATGGCAGAAGTGCGTTGTGAAAAAAAGATGCTAACCTGCTACTTCTGCACCCATGAAAATTAATCATTTCAACATTCGCGCTAACTTATAAAAACAACTGAGAAGGGCTGAACAAAAATGGCACCGAAAAGAAAATCACAGGTTACAAGCTGGAAGGAGTGAAATATGCAGCCGAAAACGGCGATCAAGCAGCAGAAAGAAAGTTTGAAGTTAGTGAGAAACTTGTAAGGGACTGGAGAAAAGTAGAGGTTACTCCTACTGAAATGAAGAAAACTAAAAAAGCTAATCGTGAGCTAAAAGCTAGCAGGCCACGGCTAGAGGAACGAGTTCACACTTGGTGCTTGAACAACTTGGTTGTCAACAAGACAGTTGCATCTTCACACCCAGGAAGTTGCCAAGGAGATGAATATAAATGACTCTGCAGGAGGACCTTCTTGGTGTTACGGCTTCATGCAACGCCATCGCCTCTCTATCAGAGCAAGGACGCCGTCCTGTCGGGATCCAGAAAGGCTGGAATAATTGGAACTGCAAGTGACGATGACTCTGACGTAGCGACGTAGCGGTAGAAGAGGAAGCGGCGCGTTGTTTACCTTCGGAGTTGGCGGAGTTGTTAGGAAGTGACACCAAAGAAGAAGATTTTGTTGGATTTAGTGATTAAGAGTGACACAGATTGTTTGGTTGTAGCATGTGCTATATGCTATCGTTATTTGAATGACTCTTACCGTAATATGTTACGTTAGCATAGCCTAGCAGGCACGTTCTCAGTTCGTTGTTTGTGCGTCATACAGGCTATACTTGTTCAGCCTGTTGGTCTCTATTCTATTTTTATCTTAAATTGCCTGTCAAGATGAAATGTCTATTCTTGGTGTTGGATTCTATCAAATAAATTTCCCCATAAAATGCGAATTATACCCCAGTGCAACTTGTATATGTTTTTTTCGTTCTTTATTATGCATTTTTGGCCGGTGCGACTTATAATCCGGAGCGACGTATAGTCCGAAAAATACGGTAAATATATATTTTTTTTTTATATTCTGGATTTTCTATTGTTTTGCAACCGAAGGACCATTAAAATTCCCGGTAAGTGTGGCAACAAAGCGGTGTCTGATTCTGATTAAACCCCAGGGCCGGGTAATAGCGTACGCAGCGCTTGTTTATTCCCTTCTTTAATCTTAGCATGGTGCAAATGTAAAAAATCATGTCCAATAATACCGGGTGCAGATTGAGAGCCGGCGTCAATATTTCTCAACAGCCTCCTCATTACGCCCGGAAACCGAAATCCAGCTCAGCGGGAGCTGTCAAGTTGCAAATTCAGAAGGAGGCGTTCTAATTTATGACGATGAGGTCATAGTAGCAACGCACAAGGATTTTAAATGTAGGCAGAGTGACTGCACGCACAAGGGGAGAGAAAAATATATAAAAGAATTAATGTATCAAGCGTACGTTGGAAAAAATATATTCACACACACACACACACACATATACATACATATACATACATATATAAATACAGTATGTACCTCAAAATGTGTGTATGTATCCATACATGTGCGTACATGTAATTGTGTAATTTAATATGTTTACAAATATGTGTATAAAAACACATTTGTGGTATGCGTGTGTGTTTATGCAGTATATACACACACACACACATATATATATAAACATACACACACACACACATATATAGATACATTTACAAACATACACGTGTGTGTGTCTATGTATGTGTTTATACAGTATGTATGTACATATGTGTATAAATATACATACACACACACATAGATATAAGTACAAGGATACACTTGAGTGTGTGTGTGTAGACAAAAACATGCACACACATACATACACACACATATACATAGACATGTAGTGTATGTGCAAACATATATTTATGTAAGCACATGTATATATTTATACACACATATAGTGTATGTACATACATACACACACACACACACATATAGATACATTTAAAAACATAAACACGTGTGTGTATGTACTAGTGTTTATACAGAATGTATGTACATGTGGTATGCGTGTGTGTTTATGCAGTATATACACGTATATATAAACATACACACACACACACACACACACACATATAGATACATTTACAAACATGCACATGTGTGTGTCTATGTATCTGTGTTTATACAGTATGTATGTATATATGTGTATAAATATACATACACACACACACATAGATACAAGTACAAGCATACACTTGTGAGTGTGTGTTTGTGTAAAGAAAAACATGCAAACACATACATACACACACATATACATAGACATGTAGTGTATGTACATACATACATTTATGTCGGCACATGTAGTTTTTTAAACACACATATAGTGTATGTACATACATACATACACACACACACACACACACATAGATACATTTACAAACATAAACACATGTGTGTGTGTGTGTACGTGTGTTTATACAGTACGTATGTACATGGGTGTATAAATATACATACACACACACATAGATACAAGTACAAACATACACTTGTGTGTGTGTGTGTGTGTGTGTGTATAATTAAAAACAAGCAAACACTTACATACACACATATACATAGACATGTAGTGTATGTACATACATATATTTATGTAGGCACGTGTATTGTTTATACACACATATGGTGTATGTACATACATACACACACACACAGAGATACATTTACAAACATCAACAGATAGATCGGAAGAAGCTCTGGGATGAGGATTGAAACATCTTCAAGTGAAGGCATACAAGTCCTGTTGCCACAACAAGAAGATTTCCACAGCAAGATAATTCTTGTGGAAATGTGTTCGGTCCTCATGGGGGGTCCAACATCCAATGCCCTACTGAGATCAACACCAAAACATAAGCACACATGAACCAGGACCTTCTGCACCCTATAAACCACCAGAACCAGACCCCGGTACCCTCCAAATGAGCCTCAGTTCATGTGATTCAACAAGTGTCTTACTTTACCTTTTCACATTACAAGGTAATCCCCAAAAGTTGCTCTTTTGTCCCCAACGACCAACACGCCCATTAGCATAACAACTCCCTTAGACCTAGCTTCTGCCAACCCTGGTGGTTATATAAGGAAACTCCCCACAGGTCAGCAGATCTGAAGAAGCTCTGGGATGAGGATTGAAACATCTTCAAGGGAAAACATACAAGTCCAGTTGCCACAACAAGAAGATTTCCACAGCAAGATAATTCTTGTGGAAATGTTTTTGGTTGTCATGGGGGGTCCCACATCCAATGCCTTACTAAGATCAACACCAAAACGCATAAGCACACATTAATCCCCAAAAGTTGCTCTTTTGTCCCCAACGACCAACACCCCCATTAGCATAACAACTCCCTTAGACCTAGCTTCTGCCAACCCTGGTGGTTATACAAGGAAACTCCCCACAGGTCAGCAGATCTGAAGAAGCTCTGGGATGAGGATTGAAGCATCTTCAAGGGAAGACATACAAGTCCAGTTGCCACAACCGGCAGATTTTAACAAGGAGTCCCTAGATTTCCTTTCTACAACCATCCACCCTCTGGGAAGGCTGGGCTTCATGTCAGCTGAGGACACGTAGCCAGACCCAGATGATCAAATATGTTGCCGACAGCTAAATAATCTGGAGAAGGAACATAAGCAGCTCCTAGAGGCTTCAGTAGATGATGCTATGTATGTTAATTATAGACCACGGTATTATATAAATGCATGGGTTTAAATAATGATCTGAGCACCCCGAGAACTCATTTATGATAATGCCGGCTATTGACCCTTCTTAATTAATAAAACCAATAGGAACATCTAATTAGTTTTTCATAACACATCGGTACCCAACCACCCCCCCCCCCCTTTTTTTTTTTTTTTTTTTTTTTTTATACTCAAAGCACCTTCATATACTTCCAGCAAATTCTACTTTTCTTTCACCAGCGGTTTCCACTCGCTAACTCGCAAGCCTCGATTGCCCCGACAGATAAATGGAGCCGCGTTTTGTTTCCTTTGTTACATTCAATTATTCACGAGGCCACGTTTCGCAACCTTTTTTTACATTTTTTTTAATTTTTTTTTTTGGTATTTTCAGGTCAATGCAAACGCCGTCATTCGTTTACATATTTAATATAATTAATCTATCCATCTGAACAGGAGCTACCTGTTTTGGACGGGAGCTCTTCGGCGTTATGGTTGACGGGAATCAGAGGTCATCGGTTGTTGCGTCTTCCAAGTGGCTTTTGCGGACGATTCCGGGAAGTTAGCTCCTCGTTGGAGCGGATAAATATGAAATGCCGAGCGACGCAGTCATAAATAAATGAGAGCTTGCGCTCGTTTTCGGTTTGACGTAAATCTATCTATTTCGGGACGAACGAGTCGGTGGCACGGTTAGCATTTACATTTGATTTCTAAGAAATAAGACTCCGCGCGCGACCTTGAGTGACCCCGCGACCGGCGCTAGAGAAAAGGCCCCCGAAGTAAACGTAAACATTAGCGAAGATAAGCCGGTAAGTGAGGAGCGACCGCCGGCGTCCCTCGGATAGCTTTGAGCAAGGCACAGATGTCGAGCTAATCCAAGGTCAGCGCGCCGAGCGGCGTCGCTAAGCGCTAATGGAGCGTAAGGGGGTCGGATACGCCGCCGTTAGCGTGGCGCGGGAAAGGCTAGCGAGCGTCGAGGCGGACATCATTCGCCGTCTGAAACGGCCTCGTCGAAACCGTTTCCCTCGATAAAGAAAACCGCGGCGCCGCTATGACGGCTAACGGATAGCGCCGACGGGAAAAGAATTCACGGATGGAAATGTCACCCTGTCACAGCGTAGGAGGACGCGGCGCATCAGCTCACGCCAGGATGAGGATTACTACCTCCGCTGCGCGCACGCCGCTACGTTCACGGGTAAAAAGCTTTCTATTAGATTAAAATCCACTTTCTGTGTCATCACGAGGCGAAGCACAAGGTTCGCCCTCTTTGTTGTCGCTGCCGTTGCTTTTCTCAGGATAGCTCTTAGTGAACGGGCAGAAAAGTGCAGCGCCGCCTTTGTTTCACCGTCTGTTCTGTTTAAATCGCCACGATTTCAAATTCTCAGAAAACTATTTTACTGCAGACAGTTCATTTTATTCCATGATTAAAACCTTTTTTTTTCAAAATTCATCTATTCATCAATACATGCATTTGTTCATATATTAAAGTAGTTATGTTACTATGTTACTCATGTATTTAGCAACATATTTGTTTTTAAACACATTTTATTTATTTATCTCGAAATTTATTTATTCATTTATAAAGGTAGTTACTTATTATGTATTGTGGTATTAATGTTTCTATGTGTTATTCACCAATTTTATGTATTTATATGTATTATGTTATGAATATTTTTAAGTATTTTTAAACCAATTGCATTTATTTATCGATAGATTTATTTTGTCATTTATTAATGTAGTAAGTTATTATTTGTAACATCATTAATGTATTTATTTATTGATATATATATTTATTGATTGATGAAGGTTGTTACTTATTATGTATTGTGGTATTATTGTTTCTATGTATTTATCTTTATTATATTATGAATGTTTTATATATTTTTAACCCATTTTATGTATTTATCTTTACTATGTCATGACTGTTTTTATGCATTTTTAACCAAATTATGTATTTATCTTTATTATGTCATGACTGTTTTTATGCATTTTTTAACCAATTTCATGTATTTATCTGTAAAGTGTTATGAATGTTTTTTATGCATTTTAAAACAATTTTATGTATTTATCTTTATTATGTAATGCATGTTATTATGCATTTTTAACCAATTTTATGTATTTATCTTTATTATGTAATGAATGTTTTTATGTATTTTTGGCTGACTTTATTTATGTTACTATTTATTTATAATTCATCGATGTATGTTTCTATGTATCTTTCTATGTATCATATCATGTTATGAATGTTTTAATGTATTTTTGGCCGATTTTATGTATTTATCTTTATAATGTTATGACTGTTTTTATGCATTTTTAACCAATTTATGAATTTATTTGTAAAGTGTTATGAATGTCTTTTATGCATTTTTAAACAATTTTGTGTATTTATCTTTATCATGTTATGAATGTTTTAATGTATTTTTGGCCGATTTTATGTATTTATCTTTATAATGTTATGACTGTTTTTATGCATTTTTAACCAATTTATGAATTTATTTGTAAAGTGTTATGAATGTCTTTTATGCATTTTTAAACAATTTTGTGTATTTATCTTTATTATGTTATGAATGTTTTTATGCATTTTTTAACAAATTTTCTGCATTCATCTTTATCATGTTATGAATGTTTTTATGTATTTTTTGGCCGACTTTATTTATGTTACTATTTATTTATAATTCATCGATGTATGTTTCTATGTATCTTTTTTCTTTATTGCATTTATTGTGTTTTATAACATTTCAAACACACGTACCCCTTTTGCAATTCTATTCATTTTCAAAACAAAAAAACAAAAGAAATAATCATAATAACAGTTATGAATCCAAAGGCATTCTATCATTTCGTTGATGTATTTATTTCTCAAAAGCTCAGAGAGATTAGGACCGATTTTGGAGCGAATAAAAACGTGCACGGGGAATGCGCTCGTGTATCGGCCCGTGCACAGGAAGTGCACTCATGCAGTCGTACGATACCGGATTTCACAGAGAGCCGTAAAAAGCCGTGATGACGGCGTGTCAGGACGGACCCAGTGTTGCCGAGACGCAACATTTGCACTTTATTATTTGGTTATGTAAGCGACGGGCCGGCTGTCAGAGTTCTTATCGTCAACATTTCCCTGCTTAGCGCCGCCGTTGTTGTAAATCATTGTTCTATTTCACGGTCGGGCCCGGTCATTAACTTGTTTAGCCTTAGATTAAATCCAACAGCGCCCGTTACATTATCGTCACATCGGGGTGAAGGAAAAACCCGGGGAAAGATGAACGCGGTCGGGAGCTGCTAGCGTAGCCGGTGCCGCGCGGGCGGCGGGGAAACGTTCGAACCGGATTGGTCGGCTCTCCGGACACTTGGGTGGTCAGAACGTTCCACTGAGGGAAGCAGGAGCAGGAAACCTGCTCATGACCGGGAACTCAGTGGGACAATAAGATGCTCACAGAGCTGGAGGGGAACACTGAGCGCTAAACATAACACTGGCTACGCTAATGCTAATGAGGAACAGCGGTGTGTGGATGGATGGAAGGATGGAGGGATGGATTGATAGATGAAGAGATAGATGGATGGATGGATGGATGAATGGATGGATGGATTGATAGATGGATGGATTGGTGGATGGATGATAAGATGGATGGGTGGATGGCAAACTAGCTACTTAGCAAGCTAGCTGGATGGGTGGATGGATGGATGGATGGATGGATGGATGGATGGATGGATGGATGGATGGATGGATGGATGGATGGGAAACTAGCTACTTAGCAAGCTAGCTGGATGGATGATGGATGGATGGATGGATGGATGAAGATAGGGATGGTGGATAGCAAACTAGCTACTTAGCACACTAGCTGGATGGATGATGGATGGATTGATGGATGGATAAAGAGATGGATGAATGGATGGATGGATGGAAAACTAGCTACTTAGCAAGCTAGCTGGATGGATGATGGATGGATGGATGGATGGATGGATGGATGGATGGATGAAGATAGGTATGGTGGATAGCAAACTAGCTACTTAGCAAGCTAGCTGGATGGATGGATGGATGGATGGATGGATGGATGGATGGATGAAGAGATGGATGGATGGATGGATTTTTTTGTACCTATTGACCGAAGCTTCAAAATGTAAAAATAAAAATAGACAGATGAGATACGATGGCTTTCAGATGAACTCAATCAGAAATGCCAATAATATAAAGCACTTGGCTTTTATACATATCTGTGTGTGTGTGTGTGTGTGTGTGTGTGTGTGTGTGTGTGTGTGTGTGTGTTATTTGTGATCTCAGCCAGCAGCAGCAGCAGCAGCAGCATCAGCGGAGGCAGGACTAACCTGAATGTGGGCCGACAGGATGATTGATCCACTTGCGGGTGCCCGAGCCAGCCAGGTTGCCGGAAGGTTCCGGGTGTTTTCTGTATTTCGGGAGCTCGAGAAAACAAACCCTCGGCCAATCGGAGAGGGACATCACACGGCGTGTTCTGCAGCGACGCCTCCGCCCCTCCACATGCTGTCAGAGCAGGAGGAAAACGAGGGGTAAGTAGGTGCACTTCACTTTCCTCACTGTTCTCTTGCAGATAAACCCTTTTTCTTTTTACGTATTAATCCATCATTCATCCATCTCTCCATCATCCAACCCTGCAGTTGGAGATGTTGGGGTTCTGGAAGCTACCTTTGCGGGTTCACCTCGGATCGGTTGTCCGTCGGTTGCAAGGAAAGGTACAGTATCTGTAGGGCGCGGGTGTCAAACTCCGGCTTGCGGGCCGAATTTGGCCCGCAGTGTAATTATATTTGGGCCGTGAAGTCGTACCACATGACTCTTGGAGCGGGTATGATAGCCCGTAGCACATGTACCGCTAATGCTAAAAATCCAAGAATAATCACAACAAGACCCGTAATGCACTCTCTGTTGATAGGAGGATGAAGAGGATCTGAGGGACGGCACAGGTTAGAGCATACGTGTCAAACTCTGGCCCGCCGAAGCCATGCTAATAAAGCTAGCCTGCCGGTATGATAGCCCGCAGCGCATATACCGCTAATGCTACAACTCTGAGGATGCTCACAACAAGACCCGCAACGCACTCTCTGTTGATAGGTTAGAGCATACATGTTAGAGGTTGGAGCATACATGTCAAACTCTGGCCCCCCCAAAGCCATGCTAATAAAGCTAGCCTGCCGGTATGATAGCCCGTACACATGTACCGCTAATGCTACAAATCCAAGAATAATCACAACAGGACCCGTAACGCACTCTCTGTTGATAGGTTAGAGCATGCATGTTAGAGGTTAGAGCATACGTGTCAAACTCTGGCCCGCCAAAGCCATGCTAATAAAGCTAGCCTGCCGGTATGATAGCCCGTAGCGCATGTACCGCTAATGCTACAATTCCAAGGATGCTCACAACAGGACCTGTAACGCACTCTCCTCTGTTGACAGGAGGGTGAAGAGGATCTAAGGGACGGCGCAGGTTAGAGCATACATGTCAAACTCTGGCCCCCCGAAGCCATGCTATTAAAGCTAGCCTGCCGGTATAATAGTCCACGGAGCATGTACCGCTAATACTAAAAATCCCAGATTGGCACAAAAAATCCTCTGTTGACAGTTGTCATTGCGAGCTTATGCTAACACTGGCGCGGAGCTAGCCGTGGCAAAAAAGGAAGGCAGAAAACAGGAGCTTTCTAAACAGGTGCGAGGTAGAATATCTGTTTCCATTTGTAAACCAGACACCGAACCCCTAACTGCTCCCCTGGCGCCGGTCGACGGCACGCCTACTGCTCACGGTTCATCCATGACGGGTTAATTGCAGAGAATGACTTTCCCCACGGGGATTAATAAAAGATAAATTAGTAGACCTGGAGTACAACATCAGCCGACACGATGAAACCAAACACCATGTTGAGTCTTTAAACAGAAATCCACATGAAAAGCTTCATTGTTTTAGCCTGCTTTGTATTTGACACCCCTGATGTAGGACCTCCAAAGAACCTCCCATGTTTTTTGGGACTTTGGGAGGAACCCCACATAGAACATGGAGACTCCACACATGAAGGAATCCAACCAAACCCTCAATAGATAACACAACAAGCTCTTGGGCACAAAACAACATCCCAGTGTGACGGGAAAAGCAAGTGGTATAAGGACGTTTTGAACAACAACTCCTCCCGCGAAGGAGTCAGTACTCATTCTTGCAGGGATCTGGTCCCGGTCCCAGCGGACAGATGCCGGCAGATGCTTCGGCGGTGATTTAAACTCCGATTTGGGCGCAGGCCTCGCCGTCACAAACGCAGATAATCAAAACTGCTAGCATGAATTCCTAAAGGAAGCGACGCTCCAGTTCTTGTCGCATCCACTTAGTTTTGACTTTGTTTTTCATTTCGTTCCGCGTTGCTTGGTTTTCATTTTGTTGATATTTGATGGATTCTGATTTCAAAGCCTGGCTTTTTTTTCTTTCTTTTCTTTCTCCATCTACGATCTTCTTCAGAAACTGTTAAATACCTCACGGTATGCTATGAAACGTCTGCATCTGGAAGCAAAACACCCAAACTCTGGGCATCGGTGTGGCTCGACGCTTAAAATAAGTATCTTTCGCTGAAATTGGTATTGATATCTAAGCATCACCGACGTTAGCATACAACGGTTTCATGCTATGAAACCATCTGCATGCTAAAGTAAAACACCCAACCTTTGGGCATCGGTACGGCTCCTCGTCGCTATCTTCTGATGTAATGCTAACAGCACGTGCTAGCAAGGATGCTGAAATCATCCATTCCCAGCCTCCATGTCTCTTATGCTAGCAGCGGGCTATGTTAGCTCATTGTACAGTCTTTTTCCTGTCTGATCCTGCGATCTTATTCTTAAGTAGACTGGACGCTTAAGATTAGTATCTTTCACGGAAATTGGTATTGATAGCTAAGTTTCACCGATCGAAATGAGATCTCATTAAAATAGCGTTAGCATACATCGCCGTCACATCCATTTTTTGTCTTCATTTCAACCTTATGGGGATGGTTAGCATTGCTGAGCTTCAATACACCATAACAGGAGCCAATGAAGGCTACGGTTCTGCTTCTCTAAGAGATTCCAACCCTGAGGCGACCACGACCACGACAAGTTAGCGTCCCTTCGACGCCGCCGTCAGGATTCTTCCAGGACAACCTTTTTCTTCTTCTTCTTCTTCTTCTTCTTCTTCTTGCTTTTCCCTTCAGGTGTCGTCACAGCGAGTCAACTTTCTCCATCTAACCCTATTCTCTGGATCCTCCTCTCTCACACCAACGACCTTCATATCTTCTCTCACGACGTCCATAAAGCTTCTCTTTGGTCTTCCTCCAGACCTCTTGCCTGGCAGCTCCAATTCCAGCATCCATCTACCAATATATTCTCTATCCCTCCTCTGTCCATGACCCAACCATCTCAGTCTGGCTTCTCTGACCTTCTCTCCAAAACATCTAACATGTGCTGTTACTCTGATAGACTCATTCCTGATCCTCTCCATCCTGGTCACTCCCAAAGAGAACCTCAACATCTTCATCTCTGCAACCTCTAGTTCTGCCTGCTGTCTTTTGGTCATTGGAACAGTTTCTAGTCCAAACATCATCGCTGGTCTCACCACTGTCTTGTACACCTTTCCTTTTATTCTGGCTGATGTTCTTCTATCTCTTGGTACCCCTGACACTTTTCTCCACCCATTCCAACCTGCTTGGACC
The DNA here is from genome assembly GCF_037954325.1 of Fistularia commersonii. Lineage (NCBI taxonomy): Eukaryota > Metazoa > Chordata > Actinopteri > Syngnathiformes > Fistulariidae > Fistularia > Fistularia commersonii. Next base: position 1,227,325 of record NC_141290.1, read on the forward strand.
GTCTCTTCACCTCTTCTCCACACTCTCCTACGCTCTGGACTGTTGACCCCAAGTACCTGAAATCCTCCAGCTTCTTGATCTCCACTCCCTGTAGCCTCACCGTTCCACCAGAGTTCCTCTCATTCAGACACATATATTCTGTCTTGCTGCGACTAACTTTCATTCCTCTCCTTTCCAGAGCATACCTCCACCTCTCTAGATGTTCCTCTACCTGTTGTCTGCTCTCTCTACAGATCACAATGTCATCCGCAAACCTCATGGTCCATGGGGATTCCTGTCTAACCTCATCTGTCAGCCTGTCCATCACCATTGTGAACAAGAAGGGTCTCAGAGCTGATCCCTGATGGAGTCCCACCTCCACCTTGAACTCCTCTGTTACCCCTACAGCACACCGTACCAGTGTCTCACAGCGAGCATACATGTCCTGCACCAGTCTAACATACTTCTCTGCCACTCCAGACTTCCTCATTTCTTGCAGGACAACCACGACGCTTTAATGAGAATATCATAATCCAAAAATGGGAAGCCGGTCCAACAACTTGATCAGTTAAACCGAAACAAAGAACGGAGTGAAAAGAAAGACCTCGCGTTGCCATTAAAGGTTCGCGCAAATTTCAAGTTCCCGGCAACAGGGTACCTCAAGGAGGAGATCGAAATCAGACGTTGGCGCCCGCCGGCATGGCAAACCATGAAAAAGCCGACAGATACGTTAACACTTGGAACGTCCGGGTCCAAAGGAGGGGAGTCAACAAAACAACGCTAGCATGCACCCACGCTAGATTTGGTTTCCGATGGCGTACAGACGACATTTATCCGGGCGTCGGATTCTAAAGTCTGTGATTTTCTCCTCCCCTTCTCCCAGCTAATAATTGCGCACATTATTTTTCCAAGTAGATAACCGTGGAGCGTGAAATCAATTTAAGGGCGCAGAAGTGGGAGAACAAACTCGACTGGAGAGGAATGTCTGAATTTCAATATTTTCTCATTTGATAAAGCATTCATGTGTTCGTTGATTTAATAAACACCGCGCGGGCCGGGGAGGGGAAGGATCAAGGTAGGGGACGGGCGGCGGCGGCCTTCCTGCCGCTTCGGCTCCGGTGGAAGGAAAGCTCACGAAAAAGAAGAAGACAACATGGCGAAACCCGGTAGAAGTTTCAACCGCGACGCCTCTTTGGCGTCTTTAACTTAAAATGTCGAGTATCGCTGTGTTTCTTATCGTCTGAACATGGAAGTGGACTTTGCACAGCTATGATATACTATAATGAATATACATGAAAATAAAGCTTTCAGGGTTTCACAGCTTCATTAGCTAGCCGCTCATCGCTAATAATGCATAGCGGGTGCAGAGCCAGTGTATCACCCGTGCGGTGAACCCGTAACTTAGCGAGGAATCTTCGTATTTTCTTTTAACCCCAGCTTTCTTTTTGCCGGCGATGCTTCTGCCATCTCATCGTTTGCTCGTTTCCTCAAGAAAAAAAGCTCTCCGGCGACTTTTGTTTCCCGCTCGTTTCTTTACAAGGGCTAGCGTGTAGACGTAGTCATTGACCATAAACTAGACCGGACTAAAATCACAGTATGCAAGAAAGGTCAGAGCCGCCTGTTCTTTCTCAGGAGACTCTGGTCTTTCAGCGTCTGCAGAGCCAGGCTGCAGGTGTTCGTCTTCTACCCTGCAATGCGCTGAGGCCGACGGCGGCTAACAGACTAAATAAGCTCATCGGGAAGGCCGGCGTCGTCCTGGAAGTCCAACTGGACTCGTCGGTGTCTGAGAGGAGGATGCTGAAGAAGCTGCTCGGTATCAGGGAGGACGATTTTCACCTCTTGCATGCTGGACTGAAGTCCTACTAGAGCACCTTCAGCACCTCAGAACCCCACATACTACCATATTTTCACAACCATAAGGTGCGGCACACTTAAAGGCGCAGTCTCAGTTATGAGTGCCATTACTGTACTCACATATAAGGCGCACCTGATTATAAGGCGCAGGTTTTATATCCAATCCACGCCCACACTTCCCCCTTTAACGTTCTCATGGTGTCCTCTACTACGTCCGCCTTACAACAACAACACACACACAAGCATACAAGTCTGCGAATTTAAAAATAGAGCGGAAGCAGAACTAACTTTGGTTTTCACATTTTTTTACCGGTAATCATCATCAATCGAACCCATGGACGTCCTCAACCTCTGTTTCTGATTTGAACAGCTGCACTAAACCTCCATCAAACATGCCAGGTTCACAGAGTCGCTCTCCTTGGAAAAGATGACGGCTTTTGCGAAAGCTCCAAAAACAGTGCCGGCGGACACGTTAGCCCGAGCGTCTACAATCCATCCGCAAATTGTGGCGTAACTCGCCCGGCGCTGCCTTCCACTCTTAGTGAAACCGTGGTCTCCAAGAAGACTTTTCCTACCACGTTGTGCGTCTCGCTACCGTGCTGGTCCACTTCTTCTCCAGTGTGACTCACCGGGATGTAGAAAGTGAGCGGCACCTCGTCCATGTTAGCATGTTGCTGGGCTGGATGTGTTTGTCGGCCATGTTTTCAGGGTTGTTAAAACAACGATGTTCTACAAAACGCACATACCCGTTCTTTATGTACAATCAACGCCCAAACTTCCCCCTTTAACGTTCTCATGGTGTCTCTACTACATCCGCCTTACAACAACAACACACACACAGGGCGCGCTGCACTATAAGGCGCACTGCACTATAAGGCGCGCTGCACATTTTGAAGAAAACCTAAGACTTTTATGTGCGCCTTATAGTCGTGAAAATACGGTATATAACTCCTCCTCTTTCTGCAAGAAGGAAACCCGACAGCAGTAACATGAATATCATGTTTATCAAGTGAACGGACGTCATGTTGGAGTTCATGTTCCGGCAAGAGAATTTCCTTTGGGATTAACAAAACTCTAATCTATCGTGGAAGCTGATGTGTGAAATAGCGGGACAATAGAAGATCCAGAAGATCCAATGGAGAAACTATCATTTGCACCGAGTGCAACGTCTGAAACGGGCGTATCTTTTTTAAATACGCCAAGAAAGCATAAAAGAGCCCGAAGAACGCAAAGATTCTGTGCATCATCGAGGAAAAACAAACAAACAAAAAAAACACCTTGGGTTCCAAAAAGCCAAAAAAAAAGGTACGTTTTTGGACGATGTGTTGTTTAAAAAGATATTCCTCCATACGAGCTGGTCATTTAATGCAACACCCTGAACTACCTGGGATCTCTGTGCACACAGGAGCGCTAATGGCTAATGGCTAATGGCTAATGCTTCGACCGCATTGCTATAGCACTCAGGAAAACAGCAGTTTCATCACAAATGTCTGCCACGGGTCAGGAAAAGAATTTTTGAACCTCTCGCTTTCGTGGACTCCTGATATCTTTAACCGCTTGAAATATCAGGGGTTCATCAAACATCCAAAAAGGGTCAAAGATTCGGGCGGCGTCATAAATAAACACCTCGTACTCCCTTCGGACGATATCAATAATAAACTACAACCACCGGGTTTCCAAAGACGACCTAAAAAACTAGAAATAAAAAAGAACAACAACACGATAATTACTGTTTAATATTCTACAAGTCACTGGAAAAACAAACCAAAGTCGAACTAACCCTGCGATCTTTTAGCAATAAGCGCGGTTTTAATATTAATTCAAAACAATCTCCACGCATTGAATTAGCAGGAAGGCCGCCGGCTCGTAAAGCTCCAAATGTTGAAATTCAAATGTTGTTTCTGGATCTGGAGACCAATCGATCGATCGGTCGTCTTTTTTTTTTTCTTTTAACGCATCTTCGGTCGCGCCGAAAGACGAAACCGCCGGGGGGTTCGCGGCGCGTCGGGAGAGCGAATCAAGACATGGCGTTGGAGGCGGGGGGGGGGGGGGGGGGCCTTCACCCCGAACCGAAGGGACTTAGAAGTGAATAAATTGGCCGATAATAATCACGAGGGATGAATCACCTGACTTGTGAGTCACCGAACCGGCGTTATATTTTTCTTTTCCGCGCCACTGGATTAGCCGCCGTCAATACTTCACATGGCCTAAACAGGTAGAGCGCGATCAATCCTCTTTGCCCCTTTCCTTGTCTGATTGGATTTTGAGCTTAGCTTGAGCCCGGTTGGGGCGGAAATCTTTTTTTTTTTTTTTCCCCGCCGGCTGATCTGCGAACAAAGCTTTCGCCGTTGTCGAACCTCGGTCGCCGCTTCTCGCGCATTCGGTTTCCGGGGGTGATGTCATGCCCGGCGGGGTTTTAGTGTTGGTCAGGAAAGCCGGATAAAATTTTTATTACGGCTGAAACGCGTCTATAAATTGTTACTGCGGCATTACGGGTGGTGACACCGATTTTAAATTGATTGTTTCCTTTCTGTTGTAACGCCTTCGCCGTTAACAGGTGCGCGCTGACGGCGGTAGTCTTAGACCGCTTGGGTCGTTGGCGGCGTAAAACAAATGCTTCATTATTTTAACGACTCGTACGACGCGTAATTAGACTCTAATGGAATGTTGCGGAATCCCAGGTGCGGTCGTGTCCGGGCGCCGCCGACGCCATTAGTTCCGGCACGACGAAAATGTCGGAGAGGGGAGGTGTGGAATTTTCACTCGGGTGCTAAACTCGCCATGTTCTAAGTGTCCATTATAGACACGCAGGAGGTAAAACATCTGCCGTATGGAGCTACGTGTCTTCTGTCCGATCACCGAGTACCCCGAGGTACTCCGGATGCTTCCGACAGCACGCCTTTCCTGGATTATTTAAGGTTTGCAGCGGTATGCTCAGTCGCAGGTGACATTGACGCAAACTTGCCATGTTCTACGCATCAATTATGGACATGCAGGAGGTGGAACATCTACTTTTGGGAACTACATGTCTTCTGTTGGGTCAGTAAGCTACTTTTGGGACTACATGTCTTCTGTTGGGTCCGTAAGCTACTTTTGGGAACTACATGTCTTCTGTTGGGTCAGTAAGCTACTTTTGGGAACTACATGTCTTCTGTTGGGTCAGTAAGCTACTTTTGGGAACTACATGTCTTCTGTTGGGTCCGTAAGCTACTTTTGGGAACTACATGTCGTCTGTTGGGTCCGTAAGCTACTTTTGGGAACTACATGTCTTCTGTTGGGTCAGTAAGCTACTTTTGGGAACTACATGTCTTCTGTTGGGTCAGTAAGCTACTTGTGGGAACTACATGTCTTCTGTTGGGTCCTTAAGCTACTTTTGGGAACTACATGTCTTCTGTTGGGTCGGTAAGCACTTTGAAGTACTGAATTGTGCCTGGAAAGCCCCCCGTCCCTCCTGGTAATGCCTGGATTATTTAAGGTTTGCAGCGGTATGCTTTGGACCTGCTCTGAAGATGGACAGTTGCCAGTCGATCCCGGACCACATGTGGATCGACACAACCGTCAATGCTCAGTCACAGGTCGCATAGACGCGCACTTGCCATGTTCTACATGTCCAGAATAGACATGGACATCTGCTGGAGGGAACGATGTGTCTTCCGTCCAGTCAGCGAGGACTCTGAGGTACTTGATTGTGTCTTGAAATCTCAAAACTGCCAACGATGACTGACAAGCTCCTCCATCTCTTCGGTTGGCTACTTGTAGTGACTTCTTGTACCGTGATGGACATCATCTGGAAGGCCGTTTCGTTCTGTGTTAAGCGGTAGAGGGAACTACATGTCCACTGTTGGGTCAATGAGCACTTTGGAGTTCTGCTTTGGGTCTTAAAAGCCTCCCCTCTCAGTAGATCAAGAGTTTCAGCGGTATGCTTCTGACGTGGTCTGAAGATGGACGGTCATCAGTCGATCCAAGGCCAACATGTGGATCGACACAAGCGACATTAAGTCCTGGATTATTTAAGGTTTGCAGCGGTATGCTTCAGACCTGCACTAAAGATAGACACTCGCCAGTCAACCTCAAGGCCACATGTGGGTAGACACAACCCCCTGATGCTCAGTCCAAGCCACATAGACACAAACTTGCCATGTTCTACGTGTCCATTCTAGTTATACGGGAGGTATAACATTTGTTGTAGGGAACTACATGTTTACTATTGGGTCAATGAGCACTTTGGAGTTCTGCTTTGTGTCTTAAAAGCCTCCCCTCTCAGTAATGACTGGGGGATTAAGAGTTTCAGCGGTATGCTTCTGACATGGTCTGAAGATGGACGCTCATCAGTCGATCCAAGGCCACCACGTGGATCGACACAAGCGACGTTAAGTCCTTTCTGGATTATTTAAGGTCTGCAGCGGTATGTTTCAGACCTGCAATAAAGATAGACAGTCGCCAGTCAATCCCAAGGCCACATGTGGGTAGACACAAGCATTCGATGCTCAGTCACAGGCCACATAGATGCACACTTGCCATGTTCTAAACGTCCATTAGAAACAAGTAGGAGGTAGAACATCTGCTGTAGGACACTATGTGTCTTTCGTCCAATCAGCGAGGAGTCTGAAACTGAATTGTTACCGGAAATCTCAACGCAGCCAACGACTCCAACTCTCCAGTTGGCTACTTGCGGTAACTTCTTGTGCCGCGATGGACATCATCCGCAAGGCCGTTCTGTGAATCCCTCTGTGTTAAGCAAGAGATCGCTCATAACTTCTGAGCTGACTGATCCCGACATTAAGTCCTTCCTGGATTACCTAAGGTTTGCAGCGGTATGATTCAGACCTACACTAAAGATAGACAGTCGCCAGTCAACCTCGAGGCCACATGTGGATAGACACAAGCGTTCGATGCTCAGTCACAGGCCACAAAGACGCAAAACTTGCCATGCTCTACGTGCCCATTCAGGTTATACAGGAGGTATAACATTTGTTGTAGGGAACTACGTGTCTTCTGTTGGGCCAATGAGCACTTTGGAGCTCTGCTTTGAGTCTGAAAAGCCTCCCCTCCCCAATAATGCCTGGCTAACAACTAAAACAGAGAGGAGGGAGCTCAGGAATTTTCACTCCAGTGCTAAACTTGCCATGTTCTACGTGTCCATTATAGACATGCAAGAGGTAGAACATATGCTGTCGGGAACTACATGTCTACTCTTGGGCCAATGAGCACGTTGGAGTCCTGGATTTTGTCTGAATAGCCTCCAACCCCTGGTAATGCCTGGATGATTTAAGGTTTCCAGCAGTATGCTTCAGACGCTCCTGAGCTCGCACTCACACCTACTGTGATTAACCTAACCTGCATGTTTGGTCTGTGGAAGCCCTGCGGCTAACAACGTTGCAATATTTATAAAGGATATATTGAGGCTGCCGCCTCCTTCCTCATGACTTCACCCCTCGGCGGTGTTCCTTCTATTTTTTTTTTTGGGACGGGCGATACTGTTACTCCTCCCACATGTTCCCTGAGAGCTCTTTGAAGAAAGCCGAACGTGGAGTCTCTGGTCCAGCTCTGGTGATGCTAACGCTCAGTGGAATCCTTTAGCGTTAGCGCAACGGTTAGCGCTTCTGCTTCACTGCATAGAGCACCCCTGGTTTCCTCCAAAAGTCCAAAATACAACTCTCTGGACTACGCAGCCCTGCGATCGGTTACCCGGTGAAGATGAACCACAGCTCTTGCCCAATGATAGCCGAGCTGCAGCTAGCGCTTCAACCGTGAGTTAGCATTAGCATTCCAGATAACGAATGAATGAATGAATGAATTGTCAGTGTTGATTTTTCTCATCAATATTTGTCCACAAGGCAGCTGGATTCAGCTCCAGACCAACAATAAGATCATATATATCTATTTTTAATTTAACAATTCATACATTCTTCATTTCATCTGAGAATGCACTGCAAGATTTATCCTTCTTATTTTTTTTTATTCTATTTTTTTCTCTTTTTTTTTTTTTTTTTCCCGGGCTGCGACTGTTCAGCCCGACAGAGTGTGTGTGCAAGCAACCAGCCTTGTTTCAGTTCGCCTTCTCTGACAGCCAGGCTGTTATTTCACAGTCCATCTTTTGGCCATAAAAGCAAGTACAGCACCGGTGTGTGTGTGTGTGTGTGTGTGTGTGTGTGTGTGTGTGTGTGTGAATGTGTGTGTGTGTGTGTAGTTCTATTTATTCAAAAGTAAAACCGACAGAAAGTAAGAGATAACAAAAGAAGCTGAGTTTGAAATTAGTCTCTAACACACACACACACACACACACACACACACACACACACACACACACACACACACACACACACCTTGTTGAGGCCTGGGAGCTTGAGGGTATCTGATGGATCCAGCTATCTGATGGCAAGATGGATATGGAGTTGTATTTTAATGTATTTTTGTGTGTTTTTGTTTTTATCCGCGCCGATACATTTGTTTTTTTTTTGTATGTTTTTTCCTCTATTGTTTGTTTTTTTCTTTTACATCACCCCCTGCGGCACAGACGATTGGTTTATTCAAATAAATACACACTTTTTTTATTTTGCAACCAAAAAATATATCAAAAATCCAAACGTGGATTTGCGTTTTTTTGTTATTTTTCCTGGATTGCAAAACTCGGGATGCTATTCATGCTAGCGAAGAAGCTAGCAAAAAAAAAAAAAAGGTCAGTGTTGAGTTTAGCTGCATGTACTCTGTGTTCAATAATAGCGAAACAAATCATCTTAAGAAAAATAAAGGATTTTAACAAAAAAAAAAAAAAAAAAAAAAAAAATTTTTTTGAAAAACCTATATTCTCTTCTAGTTGCCGCTTCGTCTCCTGACCCGTCATGACTAAAAGCGGGAAAAAAAAAAAAAAAAAAAAAAAAAAAAGCAGCAGGGAATTTAACTGCGTTAAATGCGGAACAAAAGTGTGTAAATACACTGAAGGAAAAACTAAAACAAAAAAATAAAAAAAGCAATGCAAATAAAAAAACCACAAAGTCGCCCCGTGTGGGGAAAAGAAAAACAGAGTTTGAAAAACAGAAACGAGAGCGACGTAAAAATAACAGATGGAAAAAAAAAGCTCAAAAAAGCATCGCTTTTTAAACTTTTGTTATTTTTTTTGCCAAAAAAAGTGTCTTTTTTTTTAATTTGAATTCCTATTAGACCAAATATAATTATATATATATATATATATATTAATTTCTCCGTATGAAACAAAAAAGCAGATGAAGCCAAAAAGCCTCTCTTCCTTTTATTTTGACTCCAGTTAATAATTCTGCCGGAGCTAAAAGATCCCTTTTTTTTCCATTATTTCCATCTTTTGTAATTTTAATATATATTTTTTTTAATTCACATTTGAATCGGCAAAATAACTTTTAAAAGGCTGCGTGTTTCCATCAGACGTGTGAATGAGTGAGTGAGTGACGGAAGGGATGAGCAGCAGAGAAAACCAAGAAATGGATGAATGAATGAATTGCCTTCAGTATGTGTTGCCATGGTGATGTGGAGAATCTTTCAGCCAATCATTTCTTGCAAATCTCAAAAAAAAAAAAAAACGTTCAAAATCTTCTTGAAGAAAATGAAATCCAGTTCCCACAAAGATTTTGAAAAAGTTCACCATGACCTGGATAACTGAGAACCTCAACAAAATAATAAAATCCCACTCTATAAAAATATATATAAATATATTTATCACTGTATATATAATCTTATATTATCTCATGTATTTATATATTGGTTTATATAAACGTATATTACTATATATCATCATTATATATATATGTGTATATAAATGACTATATATATTTATATATAATATTATAAACTCAAATAAAAATATAATATAAATATATATATATAAATTACTACATAATATATATATATATATATGTTCACATAATGAAGGGTGTGCCACCTCACATTTAAATAATAGATTTATACACAATAAATATATGAAGTTTCATATATTATGATATATATATATACACAAACACTTTATAGCCTTGACTTTGACACTTTATATTTTATTGTATTTCTTATTCTTCCTCCTTCCTACTATTATCTATTATTGTTATGTTTCACTTGAAACTCTGGCACAACAATTTCCTTCGGGATAAATAAAGTTATTCTTGTTCTTGTTCAATATATATATTTATTCATTATATATTATATATTTGGTTATAATATATCTAATATATGAATATATATATAAACATATACATGAAAAAAATACTATATATATATATATATACATTTATAAAAAAAAAATATATATATGAATATATACATATATTAAATATACAATTTATTTGTAATGATGAATGCAGCGCCACCATACTTTTAAATAGTTTAAAAAAAATGTAATGTGGTTCACACAGAAAATTTAACATGCTTTTTCTGAATGATATCTCGATGTGGAGGCCGATGAGGACGAGCTGAAGATGTGATGGAGATGCTTCTGCACTACAGGAACTAGCTTGTCTTCATCAGATACCACCAAATCACAATTTTTAAATCATTAGTCAGATGTTTTTGGAGATAAAATGGACGAGAGCGTCGAGAAATGTAGCAACAAAGACGCCTGAGCTACGACTCACCGAGACGTCAACATCTCCATCAAAATAATTAGCGTGAGCTTACGGCTAACGGCTAACAGCTCTGCTAGTTTGTTTTTGAAACCGAACGCAAAGCTAAGAAGCTACTTCCTGAAGCCACCTTTGAACTTTTCCACCCAAAATAAGCTTCCGATTTTGTCTCAATGACGTTCCCTTTCCTAAAATCTCGCAGGAATTCAATGAAACGACTAACCAGTCGTATAAACCGAACACCACACATTCGATTTAAAACCAATTAAACACATAATAGAGGACCTCCACCTTCTGAGCGTTACAACAAGGGATAAAAATTTACAGTTTTTTTTTTCTTCCCTGCAAAGACGCTGGAAGCCCCCTCTTAAGGTTAAGCATTGATTAGCTTGCAGATATCTAATAGCCTCATCTAAACCCCATGTAAAGTCTGACCTTTACTCCAGAAGCAGGGCCTCCAGCTGCCGCCAGAACTGCTGCTGAATGCTAATCGGTCGGGACGGACGAACAATAGCTTGGGCGCTAATGCGGGTTTTTATTTTCCGTCATTTCCGGACGATAAGACCCTTTTTTAATCCGCACGCTTCGAACGCCGCGGCTCAAACTACGATGCGACTGATTTATGCGACTTTTTTTTGGGGGGCGGGGTCAAAGTCTGGAAGGTGAGGATGCAAGACAACAATATGTCTCCTGAGATGAAACGAATTTATTACAAAAACGATGCATTGAATTAACATAAACAACATGAACATGTAGCGCAGCTGCTAACGCAACATGTAGCACAGCAAGGGTTTTCAGAGTTTTCCTCGCATGTGCCAACAAAATATTTATCCTTATAACATCAGAGCGGTGAAATGAGCGATGAAATTATTATTTTTGTCTGATTTTGTTATTAGCACATTCAACAATATAAAGACCAAAGAATTTCATCAGAAAAATTCCTTCATTCACATCTAAGATGTGTTATTTTACTGTTCCTTTAATTTTTTTGGGCAGTTTAATATAATCCAACTATATTCTTTTACGGTTGTTTTCTTCTTCGGCTAGAATGTGGCTATTCTATCAGAAAAAAAGCGAAAGAACGATAAATCCCGACAACCGAATTAAGAGAAATATCGCAAGTAAATCGCAAAAGTAGCGACGGTGCGAAAGCCGAACTGCAAAGTAACGAGGGTCCACAATATATATATAAAGTATAATTGCACATTTTTTTTTCTTCAGATAGGAAAATTAAACTATATTTTACATATATATATACACACACACATATATATATATATATACACACACACACACACACACACACACACACATATATATATATATAAATATATATATACACACACACACATATATATATATATATATATATATATATATATATATAAATTATTGAATAAATACTAATTTTTCAAATATTTTTACTGTATATATATATATATATATGGTTGTGTGTATATATATATATATATATATATATACACACAACCACACTAGCGCACAACCAAATGAATATATATATATATATGAATTTTCCTATCTAAAAAAATTAAAAAATAGTAAAAAGTAAAAAAAAAATTATATATATATATGTATAGTAAAAAATATTTGAAAAATTAGTATTTATTTAGGAAATATGTAGTAATATATAGATATATATCTATAAATAAATATTTTTCACTGTTTTACTGTTACTTCTTCCTAGAGTAGAAAATGGCTATTTAATCAAAAAAAAAAAATCAAATTCTGCAAAAAAAAGTGCCAAAGATCATTAAATCGTGGGAACCTTATTACAAAAAAAAGGATCGACGGTCCAGTATATATGGATATAATGGAACTTGCAAACGGGGGTTCACGAGTTCATCAACAGACACACACACACACACACACACGTAGGTATAATTTTGTCCTCTTATGCTAGAATATTGCTATTTAATCACAAAAAAAAATCCAATATTGCAAAAAAACGCCAAAGAACGATCAATTGCAAGACCCGAACTACAAAAAAATCCCTAATGAAGTAGCGAAGGTCCACTGTATACATATATACACATATGTATGTATATATATATGTATATATGTAATGGACCTTCACTTCCTGCTTGCGAAGCGTGAATAAGTCGGCCTCCGTTCTCCTCCATCTTAGCGTCGGCAGCTAAGTGATGGAACACGGAGGTCGGCCCGCCGGGCGTGAAGACGTGAGATGTTTCGCCGCCGGAGGATAATAAGCGCCGCCACCGCCGCCGTCGGATCACGAGAGGAGGATCAGACCGGCGCCTTTTTCAACGCTAATATCGCTCTCCAAAAAGCTATTTCCAGAAAGCTCACCTGCCACGTCCTCGCTCAAGGTCGGGCGGCCGACCGAGCCGAGAGGACGCGCCCGCGGCGGCCGCCCTCGCAAGTAATACCCTAATAATTCCACTTATTGATGTAAAGGTGAAACAAAATGACATTTTTTCCCGCATCTGGGCTCCACGTGCCGGTGAGAGTGATGGGATATCTGAGCGCGATGGAAGCCTGAGAAGCTAACGCATGTTTGAGAGAGAAAACACTTTTTTCAGAGCGTCTCCTGCACGAAGGCGCTAAAGGAAACGGAAAAGGAAGTACGGTTGTGGTTTTATATTATTTTCCATTTATTTTTATTTAGTTTCATAATATTCGTTAATATTTATATTAGACAAGTCTGGCCTAAATATGTAAACACAGCCATATTTTATTATTTTCATAAATATTTATTTAGTTATTTTACTTATATTTTATTGATTTATTTATTGATTTAAGAGTGGCCTCCATACATACACATATATATTTATTTTTTTAATTTTTATTTTATGTACTTATTTTTATGTGGATCTTACATTTCTGTTTTTTTTTTAATTTACATTTATTTATAGACGAGTGCGGCTTGTATAGCGAGTTATTTTTAGCGGATGCGGCTTATATTCAGGTGCTCCCTACATATATAAATTCGGTTGTGCGAATAAAATCATCATTTATTCGTTATCCGCTCAGTAGATGCTGCATTCAGGGCGGCCGGACGCTGTATATAAAAATGAAAGTAAATAAACTATAGATATGAATAAATAAAATATAAATAAATCAGTAAATAAGTGTACATATGCTCACGTCGCCTCCAGAGCTTTTTTCACATGCTTAAATAAAGATGCGGCTAATTTATAAATTTTTTGTTGACTGACGAGCTTCAGGCCGACGAAACATTTAGCCTCATCACATTGGACCAATGAAACTATTTTTTTTAATTTATATTTTATTTTAATTTTTATCTTTTTTTATATATATTTATTCATAGAAGAGTGCACACTGTATATGTACATGTATATTTATTTAGTTATTATTTTTGTTTTATTTTTATTTGTATCCATTTGTAGCCTATATATGTACACATATATTCATTTGGTTATATTAGTATTTATAAATTCAATTTCATTTATATTTGATATATATTTTATTTATTGTTATTTATATGTATTTATAGACATGCCTACAGATATTTACTGATTTATTTATATTTTATTTATATTCTATTTACTTTTATTGTTCACTGTTTTAGTGAACGTTAATTAAGTCATTGTTTAGTCAATGCGGCTTCTGAATAACAATAAAAATATTAAGTTCAAGGAGAAAATCCTGTCACTTTGGGAAAATTTGCCACTAGAATTTATTATTTTATTTATTTATTGTCTATTTATTTATTTATTACAATTTATTATTTTAGAAAATTGATTGTTAGTATGTATAAGAGGAGGTATAATGTTTACAAGGCTAATGGAGGCTATTCTGGTTGTAATATCAATCTTTTTAATTTTGCCGGTTTTTTTTTTCTATCGTTTCAGTGCTTTTTAAAGAAATAAGAAAATATTATTTTAAAGATGCTACTACATGTTTTTTCATCAAAAAAAAACCTTTTTTGTTTTTCAAACGTTAAAACAAAATATACATTGTAAACTTAATTTTTAATTTTTTCCTTGCTTTTTTTTTTTTTTTTTTGTCTTTCTTTTTTAACCCACTCTATAAAACCCTCAGATGCAGAAGTGACAAAAAACATGCCGGCAGCACAAAAACAAAGATTTTCTTTCCTGCAGGGGCCAGAAAACATTGTTCCGAGGGCAACAACTCGGGTCTGAAACCCCTGCGCTAAAACTAGCTAATTTACATTACGATTTTACCTTAAAATCAAATCATGCTAACAGCGATTGATTGAAATCAATACGTAAATCGTTTCACCGCAGAACCGAAACCTTTGAGAAAGTCCTTCGAATGACAGATTGTTTATGAATCCCGCCTCTTACAGAATGGCGTCCGGGATAGGCTCCGCCCCCTTCTTGGAGCCTGAGTGCCGGATAAGCGGCGGAGATAATGAACGGATGAATGAAAGCGACTGAAAAGGCGCCTTATGTTGGTTCTAAAAGGGCCTCCACGGCGGCGAGGGAGCGAGGGGAGGAGGGTCTCCTTCTGTTTAGCTTTCATCCACCAATTTTCGGAGTCATTACAAAAGCAACACTCCTCGCGGTGGTTCGCTCTCGCTGGAATTTTAAGTACTTAATGACGGGGGGCTTAACGCCGTGTACGGGGGATCGAAACCGCCGCCGTCCCATCTCTGCAGCCGTAAATTGAAGAAAATTGGCGCTTCTCGTCTCAGCATTTTCTGAACACTCGCCAGAAAGAAAGTGGGGGGAGAGAAACAAAAAACATTTAATTTTAGCAAATGGCGGCACGGAAACGTGGTGCTTAGTGCTTCTGAATCAAATCAAGATGGTAGGAGTGTGTGTGTGTGTGTGTGTGTGTGTGTGTGTGTGTGTGGGGGTGTTGTTCCTCCGGGTTCCTCCAACAGTCCCAACACTGGAGACATAAAACCCCTGGATTGTCCTGGCATCAAGAGTTGTATGCCTCTTGATGCCATGTGAAGAAGGGAGCCAACCTTGTATGTCTCATAAGGGAGCGAACATCCAAGGAGGTTCTCGACCATCCAGGTCATGGTGAGTTCTTGTCGTGGCAACTGGACTTGGATTTTTGTCGAAATTGGATTTCGTGAAACGTCTTCAAGTGAAGAGATACAAGTCCAGTTGCCAAGAAGAGAAGAGTTCGACTGTGACTGAGTTGCACTTTTCCAAAGTCGATTTGGATAAAAGCGTCTGCCAAATGACTGGAATGTAATGTAACGTTTACCTCGCTAACGAACAAATGAATTTTCACAAATAGCAAGAACTCCTCTGACGAAAGCACAAAGTCCAACTTTAAAACAATATCACACAATATCAAACAATATCACAACAACAGCACTTTCAACTTACAAAATACATATTTTATTACCTGTTTATATATTGTAAAGTTATTTTATTGCCTATCTGTATATTTTATATATATTGTCTATTTTATACAGTTTTATATTTGTATTGTCCAGGACTACAGATGGAAATTAGCTATAAGCTACAATCTGGTACAAACATCTCTGCCTCTGTGCTTAATGGAATTGTACACTGTCCTAATAAACTTCTAAACAAACAAACAAAACAGATGTTGGGGAAACGTCAAGAAGCATGAATTAGAAGGGGAGCTTCAAAACCAGGCAAGTCGATTTCAGCGCGTTCTCTTCCACCGAGGGCGCACAACGGCGCACAACGCTGTAGGGCATTGTGTTTCGCCAAAGGAGAAGCCCTGCAGTGCCGCTCCTCGTGCTGCACATCTGTTTAATACGCCGGATCGGAGGCGCCGCCGCCGCCGCCGCCGCCGCCGCCGCCGCCGCGATATTTCCAGGCTCCCAAACTATGACCACCCACCAGTCCCCTGTTCTCCGACAGATTACAACAGATTCGTCCCCCGGAGGCTCCCGGCGCTCTTACCGCCTCAGGTGAAATACCTCGACTTCTCTAAAGCCTCCACGTTATGACGATATAACGCTTCTCATTACCGAACGCCGGGCGGGAAAAACACTGGAAAGCCCTTTTGGGGGCGTTTTTTTTTTCCCGGACGAGAACACGGGATGTTTTACAAACCAGCGGCGTGCGACCGGGAACATATTCTGCGCAGACGGAAAAGTCGGGTTTTTACGAAGTCCGGTATTAGCATTAGCATGTTTATTTCTATATGTCTGTTTAGGATTAGCACAACTCAAGGAATGTCCGAATTATTTAATTAAAAAAGAATAATCGAACCCCGACAGGTTTCTCCGTGGCGGCAAATCCTTTTTTTTTTTTTTTTTGTTTTTTGTTTTTATAAAAGGCTAATTCATTCTCACAGCGTTCCATGGATGGTCAAGTGTCGAGCATTTAACTCCGACTCATTTACATGTCGACGGCGTGTTTTCTCCGGCTTGGGGATGCGGCTCGAGTTCGCAAACATCGGCGTGTTTCGCCCGCAGGAATGTCAAGTGGGCGTCGGATTGGGATTCCGCTCGCGGCGCTACATGACCATCTCTGGAAATCTGTCAATTTCTCAAAAACCGATAATCCCGGGGTCCTTGATGATGAAGCTAATGGCTAAAATACTGATTCTTGTACTTTGCCTCTTTGCTCGGCGTTCACAACATTAGGAGTCATGTCAGGCGGTATTTCTTGGTGAAATCGTCTTGGCAACTGGACTTGAATTTCTCCACTTGAAGACGGGGTTCAGGACTGAAGAAGCCTCTGGAGTGAGGGGTTGCCAATTTGCAGAGATGATTTAGACAAGAATTGACTGAGAATCTCCACAGAAAAGTCAGATGTTACCTAAATAGCGCAAAACCCCGATGCATCTGTCTGATGACCCTTCACCGCTAGGACAGTTGTGGACCACCGTGGTCCCCAAGGAGCTAGCATGGAGCGGAATCTTAGCGACGAGGCGAGATAATGACGGAGACGGTGGATCGGGCGTTGGGAGGGACAAATGAGCTCATGCTAATGATAAGTAGCGCTACAGCTACACGCTAATAGCTGACGTGATAACGCTTTCGGACAGAACACCTCTCAGAATTCTTGTTCTTGCCGTGGCAACTGGACTCGTATGCCTTCCCCCGTCATCCCAGAGGCTTCTTCACTTCAGAACCAAAGTTGCCGCGACAAGACACTGATAAGAATTCACCATGAGAACCTCCACAAAGAGCTCTAAGAACTACCCTGCACAAATTGCGTTAGCCTCCTCCAGGAAGGACCTTTTAGCATAGCATTCCCACAAGGAGTAAGGGACCACGGTCAGGTACGGTGTGAAACAAGGTTCTGCAAAAGCAAAAGCCCAGATGACCACCGTTTCTTTTTACAAGTGGCCCAAGAAAACAGTTGACAATCGTTTTTTTAAACTCGACTGGTGTCTTGTAGCCTAATGGGCGGATAAATGAGAGCTAATGTCCAGGATGAGGCCTGGACACATGGGAACTGCGCTCATATCTTGGTGCTGTTTTATAGGAAAAAGTAAAAAAAACACGGTATGCAATTCTACCGTCTCCATCCAGACGCCGGCTGCTTTTAACTTTTTGGATTCGAGCAAATCTCTGCAATTTCCAGCAACCACCTCATACGATCAATATATTCAATCAATTGTTTCCAGCCGAGAAAATAGCGGCAAAAATCGATCTGAAAGTTGATGGGAAAAAAAAGATAAATAAATATATAAGTAGATGAAAAAATAAATAGGTTAAGAAATATCAAATGAACATACAAATATAAATATATTACTGAAATTATCATATAAAGAGAGGAAGATGAAGAAGGTTTATGTGTTAGCTAGTTAGCTAGAGGAGAAGGTTAGATGGAGGCTGATGATCCTCATCATAAAAATCATAAAAATCCTGCGTAACTTTATTTATTACTATCTTTGTAAAACCGTCTTGAACGGCAAACAATTTATTTTAGAACCGTGAAAAGTACGAGCGCTAACAACACAGCTAACTGCATCTGCGAGTGACTTTTCAAGCGAAAATAACCCTATTTTTATCCATCCAATCGTTCTTTCACCGAGGCACCGGAACCGGCGACCTCCTTCCAGACCTGCAGGAGAACAACCCACCTCTGCGGCCCTGGAGGTGCTAGCTTAGCACTCAGCGGTGCCTCTTCAGGAACTCCCCCACGCCCGCGGAAGGTCGTTTCCCGAAGAGGCCGACCAGGTCATCTCAGGGAAGGTCGCTGACGAAGTTCTCACGGAACGGAACAACCGGCCACCACCTGAATCTGCAGTTTATCTCTATTTTCGACAGAATCGGCTCAAACCGCTCTAGCTGGTAAACACACATATCTATATATGTTGGGTAGTGTTTCCTTGTCGAGAGGATATGAAGGTAGTTGCTGCGAGAGAGGAGGATACAGATGGAGAAAGTTGATTCGCAGTGGTGAACCATAGCCTTCATTGGCTTATGTTATGGTGTATTGAAGCTCAGCAATGCTAACCATCCCCATAAGGTTGAAATGAAGCCAAAAAATGGATGTGACGGCGATGTATGCTAACGTTATTTTAATGAGATCTCATTTCCATCAGTGAAACTTAGCTATCGATACCAATTTCCGTGAAAGATACTTATCTTAAGCGTCCAGTCTACTTAAGAATAAGATCGCAGGATCAGACAGGAGAAGTACTGTACAATGAGCTAACATAGCCCGCTGCTAGCATAGGCTGGGAATGGAGGATTTCAGCATCCTTGCTAGCACGTGCTGTTAGCATTACGTCAGAAGATCGCTACGAGGAGCCGTACCGATGCCCAAAGTTTGGGTGTTTTAGCTTTAGCATGCAGATGGTTTCCTAGCATGCTAACATCAATGAAACTTAGATATCAATACCAATTTCAGCGAAAGATACTTATTTTAAGCGTCGAGCCACACTGATGCCCAAAGTTTGGGTGCTTTGCTTCAAGATGCCGACGTTTCATAGCATACCGAGAGGTATTTAACAGTTTCTGAAGAAGATCGTAGATGGAGAAAGAAAAGAAAGAAAAAAAGGCCAGGCTTTGAAATCAGAATCCATCAAATGACAACAAAATGAAAACAAAGCAACGCAGAGCGAAATGAAAAACAAAGTTTCCTTGTCAAAATCTTCTTGTCTTGGTAGCTGGACTTGTATGTCTTCCCTTAAGGACGTTTCAGCCCTCATCCCAGAGGCTTCTTCATGACCTGTAAGGAGTCTCCAGGGTTGCTTGCGGTGTAAATGGAAGAGTTGATGTGCAGACGCTAGGTCTAAGAGGGGTTGTTATGCTAACTGGAGTGCCGTTCCGTGGAACAAAAGAGCGATTTAATGGGATTGCCTGGATTGGAATGTGAAAAGGTAAAGCTCAGGGAGTCAAAAAAAGAGAAAGAAACGCACATCCACTACCCAGTTAGGGATGGGTGCTGGATCCAAAAAGTCCACTAAGTAGAGTTTGAAAAATCGACACACCAAAAATGGTTTGTAGCCTCCGCCTGAAAAGCAGGCGGTTATATTCGTAAACCCCCCACAGGTCATCACTGAAGAATCCTGTAATGTCCTCAAGTGAAGGCATACAAGTCCGGTTGCCAAGATAAGAAGATTTTGACAAGAATTGACCATGACCTGGACAACTGAGGACCTCCACAGACACACCTCACCACACTGGTTGGCCTTCAGAGCAGGGTTCCTGGACCAACCCCGAAGTCATTAGAACTTAAATAACCTCTTGGACGAGGGGCCGAAACTTCCTCAAGTGCAGACATACAAGTCCAGTTACCACTACAAGAAGATTTCCACAAGAAGTCACCATGACCTGGAGGACCGAGAGCCTCCACAGAGATGTTGGGTAATGTTGCGTTCTGTCTCTGGTATCCTTGCATATGGTGGTTAGAAGCAGCTCGTACCGTGACAAACAACGCTTTGAGCGGGGAACTTATTTTTGTAAATGGCTCGCCGCACACCTGGGCGCTCTTTCCTCCCGGGACGCCCGACAATATGGCAGCCGACTGTGCCTAAAGCGTATTAAACCACCCCATTAATTCACGTTCCCAAAGTGATTCTGTTTTGTTTTTTTTTTTTTTTTTTTTTTCCATGTAAGAGAAGTGAATCTTCAGCGGGAGTCATTCGAATGTAACGACCACCGGAAAGAATAAATTCAGAAGCGAACAAGAATAAAAGAATAAAACATACGGGCGGTATCCAGCGATCGAGATTTGAATGTAAATAACGTTCGGAGACGATGCTAAATAGTCAATAAGGATGTGGGAAAAAAAAAAACAAACATTGCGTGCGCATAAATAACATGAGCGACTGAATTCAGATGAAAATTACGACTCTTTTTATTGAGATTTGAATGACATTTAAATGTGTTCATCCCCCGCGGAGCTCATTGTAGGAGCTTTAAAAAACGAAAAAGGGAAAACAAACCGAAACAAAGTCGACGTTAAAATATCGACGCGTGGGCGCTCGCGTTTGGACAATTAGAAGATGCGGAGTGTTGTTGATTCGTCCGTACAACCTCTTATTCACGCGTCACAGAAATTTGCATCAATTCACTCACTCATTCACGCGTCGTGTCAAAAAAAAATGAACAATTCACTCACTCGTTCATACATTATATAGATTTATGCATCCATTCACATGTCATATAGAAATTCACCTATATTCACTCACTCATTCATGTGTTTAAGCAAAATATACAGTTGTTCATCCTGTCATTCACACGTCGCATAGAAATGTGCATCGATTCACTCACTCATTCACGCGCCGTATCAAGAAAATCAACAATTCACTCACTCATTCCTACATTATATAGATTTATGCATCCATTCACCCACTCATTCACATGTCATATAGAAATTCACCTATATTCACTCACTCATTCATGTGTTTAAGCAAAATATACAGTTGTTCGCCCTCTCATTCACACGTCGCATAGAAATGTGCATCGATTCACTCACTCGTTCACGCGCCGTATCAAGAAAATCAACAATTCACTCACTCATACATACATAAATTAGATTTCATTCACATGTCATATAGAAATGGGCATCTATTCATTCACTCATTCATAAGTGAAATATATAGAATGATATATGTATTCACTCGCTCCCTCATTCACACCTCACGTAGCAAAAACAACCATTTACTCACTTGTTCCCGAGTTACAATGAAATATACGGTTGTTGAGCCTCTCATTCACATGTCACATAGAAATATGCATTTATTCACTCACTCATTTACGTGTCATGTTAAGAAAACCAACGATTCACTCACTCATTCATTCATAATATAGATTTATGCATCCATTCACCCTCTCATTCACACGTCATATAGAAATTTGCATCAATTCACCCACTCAGTCACGAGTTAAAGCGAAATAAACAACAGTTCCCCCTGTTGTATCCCCATCTATTCACTCACTCATTCATAAGTGGAATATATAGAATGAAATACATATTAATTCTCTCTCTCAATCACACCTCACGTAGCAAAAACCAAACCATTCACTCACTTTTTCATGAGTTGTAGAGAAATATACAGTTGTTCACCCTGTCATTCACACGTCACATGGAAATGTGCATCTATTCACTCACTCATTCATAAGTGGAATATATAGAATGACATATATATTCATTTGCTCCCTCAATCACACCTCACGTAACAAAAACAACCATTCACTCACTTGTTCACGATGTACATTGAAGTATACAGTTGTTCACCCTCTCATTTACACGTCACAGAAATTTGTATCTAATCACTCACTCATTCACACGTCCTTTCAAGAAAATTAACAATTCACTCACTCATTCATACATAATAGATTTATGCATCCGTTCACCCTGTCATTCACACGTCACATAGAAATTCACCTATATTCACCCACTCATTCACGAGTTAAAGCAAAATATACAACAGTTCACCATCTCATTCACACATCATATAGAAATGTGCATCTATGCATTCACTCATTCATAAGAGAACTATATAGAATGATATATATATTCATTCGCTCCCTCTTTCACATCTAACGTAGCAAAAACAACCATTCACTCACTTGTTCACGAGTTGTAGCAAAATATACATCCATTCACCCTCTAATTCACACGTCACATAGAAATATGCATCTATTCACTCATTCATGAGTTACAGCAAAATATACAAGACTTCACCCTATATTCAATTACTTAGTCATAAATTAAAGCGAAATATACAACAGTTCGCCCTCTCATTCAAACTTCGTATAGAAATGTGCATCTATTCACTCACTCATTCATAAGTAAAATATATTGAATGATATATGTATATGTATATATACATATATATATATACGGGTTGTGTCAAGAAAATCAACAATTCACTCACTCATTCCTATATAATATAGATTTATGCATCCATTCACCCTCTCATTCACATGTCATATAGAAATTCACCTATATTCACTCACTCATTCATGTGTTAAAACAAAATATACAGTTGTTCATCCTGTCATTCACACGTCGCATAGAAATTTGCATCAATTCACTCACTCATTCACGCGTCGTGTCAAGAAAATCGACAATTCACTCACTCATTCATTCATAATATAGATTCATGCATCAGTTCACCCTCTCATTCACACGTCACATAGAAATTCACATCTATTCAGTCACTTATTCACAAGTTAAAGCAAAATATACATCCGTTCACCCTCTCATTCTCACTCTTTATTTAGAAAAACAACCATTCCCTTGTTTGTACATCACACAGTAATAAGCAACCAATCAGCCTCTCATTGATCCATCTGGATGATTCCTGGACTCCAGAGCAGCTCCTGAATAAGTCCTGACGAGCTACAATCAAACCCAGGGATAAATATATTTCACGGCCAGTTATTGCTGTGTAATTATATCGCCGGTGCAAATTTGCAGGGGAGTGTTTGCCCACGACCAGGACCAATTACAGCAGAGAATCCCCTCCGGACGGGGAAATTGTGCTTTTGGAGCCGCGGCGTCCGTCATTAGCAGCCGCCGGAGGAACTCCAGGTACGGAGGTAAGTTCTGCACGGAAGCCAGACATCAACGCTTTTTTCTGTTTTTCAAGTTTTCCGCGTCCGATAGACAACTATGAACCCAGATTTTTTTTGAGGAATGCCGATTTAAATCGTCTAAAGCAGAGGTCGGCGACCTTTAGCACTCAAAGACGTCCGTTTCCCCAAAGTGAAGAAAATTAAAACAAATGAACGCAGAATTAAACCATATTTTTTTTTTGCTTTTGTGCTACGTACAAACAAAATTTCTTTTTTTTTTTTTTTCAAATCGATAAACAACTGCAGAGAAAAACAAAATTTCGGCAAAATGTTTTTAAATCCCAAAAAAAGATGACTTTTAAGCAAAATATTCAATGTCTATTTGAGTCTATTACAAAAAAAAAAAAAAAAAAAAAAAAACATTTTAAATAATCCACCGGCCGCAAAGTAAAAATTCCTGCCTATTAAGATCCACAAAAATATTTTAACCCCTTTTATTTACATTTTACAAGATCGCCATCATTTCCACATTTAAAACGACTTTTTAAAAAAAGAAAAAACTAAAATGAAATACACTTTAATTAAATACTTATTTTCCTGGACCGGATGCACCTACATATCGGAGGCGGTCGGCAGCATTAGCACACATTATCCACCAAAACAAACGACGATACAAAAGGCTG
The DNA here is from genome assembly GCF_037954325.1 of Fistularia commersonii. Lineage (NCBI taxonomy): Eukaryota > Metazoa > Chordata > Actinopteri > Syngnathiformes > Fistulariidae > Fistularia > Fistularia commersonii. The sequence continues at coordinate 1,251,315 of NC_141290.1, forward strand.
CAAAGTAATAAATGGACATTTTAATAATCCTTAAACAGCAGCCTGACGAGAAGGATATGAAAATGTAACACTTTCAGTGATGTATAAAGAACCGCGGCGTGGAAGAAAATATTTTGAGCTCCCCAAAAAAAGAGGTTTCTTTTTAAGCAAAAATACTCAACATCTATTGAAAAAAAAAAAAAAAAATCTGAAATAATCCACCGGCTGCAAAACCAAAAAAGCCTCTTTTATTGGCGACCAAAAAAAATAAAAAATTTGAACACATTACAAGATCGCCATGAGGTTCATATTTAAAATAAATAAATAAAATAAAATATATTTTAATTAAATTCTACTAAACAGTAATATTACTAAATGAATAATAACACCAAAAAAAAAAAAAAGAAAAAGATAGGAAATGTATTTGGGATCCCTGAGGCGCTTCAAGTTGGTGTAAATTAGCTGAAAGTTTGATAAAATATTATAAGAGTACATTTATCCACGTGTGAGTTTATTTCTGAGGATTAAACGGGTCAAAAAAAATAACCTGACGTGTTGAATTTTGTTTTATCTTTGGATTTAAAGACGAGCGTAAACCCCATATTTAGCCGGAAATCATATGACAGAGTCTGACTACATATTAAGTATAATTTTTTGAATGGATACACAAAAATACACACACGCACACATATATATAGAACCATACATACATACTTAATCTGCACATACATACACACATATCTATATATCTGTACATGCACACACACATGTAAACATGGGTAGATATATTTATATACATACGCAAACAAACACACATGTTTCTATACACACACATATTTCTATACACACGTATATGTTTCTATAGGCACAGAGACACACACAAATATATTGGTTATACATATATTTCTATACATGCACACATATATATTTTGAAATATAACTATACACATACAGACACAGATATATTTTTATACATAAAGACAAACACACATATATATGTATATATGTGTGTGTGTGTCTGCATATATTATATACATGTATAACATGTATATGTATACATATTATACACATTCATCATGACATATAACTGTATATTTACATATATGTATATATTCATATTATATTATTTTTTGATATATGAATATATATTTATGTTATATTTTTATATAAATTTATATATAGAGAGCAGTATTTTTTCATGTATGTATACATACAGGACTGTCTCATAAAGTTTGAATATTGTGTTAAATTTCTTTATCTTCTGTAATGCAATTGAAAAAACAAAATTTACTTTTTCACGATATTCTAATTTTTCGAGATAGGATTGTTGAGTTCTTAAGATGTCAGCGACAATCAGCAATATTAAATAATAAAAGGCTTACAATATTTCAGTTGATTTGTGATGAATCCAGAATGAATGACATTTTTGTTTTTGTAATTGTATTACAGAAGACAAAGAACTTTATCACAATATTCTAATTTTCTGAGACAGTCCTGTATAAATACAAATATATATATACAGTTGTGTTTGTATATATATATATTTCTACGCATGCACACACACACATATATTTCTATGCATGCACACACACACACACACATATATTTCTATGCACACACACACATGCAGATACGAACGCAATTGAGTGTGTAAGGACTCTCAACAGAGAAAATGACACCAAGGTTCAACAAGAAGGAGCGACAATTTGATATTAAATGTTAAAACATGCAGCCGTTAGCGCAGCCGTTAGCGTAGCGGTTAGCGCCTGGCAGCTAGAAGGTGAGGCGTCTCCATGTTCTCCCTCAGGTTCCTCAGGGTTCTCCGGGTTCCTCAAACACAAGCGGGAGGTCGAACGGTTGTAAACGCGAAGGAGAAGGTGAACGCACGGCGATCCGTCCGGCAGACCGCTGGATTTATTCGTCGTTTTACAAATAAGGAGATACGATGTCGGTGAACCGCTGACAGGCCGAATCAAAAGAAATCACAAAACGCCATTTCGACATCTTTCCCTCTTTGATAATTCTTTTTCTTTCATTCTTACCGTTCGGTTTCTCAACGTCTAATTTCATTTTCTTTGGCATGCAAATCTAAACGCCCCGGCTTTCTCCGCTTCCAAAAAAGTGTGCATGTGAAGAATGCGTTGGTGGGAAAAAAAATGAAGCGGATGAAAAGACGCGTCCGGAAAATACAATTAGATTCATTCAAAAGAATTATCATCATTATATATATATATATATATATATATATATATATTATTTTTTATTTTATTTTTTTTCTTCCACACTGAAAGGGCGTCAGAATCCGTCCGCTAACGCTAACCGCTACCCGGTGGATATTTTAAATGTACCTTCATCATCAAATGACATGTCTGCCTTAAAGGCTTTTATTGGAAGTTGCCTCATTTATCTGGGCTTCAAATTATCAGTGTCAAGTATGGAATGTTTATACTTATCAATACAAGCAAGGCTTTACATACATACATAAAACATACGTGTATACAACAAACACACACAGATACATACATGGCTGGATGGATGTGAACTAGCTACTCAGCTAGCTAGCTGGATTGATGGATGGATTAATAGATGGATGGATCGATGGAAGAGGAATAAGTGGATGGCAAACTAGCTACTTAGCTAGCTAGCTAGCTGGCTGGCTGGCTGGCTGGATGGATGGATGCTTGGCAAACTAGCTACTTAGCTAGCTGGATAGATGGAATGGATAATGAACTAGTTAATTAGCTAGCGGGAAATGTGGATGGATAGATGGATGGATGATGAACTAGCTCCTTAGCTCGATGGATGGATGGATGGATGGATGGATGGATGGATGGATGGATGGATGGATGGATGGATAGATGATAGATAGATAGATAGATAGATAGATAGATAGATAGATATTTCCTCATGCAGGTTCTAATCAGGTGCCAATAAGCGGTCTAGATAATGAATGAATTAATAATTAATCCTTTAATTAATAAACAATTAGAGAGTGTGTGTGTGTATATATATATATATATATGAATGTATTTATACATAGACGCAAATATAGAGAGATCTAGAATACAATACTACATTCCTGTTATAGAAATTTCATTTTATTTATATATCTAATTCAAAAAAAATGGTCGAGTATGTATAAAAATACAAAGTTATATAATTACAGAATGTACATTCAAGATAATGTAGACTATAGCATAGATAGTGTATATAGTGTATAGTGTAATATAGAAATATATTAATATAGTTATATATATATAGTAATATAGATATATATTTATAAAAGTGACACAAATACAGGCAAAAATGGAGCACTATCCTGTGAAATGCATGCGCGCTGCCCGAGGACGGAGAAGCATCGGTGGCTCCGGTCTTTATTTCTTTATTTGTTGTTATTTTATTTTCCAGTCCTTCCCCGTTGTTTTTCGGTCTTCACCAGGCAGGTTGCCAAAACCCCCGAGGCGTCGACAGCGGCCGCGAACCCGACGGCGGCTCTGTGGAATTCCTGAAAGCTCGACGCGTTTCAGAAAGCGCTAATACTGACGGCGTGCCGCGGGGCTACACCCGCGTTATCCTAACGCTGAATTTAAATAAAAACCCGTCCGGGATCCGGCGGGTCGATGAAAACATCTGCACTCCTTGAGATGCTCGGATCGCAGATGGTTCTCACGTGGTTGTGTCACGATTTATTCCCCCCAATAAAAACAAATCAGAGGGGTTTTAGCTTTAGCCTAGCGTTGTTAGCCATTGTGGCGCCATTTTAAAAGAAGAGTAATTATGAGATTGTTTCCTTCCCCCTTTTTTTTTTTCCCCTCTATCAAATTTTATTGATCCCCAGAGCGTAACAATTATGTAAAAAAAAAAAAAAGTAAAATAAATATGAAAAATATGAATATAAATATAAATAGAACAACAGAAGACAGAAGATAGCAAGCTATTCATGAATACAGAGACAACAACAACATCAGGGGTAACTATGGACAAAATAATAGAACAGTGAGGGTATATATGATGTCTTTTTAACATTTTAACATTATAAAATGTTATATTTATTTTGCTGTTAAGTTCTAGCTGTGTATTTTTCACCCTCACAGTTCCTTCATGTTGCCCATTGTCATGCCTGTTGTTGTTTTTCTTGGTATCTCCTGCCTTTTTATTTATATTTATACTCATATTTATATTCATAAGTATTTCCCTTTTTTTGACATTATAACTGTTGCAACAAGGGAATTTCCCCTTTGAGGATCAATAAAGTTCATATTATGTCAATTCTCTTCACTTCTTTTACTTATGATTACTTACAATTTCACAATTTTTTTATTTTTTTTTCCTTATGTAAAGAAAACTACAAAAAAATTTTCACGATTGAAGGGCTTCAGCAAACAAAAAAAAAAAAAAAAATTTTTTTTTTTGATCCAGCACCCGTTCCTAGCTGGGCAGCGGATGTGCAAGGTTTTTCTTCTTTAAATCTTGGACCGAAAAAAAAAAAAATTGCCAAAAAAACAGGAGCACGGCGAATCTGCAAAGGAGGGAGATCCCGAAAATAACGGGAAGGTTTGGACGACGGAGAAGGAGCCCTTCCAGTGTAAACAGGAAGTAAGAAATGTGAAAATAGTCGGAGGTTTTCCCAGCACACGCTGGGAAACAGAAACGCAAGAAGAGTTTTGAGGGGAGGATGTAAACAAGAAGACAGGATTAGACACGAGACACAAGAGAATACAAAATAAAACTCCTTCCAGATGAAAAAAAAAAAAGGGATATGCACAGAAATGAGAAGAAATGAGCGCGATGGTCCGAAAACTACCAAAAAAAACTATAAAAACTATTACGACAACAAGTATTTTGCTTTCTGGAAATGAGCTGCCGTTCTGCGGAGCCGCCTTCCGATCTCGCAGACGCACTCTGTCGGTTCTGCTGAAAATGGATGGATTGATGGAAGAGGGATGGGAGGATGGCAAACTAGCTACTTAGCTAGCTAGCTATCTAGCTGAATGAATGATGGATGGATGGATGCTTGGTAAACTAGCTACTTAACTAGCTGAATAGATGGATGGATAATGAACAAGTTATTTAGCTAGAGGGAAGGATGGATGGATGGATGGATGGATGGATGGATGGATTATTAACTAGCTACATAGATAGATAGATAGATAGATAGATAGATAGATAGATAGATGGATAGATGGATAGATGGATAGATAGATAGATAGATAGATAGATAGATAATTTTCTACTCAGCAAGTTAGCTGAATAGCTAGACAGCGAATTAGCCACTTAGCCAGCTAGCTAGATGGATGGATGGATGGATGGATGCTTGGTAAACTAGCTACTTAGCTAGCTGGATAGATGGGTGGATAATGAAATAGTTATTTAGCTAGATGGATGGATGGATGGATGGATGGATGATTAACTAGCTACTTATCTGGATAGATAGATAGATAGATAGATAGATAGATAGATAGATAGATAGATAGATAGATAGATAGATAGATAGATAGATAGATAGATAGATAGATAGATAGATAGATAGATAGATAGATAGATAGATAGATAGATAGATAGATAGATAGATAGATAGATAGATAGATAGATAGATAGATAGATAGATAGATAGATAGATAGATAGATAGATAGATAGATAGATAGATAGATAGATACTAAGCTAGATAGATAGATAGATAGATACTAAGCTAGTTAGCTGAATAGCTAGATAGCGAATTAGCTACTTCGCCAGCTTGCTGGATGGATGGAAAAAAAAACCTTCTTTTCGAGAAAGCTTGTCGTCCCCGCTAAGCTAGGATGTAGCTACGCTATACTCGCCCAACATTGCTATCTCCTCTGGGAGTGTTGGAACTGCTAGCTTCACTGTTAACTTTAGGAGTCCTCTCGGAGGCCGGCTCGGGTCCGAACCTGCTCGACACGGAAAGCGTCACGTGACTACAACTCGCGCTGTGATTTGGCAACTCGACGTCTGGAATGGATCCGGAGAGAAACGTCGAAGCGCAGCGAGTTACCGCTCGCACCAAAGAGCTGCTCCTGCGGCGGAAACGAAGAAAGTAAATCATTACGCTCGCTTGAAATTTCCCCGCGATATTAGGGAAGAAACTAGCGGTCGAAGGGACGTCTGATGCTGAGAAACAGGTGATTGATCGGTCGCGTCGGAAGCAATGAGTGTTCAATCAAAGCGGCGTGGATGATGAAACTGAAAAACATCAGACTTTTTTTTTGTTTTTGTTCGATGAGATAAAAAAAAAAAGACTGCTGTTCAGCACATGTATATATTTATGTAAACACATATATATTTGCACACACACACACACATTCATTTGCTTGACTCACTCATTAAGTCATAATTTTCAACTACTTTCAATTAACCGAACATATACACACACACACATATATGTGTGTGTGTGTGTGTGTGTTTGTACATATATGTGCATTACGTGTATGTCTGTGTGTGAAAATTAGATAGATAGATAGATAGATAGATAGATAGATAGATAGATAGATAGATAGATAGATAGATAGATAGATAGATAGATAGATAGATAGATAGATAGATAGATAGATAGATAGATAGATAGATAGATAGATAGATAGATAGATGGATAGATGGATAGATAGATAGATAGATAGATAGATAGATAGATAGTGAATTAGCTACTTAGCTTGCTGGACACACAGACAGACAGAAGGACAAAGATAGATAGATAGATGTTTCCAGGTTCTAATCAGGTGCCAATAAGCGATAGATAGATAACTAGCTTGCTAAGTAGCTAGCTGGATAGACAGACAGACAGACAGATAAATAAACTGCTCAAAAAAATAAAGGGAACACTTGAACAACACAATGTAACTCCAAGTCAATCCCACTTGTGTGAAATCATAGTGTCCACTCAGGAAGCAACACAGATTCATTTGGACTTGTTTTAAGGACATTACATCAAAGTTGGATCAGCCTGGAGTTTGTTTTTACACTTTAATTTGGAGTGTGATTCCTAATCCAGACCTCCATGGGTTGATACAATTGATTTCCATTGATCATTTTGGTGTGATTTTGTTGTCAGCACATTCAACTGTGTAAAGAGCAAAGTATTTCATAAGAATGTTTCATTCATTTGGATCTAGGATGTGTTTTTTAAGTGTTCCCTTTATTTTTTTGAGCAGTGTACATAGATCGTGAGCTACCTACTTAGCCAGCTAGCTGGAGAGATAGCTAGCTAGATAGATAGTGAACTAGCTACTTAGCAAGCTGGACAGACAGACAGACAGCGAATTAGCTACTTGGCCAGCTAGCTAAATAGATAGCTAGATAGATAGTAAACTAGCTACTTAGCTAGCTGGATAGATAGAAAGACAGAGAGGCAGACAGACAGCAAATTAGCCACTTAGCCAGCTAGCTGGTTAGATAGCTAGATAGATAGTGAACTAGCTACTTAGCAAGCTGGACAGACACACAGACAGCGAATTAGCTACTTGGCCAGCTAGCTAAATAGATAGCTAGATAGATAGTAAACTAGCTACTTAGCTAGCTGGATAGATAGAAAGACAGAGAGACAGACAGACAGCAAATTAGCCACTTAGCCAGCTAGCTGGTTAGATAGCTAGATAGATCGTGAACTAGCTACTTAGCTAGCTGGATAGACAGACAGATAGACAGAAAGCTAGCACGCTGGATAGATGGATAGATAAGTAGTCGGTGAGCTAGTTTGATAGCTAATTTTTCATCATTATTTCATAGCGGGTTGTTTTTTTTTTTAAACATACTAGTTGTGTCGTCGATTGTCACCTTCTTAAAGTCATCACCCGAGTCATTTTTTATTTTTTTTATTTTTTTTTTCAGATAACAGCAAAAGATGAGCTATATGTTGAATAAGGAGTTGATTCTGGCAAAAAAAATAAAAAAAGATTGATTTGGAACATGTAGCATGACACGCTATCAAAGGCCACAGCTCTTTGGTGTCTTTAGCTTCACCTTGTTTCCCACTGCAAACCAATTCCCTGGACGGTTATGTCAGTTTTTCTGCTTCTTTGTGCAATGTTCAGCCCCTTGAACACACTGATTTCTTAACATTTGAAATATTTCCATTTATTTTTACAAATAAATACACAAGGATCTTAATGAAACTGGAGCTAACAGCAGCAGAACGCCTCTTACATACGTTCGCCTACGAACAGTATTTTAATGGATTCTTAACTTTCCAATGACGTGTTGGACATTTCACGGGTCAAAAGTCACCGTCTGAAAAAACCTGACTGCAATCCGTTGTTTTTCGAGGAACCTACCGGAGAAAATTTCAATTTTCTCAATTTTTTTTTTTTTTTTTTTAACTGTTTATACAATTTCCTACTATTATTTATTATTGTTATGTTTTACTTGAAACTCTGGCACAACAATTTCCTTCGGGATAAATAAAGTTGTTCTTATTATATGATCCGGGTGTGGCGGCGGCGGCGGCAGGGATATCAACCCGAGTGCTTTGCGGCCGGGCCGGAACTTTCGCTATTTTTTTTTAACTTCGTTTCTCCGAAAACGCCTCGGGCGTGAAACAAACGGCGCCCGGAAAGATTTATAGGACGGCGGGATGAAGCGATCCGTTAATGGCGGTCAGAAACGCTGAGCCTTGGCAGAATTCTACAACTGAAAAACACATAAAGACAAAAGACTCGGGGCTGTTTGAATTCTCCACCAGCGCAACCCCTTTTTTTTTTTTTTTTAATTTCTTTTTAAACATCCAGTTAAGTCAGATTTCATTGATGCGGCGCTGAATCGCAGAAACATTGGTCACATGACCCTTCCCATGTGATGCAGGTCCGGACCGCCACGCCATGGCGGCCACGGGGAAAACTACGGTCCGCGGGCCAATTGCAGCCCGCCTGGTTTTTCCGGCCCACAAAATATAAAAAAATTTGAATTATATTAACTCTTGTCTATTTTAATAATTTTATTACTTATTTATTAATTTTATTTTAATAATTGTATAATTGATGGAATCAGAATACTTTACTGATCCCCCAAGACAGATACTTTTTTGTTCAAAGAAGCTCCTGCTCAAAGAATAAAGTGGAGAATAATAGTAAAATATAATAAAAATGTAATATATATTTTACATATATATATAATTTGCTAATATATATTAAAAATATAATAGTAAAAATAAATAAAAAATAAAGAGAAATCAGAAATAATAAATACAATTAAAGTTAAAGGATTTAAAAATATATGTAATGTATATATACATGTGTATATATTTTTTAATCACCCTTCTTATCCAATTTTTCCCCCTTTGTTCAATTTCAATCTGTTACCTATTTTTTCATCCTTGCTGATTTTATTGTTACTTTCTATTTTTACATTTTATACTTATATTCATATTTACGTTTGTTTGTTTGTTTAGAAGTTTATTAGGACAGAGTACAATTACATCAAGCACAGAGGCAGAGATGTTTGTACCAGATTGTAGCTCATAGCTAATTTCCATCTGTAGTCCTTCTATTTCATATTTATATTCATATTATTGATACGGTTATTGTTGAATTTCCCCGATGGGGATCAATAAAGTACTATCTTATCTTTTATACGCACTCCTCCTTGCCAGACTTTTGTGGGAGTGTGGCGTGTATTAGCCTCCATGTCACGTTTTAGCCTCCATGACATGTTTTTGCTTCGCCCTTCCAAGAAAAGTGGACAGTGGACAACAAGATATGTTTCCACTGAGGTCCGATCAACGGCTGACGAGAAACTGACGCGCTTTTCAAAGCTAACATAGCTAGCATGCCGCGGCGCATGCTAGCTATCTTAGCTTTAGAACTGAAGAAACCTTGATGAAAGAAACATTTTTAAGTGAAGAAATTCAAGTCCAGTTGCCAAGACAAGCAGATTTTGACAAGCATGCTAGTGAGCAGTTAGCACAAGGACGGCCCAGAGCTAGCATGCTAGCTATGTTAGCTTCAGAACTGAAGAAACATTGACTAAAGAAACATTTTTAAGTGAAGAAATTCAAGTCCAGCTGCCAAGACAAGCAGATTTTGACAAGAATGCTAGTGAGCAGTTAGCACAAGGACGGCCCAGAGCTAGCATGCGCCGCGGCATGCTAGCTATGTTAGCTTCAGAACTGAAGAAACCTTGATGAAAGAAACATTTTTAAGTGAAGAAATTCAAGTCCAGTTGCCAAAACAAGCAGATTTTGACAGGTATGCTAAAGAGCAATTAGCGCAAGGACGGCCCAGAAGTCGACGGCTAATTTCCGAAATCCCGATACATCCTGAGAATCGCACAAACGCAACTAAATACAAACTTTGACGCAGTGGCTAAAAAAAAGGGAGTTGCACAGCACTGAACGCGACTTCCTCCACTGTGTTATGAAATCAGTGTTTGGACAACAACTTGTGGCTAACGGCATTCGCCGCCGCATCTTCTGAATTGGCGCCGCTCTCACCTTGAAGAACGCCTCGCAGCTTCCAGCATCCCTCGGTAGTTGCATATCTGCTGTGGCGTTCCAGTCTCTTCTTTGTGCTTATTTTGTAGATTATATAATCATCACGGGTGCTAAGAAAGCAAGTGGTGAACCCAGGCGCCCTTTTTTTTTTGATGTCCCTTACATTATTAATATCTTTCTTTTTCATGGTTTTTCTCAATTGATGTCTTTATTTTGTGATTTTTTTTTTTTTTTTTTAGGGGGGTTGGAACAACTTTGATTGTTTTCTGTTATTTTAAATGGGAAAAATTCATTTAAGACATGGAAAAAAAAAAAAAAAAATCAATATACGAAGCCACTTCTGGAACAAATTAAATTTGTATCTTAAGGGACCGCAGTACTTCTATTATCATTAAAACTATTGTACTTTATTAATCCCTTGGGGGACGTTCGTGGTTCATCCTGTGCACGGATGAGCCATGAGTAGTTGGCAGCCACTTAGCGGCGCCAAGGGAGCAGCGAGGGGTTCGGCGTCTTGCTCAGCAGAACTTCGGCAATGTTGGAACCAGAACGGAGGTCAGAAAGTTCACCCAACCCCGGGGAACCCCAACATTCTCCGATGAACAAGCGATCGGTGAGGTAACAAGTGTCTCGTAGGCTTCGGACAGACCCCAACTCAATGTGGCGGCCTTCTGCCTCGACAAGTCCCGGTAGAAGGAGAGGCTGCAGACCATCTCATACGGTTCATGAGGTTGTGGACTTCAGGAAGAGTCTGAGGAGATGGGTACCAATCACCATCCAAGGTGAGGAGGTGGAGATAGTGGACTTCTACAAGGACCTTGGGGTCCACATGAACAATAAACTGGAGTGGACACTGAAGCGCTCTACAAGAAGGGTCAGAGCATGTTCTTCTTGAGGAGACTGAGGTTGGTTGGTGTCAGTAGCTCCTCAAGACCTTCTACAGGTCTATGGTAGCCAGCGGACTCTTCTTGGCTATGGTGAACTGATGGGGCAGTGCAAGGAGGTCAACAAGCTAGCGATGAAAGTTTGGGGAAATCTTCATGTGGTGGTTACTGGACTTGTATGTCTTCTCTTGAAGATGTTTCATCCCAGTGCTTCTTCACTTCGAATGACCTGCGGGGAGTTTCCCAACATAACTATCAGGGTTATGGGCGGGTCTAGGTTATGGTGACTTGTTGGGTAAATGGAACAGTTGATCTGCAGAATATATGATATGCTAACGGGGGTGTCGTTTGTCGGAACAAAAGAGCAACTCCTGGCTCAACAAGAGAGTGACAAAAGGTGGCAGAACGGCCATCAGACTGGAGAACATCATCTGGACGCTTTAACATCACGCTTTAACTCCCTTGTCTATTTCATCCTTGTATGCTCGGCTCACTCGCATCCTGTTTATTTTTGGCGTTGTTACCGTCACTGTTTATGTTCTCATCCTTGTTGTTGTCGTTTTGGTGGTTTATTCTCACTCTTGCTGTCTTTTTTTTTCCCCCCCATTCCGTCGTCTATTCGTATCCTTGTTGTTGTCGTTTACTCTGCTGTCTATTTATTTGTGGATGTGTTTCGTTTTCTCGAGTTAGATTTATACGCATATTTAGTGATACTATAATTGTTATGAAGAATTTCCCCACCTGGCAGCGGTCGGCAGCCGAGTGGCTTGGGAAAATAAATGATAAATATTTAATTGAAGAGTATTTCATTTGTTTTAGTTCCTTTTTTTTTTTACTTTTAGTTCTAGGTTGGAAGATTATTGTGATCTTGAAATATTAAATAAAATTATAATTAAAATGTATAAAAAATATATAACATTTAAAAAAAATATAAAAAATATATAAAATTATATTTTATGCTCAAAATAACGTCACACTGGCGGAAGCCGGTCAAGTCCCGATTTGCAGATGCTGTGCGCAGAAGTTCAGGAGCAGAAGTTCCATAAACCAGGTAAAATAAATATTTATGGAGATATTTTGCAAATATTTATTTTTTATTGTTTCCTGACAGTGATTTTTTTTCCCGATTTATTTTTAAAATTCAGGTCAAGGCTCTGCTACACGCTCTGAAAGCCCAAAGCTCAAAATGAGTTCATTACATAAATAAAATTTAATTTTCTCCGTAATACTTTGTGAATTTCAGAAGCAACACACTTTGTTTATACAAAGTGTAAAGGTAATAAAAAGCAATATATACAGTGGTACCTTTATTTTAGACGTCAAAAAATAATTGCGGCTCCCGGTGTTTTCTTTTCCGAGGAAACCGGGTCCAAATGGCTCTTTGGGTGTTAAAGGTTACCGACCCTATTGGGATCAATAAAGTATGTCTTAGCTTAGCTTATCTTATTACAGTGGCGCTAACAATTATATGCTAGTGGCTAACGTAATACAAAATCAAAATCTTCTTGTCGTGGGAACTGGACTTGTATGTCTTCACTTGAAGACGTTTCAGCCCCTCATCCCAGAGGCTTCTACAGTTCAAACGAACAAGTCCAGTCACCAAGACGAGATCATTTCCACCAGAATTCCACAAGAATTCCATTCCGACAGTTTTTCAATTCATAAAAGAAACAACCATCGTGGACGTCTGGAGAGAAGCTGCAGGAGATCAAGTCGACTGAACCCTCTCTGGAAATACAGTGCAAACTATTCACAGCTCCAACGCGGTATAGAAACGCACCCGACATGGGAAAACATGTTCTGTAAGCTTAGCATCAGGGGTGGGCGGCGGTAGACTGGAGCGGCGAACTCGTCCGCCTCACGAGAGCAACATATTGTCCTCGCCATCCGGCCATTTGCACTTAATGAGCCCCTTATGCAACCATACGTTTTTTTTTTTTTCTTTTACTGGAACCGTACTGCGCGCTAGCTATTAGCGGTCATGAACTTTCAGTTTAATGAAGCCATCGTTTACATATGGCCGCTCTAGACGGAGGGGAAAAAAAAAAAAAAAAAATTAAATAAAAGGCTTGCTTATTATACGGCTACTTGTTTCTGGTGTACCCAGGAAGGAGTCTAAATGCTGTTTGATGAGATTACATGAGCGTCAACTCAAGAGCTGGCAAGACGGCGTCGCTATTTTTAGACTTGCTCTTTAATATTTCATTAATCATTTGCTATGTGTGCGGCCTGTTTTTCCGATTTTTTTTTTTTTTTTTCCCGGCCGCCGTGTCACTTGTGTAAGGTTGCGTTGTTGACAGCGGAGGAGAGATTTTTTTTTTTTTTTTTTTTTTTTTTTTAGATCGGAAAATGAGGAAGTAGACGGGAGAGCTTTGACAAGCCCTTGAAGAGGTTTACGATCCCCCAAAATGCTGGAATTATTATTATTATTTTTTTTATTTGTTTGTTTCTGTCTTTTTCATGTAGACTTGAAAACGACCGAGCTGAAAAAGAATCCAGGTTTTCTTTTTTTTTTTAAATGATGACAAACACGTCATTCTGCGCCGACGGCAACTAGATGAAAAAATAAAAAAAAATACGGGTTTACGTTAAATAGGAAAACTTAAGATAAACCTCGAGTAACAAATCATTATCCAATCAGAATCGTGACGGTAAAACGCTGTTACAAAGGTCGCGTCTGCTTCCCCTGAGACAAGAAGGATGCAAGTTGAACTCGAGCTTGAGTCAAAAGATTAATTTGTAATATTCCCGGCGTAAAAGAGGACGGAAAGGTGCGTATTGTACATTTAAACCTGGCGGCGCGGCGCTCGTGAGTGAAAGTGAATTAATCGGCAGCGTTTTAGCCTCTCATGCTAACCCTCTCTGTTATTCCCCATTCTGGTGATTTGTCGGGTTAGCGGAAAGACAGCCAATCGTTCACTCATTCATCAGTCATGTGACATCGCAACCGTTCACTCATTCATTCACATATCATGTGGACACATGCAGCCATTCATTCATTCATCAGTCACGTGACATCATCATGCAGCCATTCACTCATTCATTCACACGTCATGTGGACACATGCAACCATTCACTCATTCATCAGTCACGTGACATCATCATGCAGCCATTCACTCATTCATTCACACGTCATGTGGACACATGCAACCATTCACTCATTCATCAGTCACGTGACATCATCATGCAGCCATTCACTCATTCATTCACACGTCATGTGGACACATGCAACCATTCACTCATTCATTCACACGTCATGTGGACACATGCAGTCATTCACTCATTCATCAGTCACGTGACATCATCATGCAGCCATTCACTCATTAATTCATACGTCATGTGGACACATGCAACCATTCATTCATTCATTCACACATCATGTGGACACATGCAGTCATTCACTCATTCATCAGTCACGTGACATCATCATGCAGCCATTCACTCATTCATTCATACATCATGTGGACACATGCAACCATTCACATGTCATGTGGACACATGCAGCCATTCACTCATTCATTCACATGTCATGTGGACACATGCAACCATTCACTCATTCATTCACACGTCATGTGGACACATGCAGCCATTCACATGTCATTTGGACACATGCAGCCATTCACTCATTCACTCACATGTCATGTGGACACATGCAACCATTCACTCATTCATTCATCAGATTCATGTGACGGAGATAAATAATCCATCACTGTCATTCACACATCGTATAGGTGTACTAACATTCATCCATTCATTCATCACATTCATATGACAGTTGAATAATCATTCACTCATTCATTCAAACCTCATATAGAGATACAAACATTCATTTATTCATCAGGTTCACGTGACAATCATTCGCATGATATTGAAAAAATGATATGCACTCATTCATTCACATGTGACTTAGAGACACACAATTCACCCTCTCATTCACATGTGAAATGGAGACGTGCAACCGTTCGCTCATTCGTTCACCGGATTCATGTGACGGTCATGTCAACCTCATTCATTCAACCCATTCTTGAGACACTTCCACATTCACGCATGCGTCAAAAACAAAACTCATTCATTCATGTCATTCAACCCTTCCCTCGCCTGCCTTGTTGGGACACACAACCATCCACTCATTCATTCACCACATTCCTGTGACACAGAGACAATTCATATTTCTTATTCACATGCATGGCAGACATTTACATGCTGTATAGACATGCAACCATTCACTCATTCATTCATACATTACAAAACGCAGAAATTCACTATGTCACTTATATACAATATTGCCATTCATTCACTCATTCATTCATATATTGGGACAAGCAAAATTCACTCCCTCACTTATACACCATGTTGACATTCATTCACACGTGAGAGACATACAAGTCACTCTCTCATTCACATGCCATATCGACATGAAACCATTCATTTGTATATTGAGAAACAGGGAAATTCACTCAGTCACTTATACGCATACTGCCATTCATTCACTCATTCATTCATACATTGGGACACAGAAATTCACTCCCTCATTTTTATGCCATATCAACATTCATTCACACATGAGAGGCATACAAGTCACTCTCGCATTCACATGTCATATAGACATGCAACCATTCACTCATTCATTCATATATTACGAAACACAGAAATTCACTCTTTCACTTATATGCAATATTGCCATTCATTCACTCATTCATTCATACATCGGGACACAGAGATTCACTCCCTCATTTTTATGCCATGTCAACATTCATTCATATGTGAGACATACAAGTCACTCACTCATTCACATGTTATATAGACATGCAACCATTCACTCATTCATTCATATATTGGGACACACAGAAATTCACTCCCTAAATTATACGCCATATCGACGTTTATTCATTCATTCATATATTGAGACGTACAAAAATTCACTCCGTCACTTATACACCATATCAACATCCATTCACATCTGACAGAGACATACAAGTCACTCTCTCATTCACATGTCATATAGACATGCAACCATTCACTCATTCATTCATATATTGGGACACAAAGAAATTCACTCCCTAAATTATACGCCATATCAACATTCATTCATTCATAGATTGAGACGTACAAAAATTAACTCCGTCACTTATACGCCATATTGCTATTCATTCACTCATTCATTCATATATTGGGACACACAGAAATTCACTCCGTCACTTGTACGCCATATCAACATTGAGAGACATACAAGTCACTCTCTCATTCACATGTCGTATAGAAATGTAATCATTCACTCATTCATCACATTCATGTGTTCCTTCACTCATTCATTCACGCATCCTCTCCATTCAGTCACTCATCTTTGGATCTTCTGGCCTCGCTGAAGGAGAACATTCACTCTCCACCTCCTCAGAGCCGAAGCCGGGACCTTCTCGCCGTGAGGCAAGGTCATCACCCCTCCTCCTCCTCCTTCCCCCCAAAGCTTGGAAACGTTTCAAACCGAGCGACAGATAAGAAAAACGACCGAACCCCCAGGTTTGGGAGGAAAAAAAAAAAACGGATGGCGACCCGCACGGGAAACATGGCGAAGCTCGGCGCAGATGTAGGTGTGCTAATCCCTCGGTCCCACAGACCTCCATCCCTGTTGAAAAGTAGGCCATAGGAAAAAAAAAAAGAAAAAAAAGCAGGCCAACAGCTGACTCGCCTGTGGCTGAACATCAAGCACATGGTGGGCCTGCAGGAGGAGGGTCGGGGGGGCAGCTGGACCAGGTGCCAAGAGATATTTCCACCCTGCAGATCCTGTTCGGGAATAACACGCCGGCGTGAGACGTTGTTTCACGCATCCGCTTTTTTTATTTTTTTATTTTTTTATTTTTTTTCGAAAAATAAACCCCCCGAAATAAAATCCAAAAATAGATTCGCTTCGCGATTTTGAAAGAAAATATTGACATGAGGGTTATTTAATCAGAACGAGCAGGGTAGGGTTGGACGAAAATATAAAAATAAAATTAATATCACTACTAATAATGATTATAATTACGATAATAATGATTATTATCACAATTATTGTTATTATGATAGTGATTCTACTTCTATTACGACAATAAAAATTATAATATTAACAATACCAATAATAATCATATACATATATGATATGTAATAACAATAATAATATATAATGAATTGATTGCTTGATTAGTTAATATTGATAGGTTATATTATTATTAGTAGTAGTAGTTATGCTTATATTCAATCATTCACGTGTTCATTTATAACCTTTGAAATTACAATTATTGTTGTTAATAATAGGATATTATTTCTATTGCTATGATTAACAATAAAAATCAAAGTATTAATAACATTAAGAATTATAAATCAATTGATCAATGAATTGATTATAATGTCAACAAAAATACAGACAATAGAAAGAATAATTGCATACAACCATTCATTTATTCCATTGTAGACATTCAACCATTCACTCTCATTCAAATATTCATCAATTTATTCATTCATTTGTGACATTTGGATCATATATTATATATTGATATTATATATTATGACATGTTATCACTCATTCTATCGTAAAATACAGACATTCAACCATTCACTCACTCATTCACATGTGAAATACGGATAAACAACCATTCATTCATTTGCTCATGATTTGGAAACAACATAATCATTCACTTTCTTCATCAAATGTCAAACAGAGATTCAACCACCTTTTCACTGGGAACCTTAGCTAGCGGAAGGAAAGCGAACCGTGGAGCCGTTAGCATCGTTAGCATCGCTAAAAACATCCCCTTCAAGGATACGCGTGCTAGTTTTAGCGCCGAAGGGCCCGGCAGGTGCGTTCGTTCACATTTCCGCACGTTTTTTTACGCGGATTTAAGGCATTTGCATGAATAGCTTCTGAAAATAAATCCGCTAATGAACGCGGGCGATCGTTAGCGGTTTCACGCGGCGGTCTTATAACATGAACATAAAAGAAAAAAGAAGAAGAAGAGGGGAATTACAATTACAGGATCGAGTAAATACAGGTGGGTAAACGTTGTGGGAGTAACCGTAGGAAGAGAAAGGAATTAGCTGATTAGAAAGAATATTAAAAATAAAAAAAAAACGATGTAAAAATGTGAGGAACGAGGCGAAAACCTCGGGGGGGAAATTAGACCGGCGCCGTGAATGCTAAAACTAGCCGGCCTTCCTGTTTGCACGCCTCAAGATACGTTCACCCGTATTGGTCGAAAAAAGCAATCTTCAGTTGGGAGAGGATTATTATTATTTATTTTCATTTTTTTTATTATTATTATAATTTTTTTTTAGCCTTGTGTTTATCATAATCCCTCACATGCCAGGCACACCCGCAGCGGTAGGTGGTATTGTACTCGACGAGGAGGACGACGGCCTGTGTTTATTGTTATTTTTTTTTCACGAATCGACACAAAATAATTGTTATTATAACCTTAAAATAAATGCAACTCGTCGCCGCTTCTTCAAGAAGCCGTGTCGCTTTGCTTCCGTTTCAACGGACCGACTTATCGGGACGGGACATTCAAACGGAAAGGATAAATAAAAGAAATGAAAAAGTAAAGAAATAAATACATGTATACACACACACACACACACACACACACACACACACACAAACAAACACACAAATTTGTCTATATATATATGAGATATGTGTATATAAATATACACATGCATATATACACAGTGCATGCATACAAACACATTTAATGTATATACATACATATATACACATATAGATACATTTACACACACACACACACACACATAGATACATTTACACACACACACACACACATAGATACATTTACACACACACAAACACAAATATACACCCATATATACACACAAATATATATATACATATATATATATATACACATGTACATACATGTGTATATATGCATGTGTGTATATTCATATTTACATTTACTATGTACATTTACTGTGTACACTGTATACATAGACGTGTGTGTGTGTATATATATATATATATATATATATATATATACATATATATATATATTGCTCAAAAAACACTTAAACAACACAATGTAACTCCCAGTTAATCAGAGTTGTGTGACTTCAAACTGTCCACTTAAAAATGACTGATTGATTTTGACTTGTTTACACACACACACACACACACACACACACACACACAAACACACACATTTGTCTATGTTTATAAGGTACAAGTGTATATGAATACACACATGCATATATAGACAGAACATACAAACAAGATTTATGTATATACATACATACATATATATACACGTATAGTTATATAGATACATACACACACACACACACTTGTATATATACACACAAATATACACATTACATCCATAAACCTACACACACGTTTGAAAGCATGTACTATGTATATATGCATGTGTGTATATTCATATACACATATATACTGTATAAACATATACCCATAGACATATGTGTGTCTGAGTGTGTGTGTGTGTGTGTGTGTATACAGTATATATATCTATATATATAGATATATATACTGCTCAAAAAATACACTTAAACTACACAACGTAACTCCAAGTTAATCGGAGTTGTGTGACGTCAAACTATCCACCGAAAATGATCGATTGATTGATTTTGACTTATTTAAAAGACGTTAAATTAACAGTGAAAACAATAATTTTGTTTTCGGCACATTGAACAATGTAAATAACAAAGTATTTCCTAAGAATATTTCAGTGTACATATGCATATGCACAAATATACACATTTATATACTGCACAAACACATGTATGTATTTATATCTATGCATGTATAAGACACACACACACAAACACACACATTTGTCTATGTTTATAAGGTATAAGTGTATATGAATATACACCTGCATATATACACAGAACACACAAACAAGATTTATGTATATACATACATATATATATATATACACGTATAGTTATATAGATATACACACACAAACACACACACCTACTTACATATATACACACAAATATACACATTACATACATAAACATACACACACCGTGTTTGAATGCATGTACTATGCATATATGCATGTGTGTATATTCATATACACATATATACTGTATAAACATATACCCATAGACATATGTGTGTGTGTGTGTGTATATATACAGTATATATAGATATATATACTGCTCAAAAAATACACTTAAACTACACAATGTAACTCCAAGTTAATCAAACTATCCACTGAAAATGATCGATTGATTGATTTTGACTAAAAAGACATTTAAAAGACGTTAAATTAACAGTAAATAACAAAGTATTTCCGAAGAATATTTCAGTGTACATATGCATACGCACAAATATACACATTTATATACTGCACAAACACATATATGTATTTATATCTACGCACGTATAAGTGTGTATCTGTGCACACACACACACACACACACACACACACACACACAAAAAGGGTCCAATAATTGAGTGCAAACAGTGAAGAACACAAAGCCTGCGTACTTTATCATGTTGGCCATTTAATGTCACAGCATTTATCACGTATTGAGGCGTCCAAGAACGTTTTTTTATTTATCTGCTTGGAAAAAAGGTGTGTTATTGTCCTTTTCGTGCGCCGCGCATGACTTTTAGTAATAGCTTTTCCTAATGTTGGGGGAAAAAAAAAAAAAAACGTTATCTCCCCGACGGCGGCGCCGGAACAAAAGCGTGGAAGTGCCGCGTCCGGTTTTAGCAGCACATCTTACATGTTGCGGGTGAATTTGGAGATTTCATGTTCAATTTAGTCGTCTTTATAAGTTTGTTCTCCTTTTAACTTACATTACGCCGCCGTCACCGACGCTTTCATGTCTCCGTGATTCCCGACCCGGCGGCTTAACGTCGCCGACTTGTATTACAGGAGATAAGAATTGACGCTTAGTCGCCTTTTTTTTTTTTTTTTTTTTTTTTAAATTCCTAAGTAGGTCTGGAGATGCGGCCGGGCGAAACGTCTGCGATGCTAAAACACGGGTTTAGCGATTAAGCTAAAGCGCTGACTTCGACGTTAGATGAGTGACCCGATCGGCGCAGGATTCCCCGACGTTTAAACGCCGATTCAAGGATTTTCGAAACCCTCCCACGACAAGTTATTAGTCTTTTACCAACAAGGCTGAGCGCTGAGAGGCGTCAATATTATGCTTTTCCTCGTCTCCATCGTGAGATGAACTTCTATTCCTGGGGTATTTCTGAGTAAACTTTCTGTTTTTTTTTTGTTTTTTTTTATTTGATAACGAAAAAATTTGTTTACACGTCGGAATACATTTGGGGTGCGGTGGCCTAGTTTAGTGGAAATGCGGCTTCCAGCTGAAGGAGAACACGTTCGCGGTGGGTTTTAATTCCTGTTTTACCCACGGAGGTTCCCCGCTGTCCGCCGTGTTGAACAACAACAACCCGAACAATCTTGAAATGACCCGAGAATTGATTGTTTACTTTCTCTGGAGGTTCTCAGTCGTCCAGGTCATGGTTGATTCTTGTGTAAACCTTCCTGTTGTGGTAACTGGACTTGTATGTCTCCTCTGAGTGGAGGCATACAAGTCCAGTTACCCAGAGAATCTTCACTTCTAGTGACCTGTGGGGAGTTTCTCGATATAACCGCCAGGGTTTTGGGCGGGTCTAGGTTACCATGGCTTGTGAAGTAAAGGTGGTCCACAACCTTGGGACTGGACTCCAGGGTCCACCTACACCTGAAGGACAAGGGATGTTCTTTTGAGGACCGCAATGTCGGTATTCTGGCCAGAGGAGACAGATGGTTGAAGAGAGGAGTCAAAGAAGCCATATTTGTCAAAACAGAAAAACCCGAACAGAGGAGGGGCCTCAGATACAACCCTTCACAAACCTATAACGCCGTACCGGGAAAAACACCTAGTTGGACCAGGACCTTCTTCACCCACCAAACAACCAGGAAAGATCCACCACCAGATCCAGCCTCCGGGATTGTCCACATGAGCCTCAGTCCATGTGATCCAAAAAATTTCACTCCTTTGAAGTGAAGAAGTTGAAGTCCAGTTGCCACGACAAGAACTTGGAGACTCTAAATTTCCGAAGGTAGATCTCTAAATGATCTCTTGCATTGAACTGGGATCTGTTTCAGGTTTCTAAAAGACAGTTGTTTCCTCACCAGAATCACCCTGTCAATCACAGAGTTATGATTTGGCTCCATAAATAAAAATGTACTTGTGGAAATCTTCTTGTCTTGGTAACTGGACTTGTATGTCTTCACTTGAAGAGGTTTCAGCGCCTCATCCTAGAGACTTTCCCAACATAACTGCCAGGTTTTTGGTCCGGTCTAGGTTATGTTGTGTAAATGGAGGAGTTGAGCTGCAGAAACTAGGTGCTAGGGGGTCGTTATGCTAACGGGGGTGTCGTTTATTGGAACAAAAGAGCAACTCGGCTCCTGACTCAACAAGATAGTGACAAAAGGTCGCTCGGCGGCGGGACTGAACCCGGACCTTCTTCTATCGGTGGCAGCGGGGAGGGTGAAGGACGAACCGGGAGCTTCCCTGGACGATCCTTCCCACCCAGGACATGTCATGGCCTAACTCTCTTACTTTATCTTTGTCCCAGCCCACACACATCCTGCCTATTTTTGTTTATATATCTTATTCCTGTCATTGCTATTGAAGCCCTATTTATATTGTTGTTAATTTTAGTTGTCTATTCCACCCTTATGGTTCCATTCTGCTGTCCATTCTTATCCCTGGTGTTGTTCTCCCCTCTTCTGTCTTCCAACCGTCTCTATTCATGTTTATATTCTTGACATTATAACTGTTACACCGCTGTGACAAAAGAGTTTCACCTTCTGGAGATCAGAAAGTTTATCTTATCTCATCTGAGTGGGATTACCTGGATTGGGATGTGAAAAGGTAAAGCTAAACAAAGACGTTTTGGAAATGTAGGGGTTGAAAGAGTTGATGTGCAGAAGCTAGGGCTAAGGGGGTTGTTATGCTAGCAGGGGTGTCGTTCTTTGGGGACAAAGGAACAACTTTTGGGGATGATCTGGATTGGGATGTTAAAAGGTAAAGCTGCAGACAAAATCTGACCCGACTTTTTTCATTTTGTCGGCGTTAAGAGTTTTCCCTGCTCTTCTTCCTCGTCACATGACGAGGACAAAGAATGTGTGGAAGGTAGCTCAGAGGATAACATGGAGCAGCTCCTTCGTCTTTTTTAATCGAACAACAGACTAGTATCTGTTCTCGTGAGTAGGATTTCAGGAGTCCAGTCCAGAGGTTGTGGCCAACCTTTTACTTCACAAGCCATGGTAACCTAGACCCGCCCAAAACCCTGGCGGTTATATCGAGAAACTCCCCACAGGTCATTAGAAGTGAAGATGCTCTGGGTAACTGGACTTGTATGTCTCCACTCAGGGGAGACATACAAGTCCAGTTGCCACGACAGGAAGGTTTGCACAAGAATCCACTGAACGACTGAGAACCTCCACATGAAGTAAACAATCAATCCAAGGGTATCTGTTCTCGTGAGTATGATTTCATTTTACCCTTCATTTCGCAATAGAAGCACTGCAATTAAATGCATTGTGACATAATAACAGCTCGTCGCTAGTATCCCAATCTTGGCTCATCCCCTTTTAGTTCCTGCTGACGTACTTTATTTACCCACTTCATTTATCTCGTCTCATTACAAAGCTATCAATCCTCTCTGGACAGAATTCGGACATTGCGGTCCTCAAAAGAACATCCCTTGTCCTTCAGGTGTAGGTGGACCCTGGAGTCCAGTCCCAAGGTTGTGGCCAACCTTTTACTTCACAAGCCAAGGTAACCTAGACCCGCCCAAAACCCTGGCGATTATATTGAGAAACTCCCCACAGGTCATTAGAAGTGAAGATGCTCTGGGTAACTGGACTTGTATGCCTCCACTCAGAGGAGACATACAAGTCCAGTTGCCACGAAAGGAAGGTTTATACAAGAATCCACCGGACCACTGAGAACCTCCACAGAAAGTAAACAATCAATCCGCGGGTATCTGTTCTCGTGAGTATGATTTCATTTTACCCTTCATTTCGCAATAGAAGCACTGCAGTTAAATGCATTTTGACATAATAACAGCTTGTTAAGGGGTCCCTTTGGAGGCAAAAAAGTGCCGTCAAGGAAGAAGAGAGCGTTTGTTGTTGCTCTGCCCTTATTTGGGACGGTTGAACGTGCAGCGCGTCACGAGGAAGATGTATATTTCTACATGATGCTAATGAGAGGCTGGATGGTTTATCTCTGTATGTCACCTGGGCTAGGCTACGCTAACCCTGGGAACCTTGAAGAAACACGACGGATGAATGAAGAATAATTGCAATCTCAGTTATTCTTTCACTGCTATGTTCAACCACTGCTAAAGAAAGACAGACAGATAGATAGTGAAGTAGCTACTTAGCTCGCTAGCTGGATAGCTAGATAGTGAACCAGAACAGATAGATAGCGAGCTACAATAGATAGATTGCTGGATCAAATTAGCTACTTAGAAAGCTGGATTGAGATGGATGGATGGATAAAAAGAAATGTATACATAGATCGATGAGTAATTACAGTCATGATAGATAGATAGATAGATAGATAGATAGATAGATAGATAGATAGATAGATAGATAGATAGATAGATAGATAGATAGATAGATAGATACCCTATCGATCAATCAATAGATAGATAGATAGATAGATACCCTATCGATCAATCAATAGATAGATAGATAGATAGATAGATAGATAGATAGATAGATAGATAGATAGATAGATAGATAGATAGATAGATAGATAGATAGATAGATAGATAGATAGATAGATAGATAGATAGATAGATAGATAGATAGATAGATAGATAGGCCAGCTAGCTGAATGAATAGAAAATTAGCTACTTAGCCAGCTAGCTGAATGAATAGAAAATTAGCTACTTAGCCAGCTAGCTAGCTATCTACCATGAGCTCCCCAGACATGTTTATATCGGAGCCTTTGCAAGTTTTCTTGCAGTTACAGTAACAGTTCACTTTCCTGTAAGAGCACATTTTACCAGAATCCCTCTTTTGCCTTTGCATTGTCGTCCCGCTCCGCCGTGGCCTAGCGTTTCTCCGCCCGCCCGTCCCGTCACATCTCGCAAAATTCATCACCCGAGCCTTGTTTAGCACGCGTCCTCTCCCCGTCAACAACCGTAATGAACATATTACCACGGCGTCGCACGTCGGGGAGGTCGGCCGTCGGCGTGATGGATATTTATTACGTTTCCCGTTCACTCAAACTGTCACTCGTGGAAAAAGAGAGACTCCTAAACGTCGGCGAGGGCCGACGTCGGCGAGGCGGCCATGTTGGCGCCGACCGAAACGTCCCGACGGCGTGAGATTGACGTTTCTTTAAATCCCGAACGGCTTACGGATATTTAGAAGATTTAAAAAAAAAACAGTAAAAATCAACACTACACAAATTCGCGGAATAGAATCGGTGACTTCGGGGCTTAAAGCTTGAAGGTCACAAGTATCTTATCTGACTTTTTAGAAAAGCGCTATAATACTCGTTTCACATTTTCTCGCCGCCTAAAGCTTTCGTGTTTTGTGGCGCGTTTGGACGCGATGACATTTTATTGAAATATCACGCGGCGAGCTTTCATTACGCCTGGACACACGTGGAAAAGAGCATTCTGGAAATAATGTGGTTTAAATCGAACGAGGCAGGACAACGTCGTCTGTCGTTTTATTTTTTTTCCACCACTACCTTTGCTAAATGTTTATCCAGATAGTTAAATGAAGTGTTTCATATCTGAATGTAGCTCTACTATTAAAAAAAAGAAAAGACAATTTAAGGCGAATTTATGTGAATTCATCTGAGATGCAGCGTTTAAAAAAAAGGGAAAATAAAGAACGAGCCGAAAGTCAGTTTGAAGGGTTTTGACGTCCGGCATAAAAACTCCAACAGTTTTGCATAAATTTTTTTTTCACTATTGATTTTTACTGACTCCTACCTTGCATTGGCTCAAAATTTAATCCCCATAAATAACAATAATTATAATTAATATTATTTTATTTCATCATTATGTCATTATTAGCCTTTTTATAATCATTATTGTTGTTGTTAGTTATTATTGTCATTATTATTACCATTATTTTTGTGCTTGTTGTTATTATTATCAGTATTATACCTTTATTATTGTTGTTGTTATCATTATTATTGTAAGTGTTGTTAATATCATCATTATTATTGTTATTATCATTAATATTGTTATTGTTGTTATCGCCGTTGTCATCATTATTATTATTGTTGCTGTTGTTAAAATTATTGTCATTATTGTTGTCATTGTTGTAATTATCATTATCTTATGGTTATAATTATTAGAATATTGTCATTTTTATCATTATTGTTGTTATAGTTATTATTGTTGTTGTTATCGCTGTTGTCATCAGTAATATTATTATTGTTATCATTATCGTTATTACTGTTGCTGTTAATATTGTTGTCATTGTTTTTATTATCATTATCTTATGGTTATCATATTAGAATGTTGTCTTTTTTATCATTATTGTTGTTATTGTCATTGTTATTATAGTTTTTGTTGTTATTATTATCATCTAATGGTTATTATTATTAGAATATTATCATTTTTTATCATTATTGTTGTTATCGTGATTATTGTTATTATCATTGATATTGTTGTTATCGCCGTTGTCATCATTATTATTATTATTATTGTTATAATTATCGTTATTATTATTGTTGTTGTTGTTAATATTATTGTCATTATTGTTGTCATTGTTGTTATTATCATTATCTTACGGTTATTATTATTAGAACGTTATCTTTTTTATCATTATTGTTGCTATTGTCATTGTTATTATTGTTGCTGTCGTTATTATTATTCAGTTCTTTCATCAAAATAACAACAATATAAAAAAAAAAATAAATGTAAAAAATTTAAATACATCAATTTCATAATGCAACAGTATCTTTTTTTGACTTGAGGTATTTTTTTTGCAAAGTTCATTTTACATTTTATTTCAGTGCGACGGATATTCTTTTTTTTTTTTAAATACAATTAAAATAGAAAATTCAGAAACTACCGGAGATACTGCCATTAAAACACCACCAACAATTTTCACAACACACTTTTTGCAGATAAAGGGTCAAGCATCATAAAAGAGCGGGTTATTAAGCGTTCAAAAATAACAGAAAATAAAAACACCACCCTTCTTTTGCACCCGGGCTTCGTTTTCGGCTCTCGTGACGGAAATCGAGTCACTTTTACGTGACTTTACGTCGAAGTGACGTGAGAAAATATGGACTCGGAGAAACGTGAAGGAAAATAAAGAAAGGAGCGCTTAGATCTCTTTCAGAGACAAAAAGCGGCCCACATTATCTCCGCCGCCGTACAATCGCTAAATCAAACTAATGAGCTAAAGGGGAACGCGGTAAGATATCTAAATGAGCCGCTGCAAATATATTTCACAAAATAATGTTTTGGTTTTTTTTTTTCCTGAGATTTCCTCCGCGTCCACAGATCGATCGGGTTTTCGCGGTTTATGTTTATTTTTGCTTTTGGTCGGTTTATTGGAGAAAAATGCGCGAGAAATTGCCCGGATGTGTGAGCGATTGTACGGCCGTAAAGGACATTTGGATCCGAGGACGAACGGATGGACGCATCTGTGCGGGTTAACGGTTGCATATTTCTGTTTGATGCAAATGACAGGGTGAAAGGAACAAAAGACAGATAGTGAGGAAGCTACTTTGCTACATAGATGGATGGATGATGAACAAACTACTTAGTTACTTGGTGGATGGATGGCAAACTAGCTACTTAGCTAGCTAGCTGGATGGATGGATGGATGGATGGATGGAAACTAGCTACTTAGTTAGCTGGACGATTGGATGGATGGATGGATGGATGGATGGATGGCAAACTAGCTACTTAGCTAGCTAGCTAGCTAGCTGGATAGACAGATGGATGGATAATGAACTAGCTATTTAGCTAGCTGGGTGGGTGGATGGATGGATGGATGGATGGATGGATGGATGGATGGAAACTAGCTACTTAACAAGCTGGATGGATGGATGAATGGCTGAGGGATGGGTGGATGGCAAACTAGCTTCTTAGCCAGCTGGCTGGCTGGATGGCTGGACGCTTGGCAAACTAGCTACTTAACTTTTTTTTACTTGTGAAGCGTCTTTGAGTGTCATGAAAAGCGCTATAAAAATCCCATGTATTATTATTATTATTATTATTATTATTAACTAGCTGGATGGATGGATTGATGAATAGACGAAGGATGGATTGATGGCAAACTAGCTACTTAGCTAGCCAGCTAGCTGGATGGATGAATGGATGAAGAACTAGCTACCTATCTAGCTGGATGGATAATGATGTCAGGCTTACCAGAGGAGAGAATTAAACCAAATAGAATCTTGGTATTTTTTTTCCCCCAATTTTTTTAAAAAATCATTTCAATAAATTTCACAGCTACTTGAATCCCCCCACACACACACACATTTCCAGTCCTTTTCACCACGCAGGGTAATTATGCAGGAATGTGCTGACAGTGAACGCATCACAGGATTAACAAGTTAAGTTATAACAGCGCTGAGCTTCAGGAATATTTCCAGGTAAAAAAAAAAAAATCCTCAAGATTATACTTATTCCCAGTGTCATGCATGACTGGGGATTATATTTCCACCGAGCGACGTCTGCGCGACACGAGTATCTTAATTGATCCTTTTTTCCTGAACGCATCACAGGGTTCGACTTCAAGCGCTCGCCGCTCATTTCATTTCAATATTTGCCGTTTGCTCAAATTACCTGATTGCCTTATTATCCTTCTTTTTTTTCCTTCTTTTTTATTTCCCCTGAGGGAAACCGTTACGATGAGGTTTTTCTTCGAATTTGACTCGAGGGGGGAAATGGAAGTCAGCACACACACACACACACACACACACACACACACACACACACACACACACACTTGATTCAGCGTTTTTTACATGAATATTTATGACTTAGAGCAGTTCTCTGAGCTGTGATCCGTCCTATGTGTGTGTGTGTGTGTGTGTGTGTGTGTGTGTGTGTGTGTAGTCAGCTGTCAAAAATACGGTAACGTGTTTATGATGCGCTTCATTTACTAGCATCACCAGAGCTGGAGTAATATATTTTCATTTTCTTGCAAAGGCTTCTTTTTATTTATTTTTTCCTTTTCTTCATTTAATTACTCGCCATGATGGAATAATGAACTCGATCGAAACGTTTGTGCCGGTGCCGTCAAACAAATCTGCATAAAACGGCGTGTTGCATAAAATTAGCTGGATAAAAAAAAAATAAAAAAAAATTGTGGGAAAAAAAACATGGATAAACAAAACGATTGAATTGGAAAAGGGGAAAAAAAAAAGACTAAAAATAAAAACAAAGAGAAAAAAAAAGAAAAAAAAACATGGATAAACAAAATGATTGAATTGGAAAAGAGGAAAAAAAATTAAAAAAAAAACATGGACAAACAAAATGATTGAATTGGAAAAGGGAAAAAAAGACTGTAAAAAAAAAACAAAGAGGAAAAAAATGAAAAAAACATGGATAAACAAAACAATTGAATTGGAAAAGAAAAAAAAAAAAGCTGGAAAAAAATGGATGAAAAAATAATTAGGAAAAAAAAACATGGCGAAACAAAACGATTGAATTGAAAAAGAGAAAAAAGAAAAACTGGGGAAAAAAACATGGATAATCGAAATAAAGAGAAAAAAAAACGACTGGGAAAAAAAACATGGATAAACAAAACGATTGAATTGGAAAAGGGAAAAAAAAACTGTAAAAAAAAAAAAAGAAAGAGAAAAAAAAATGAAAAAAACATGGATTAACAAAACAATTGAAATGGAAAAGAGAAAAAAATTGGGAAAAAAACAAAAAAACAAAAAAAAAACAAAGAATCCACTGTTTTGGATTCAAAATCCTCAAAATCGACAAACGCCCTCCCTCGTCGAACGTGGCTCCACGAGTGTGTGTTTGCACACATCTGTCACACACACTTTAAAAAGCGTTCGACTCCGCCGTGTATGGATTACACGTCGGGAGGCGAGGACGGAAAAAAAAAAAAAAAAAACTCATTTTGAATAAAAACGGACTCGATGGCGAAGACGTGGTAAATAAAACATGTTCCTGTGGCTCCGGGATAAATGTCTAGCGTTTTCTGTAATAATAACAACAACGACGAGCGGCACATTTGACATTAATATCACTGCGGAAAAAAAAAAAAAATGGAATCCATCGGAAAAAAAAAAAAAAAGGGCGGAAACGCCGTTGTCGCCGCGGGTCATCGGCGTTAATGAATGTCGTTGATTAACTCCGGAAAAAACCCACCGCGAGCAAATTCCATCGGCGGGAATAATAAACACCGTTCCCGGTTACAGAATACATTACTCGCACTCAAATATCTGCTAAATTATTTGCATAGCAACCCCTGCAGTGCGGGAGGAAAAAAAAAAAAATAAATAAAAATGCGTGTTGGAAATGAGGCCAGCGAAAGCAAAAATTTGAAATTAGGATTTTATTTCTCTCTTATTTTTTTTTTGACAGATTATTGGAACCAGTTTTAAGCACCTTAACTTTGCAGCGGTATTACCAGTTTGCATAAACCTAGACAGATGGAGTTTTTTTTTTTTTTTTTTTTTTTTTGGCGGCCTGGAAGAATTACAATAACGTGTAAAACCTCCGGAAGCCGAAGCGATGCCGCGGCGACGCAGGAAGTGATGCGTGTTAGCCGTTATCCTCCCTCGCAAGAGCACGGAAAGCTGTATTTGACTTGGATGTTTGTCCTACATACCGTAATTTCTGGATTATAAGCCGCTACTTTTTTCCTTTACGCTTAACTTCTTAGAAAACTGCGGCTCAGACGACGATGCGGCGAATTTATCGTTTTTTTTTGGGGAGCTAACCTGCTACACGACGGCGAAATATTTAGCTTCGTAGCATCGGACCGATGACATGAGCGGGAAATTGTGAGGCCGTACTTTTCCTTGTCTTATTTATTATTTATCTTTTTTGCCGTTCAAAAAAAACATTTCCAGCACGTATTTGTGGATGTTAACAGCATGTATTTAATTAAAAGTTTTAAAAAATATTTCTGTGTAAATATCTCATGTGACAATGTGAATACCTGCAGCTTGTAAACATGTGCAGTCCATATATGTACACATACATTTACAATTTAGTTATAGACAAGTGCGACCTATACATGTACACATTAATTTACTTTTATTTATTTTTTTGACTATTGCGGCCGATGCGTGTACTCATAATGTTTTATTATTTAGTGCCATTTGTTAATTATTTTTATTCATATTTGTTTATAGACAAGTGCAGCCTATGTGTGCGCACATTTATTTGTATTTATATTTTAATTATTTTCTTTACATTTTATTTATTTATCTTTTACATGTTTTTGTTTATACATACATATATATATATATGTGAGTGCTTTTTTTTTTTTTTTAATACTGTTTAAATAATTTCCTACTATTATTTATCATTGTTATGTTTTACCAGAAACTCTGGCACAACAAATTCCTCGGGATAAATAAAGTTGTTCTAATTCTTATTCTTATTCATTATATATATATATATATATATATATATATACACATACATACATACATATATATATATATATATATATATATATATATTATAGACAACTGTAGCCTATATATATATATATATGAGCTCACATTCATTTTTATTTCCTTTTTATTTTATAATTATTTGTATTTATATTTGTTTTATTCATATTTTACATATTATAATTTATATTTATTTATAGACAACTGTGGCCTATACATGTACACATACATATTTATTTTCATTTCTATTTTATTTTATTTCTCATTTCTATCTTATTCATATCTATTACGGCCTGTATATGCACACATATTTTTTCATGTAAATTAATATTTTATTATTTATATTTTATTTGTATTTATTTATAGACAAGTGCGACCTATTTATGCACCCATATATTTATTTTGCTACTTTCAGCCAGTGCAGTGCAAACTCCTATTTTTTAATTATTCACATTATTTTCCACCACGTTAAAAGTCTCCGTCGTAAAAACGACCGTCTCGAACAAAGAACGAGACGTTCTTCTCCGGTTTGCATGTTTCTCCTGCAAGCCCCGGCGTGCACGGCGTGCACGGCGTCCTTTAAAACCCACCGCAGCGCTCTAATGTATAAATTAAGATCTATTTACTCCTCGCCATGCAGAAATCCGAGTATCTCTGGGAATCCGGTTCTCGATGAAATTCAGGTTTATTTACGGCGAGTTAATGTGCGGCGCGTCAACGCGTGCACGTTTAGATCGGCTGAAGAATGTATTTTTAATCTCTCTGCAGGAAAAATCCATATTATGATGTGGAATATGTAGGACATCATTCATGTGAAGCATCCAATCTCTTGTTTGTTACTCTCACCGGTGATTAAATGGGACATTTAGAGGTTTTTTTTTAATTTTTTTTAAGCTTTCGGACGTTTTTGACAGCGAATTTCCCTCCGAAAAAAAAAAACAAAAAAAAACCCGCTGCTAATAAGAGATGTGATTGGCTGATTTATCTAAAAGTCGACCTTATTAAAATTAAATATTTTTGTGTAATTATTAATAATGTTTTTTTTATGAATCATTATACTTTGAATCACATGTTTAATTTTAATTCCTGTGAATCGATCATATGTATTAATTATATGTTCTAAATTATCTTCATGATCTCATTTTTTAAAATAAATGTTCCTCTGTATGCGGGTTTTATTCATTGCCACTTTATTCATTTAACTCAATTTAATTTGGTTTTATTCAACATATTCTCAAAAGAAATAAATAATCTTAAGGCGCAAGATTGAAAAAGATGGTACGTAAAAAAGAAACAAAAACTGCATTAAATGAAAATGAGAAGTAGAACGATGGGCTTCAAACGAAAGACACAAAATTCAAATTTTCTTTTTTTTGTGCGTTGTTTTTTTTTTTTTTTTTTTGCTTTTAAGGAAATGTCTTGGAAAATCTATAAACTTGAGATAACATTTAATTTACATAGAGCGAAAATGTATTTATTGAAAAATTTATTATAGCATGATTTTTTTGAGCAAAAATACCATAAGCATCTGAGGAGGAGCATAATTATGCTGGAAATTTTTGTTTGAATTTAAAATAAATTGCCTAGTTTTGGAGCGATCTTTTTGGGGGAAAAAATTTAGGCAAGATATTTCGCTAATTGTAATCCCCCTTCATATTTATGGATCCAAAAAGTATGAAACGTTTGCCAGGTGGAGCAAATGACACATTTATTAAGACTTCAGAACATGATTTTACAAACTACACGTCTTTACCAAAACAATAAGGCGCCATATCCTCTTAGATTAGCTTAGCTTTTTTTCCAAATCATTTTTTCACCCACCTAATATTTCTGTTATTATTTCCTGATTATGCCATCTTCTTCTAAGTGGCTAGGGTTCGGGAAAAACAAAATAAAAATTGCGTCAAAAAAAAAAAAAATGCAAATTTAACAATTTTAACGTCCAATTCTTCTGTTTCAGGACGTCTTAGCGAGCCGATATTAGCATTGAATAAACAATGAAATCTCTGAAAGCGAGCGGCTAAATTGAGGTTTTTAATAGAAATACATGTTCCGGTCGATGTTTCACCTTAGAAGACCTTCTCAGGTTCTTCTTTAAGGTGATGTAAGTCCACCGCTGCTTCCTTAATCCTTCAGGGGTCTCCAGACTGAGCAAACCCAATTAGCCTTCATTCACCGCCGCCCGTCGGCGATCTGTGTTTAAGTCAACTCCTTGTACGTCCCTTCATTCGACTCGCGCATAATGAGGTTTGTGGATTATCACCCCGGTTTGAGATTAGGTGACACAGAAATTGGCTTATTGCGCTAAATCTTCTCCAAACATCAAGCCGACCCGACGTGACGGACGTAATTAAATAGCGGACTCGCGTCGTCGGCCTCGGTTTCAAGGAAAAGGGACGTATCGGCATGCAGGTGCGGTTGCTTGGGGTGGAAATCTTTCCGTTTGTCTTTTTGCGTCGTCGGAATCTGAACTGGATTTTGCGGATCAGAAAGAAATCGGCGTCACCAGAAGTAACATCGATGAACGGGTGTCCGGTAAACCCTTGTTTTTGGCGGCGGTTACGTTCCAAAAAGAACCCGTGATAGGCAACATCCGTGAAGTAGAAACCTTTATCTTTTTTTACAATTATTATACAATTAAATACTCTATTATACATTGAAAAGAAAGAACAAAACATTTTACAGGCTCATTTGTTTCACAAATAAAAGCACTGTGCTTTAGAAATGTTTTTTTAAACAAATAACTTCTGTACTGTCAAATAATAATTTTAATCATCAATGTGAACAGAAGGTTTCAAATAGCGGAGATTAGCTCCGCCCACCGCGACCCGAGTCAGTGGATTAAACGGGAGAAAATTAAAAATGATTATAAAAAAAATTGCAACCCTTTTTGCATCCTTATTAAAACTTATTGCTGCTGTCGTCCTTAGGTTTTTTTCTTCCTTCTTTACGGAACGAACGGAAGATAAATTCATTCCGTAATGCCGACCTACAGCCGCATAGCTTTTAGCTTCCCTTAGCATGTCCAGAAGTTTAGCTTTATCTGCCATAGATAGCATCTTCCGCTGCCTTTTGAGCCCTTTTGTCGCTCCAGAGCGTTTTGTCAACATTACGGGTTTTAGAGAAACTCGCAAGAGAATTTGCACGTACATTATGTGAATTTGTCAAGCTGTTTTACGTACGTGTACGTATTAAACTGCGACGTTATTGACGCACAGGTAGAGAAGAAGCGGAGTGACTTTTTAGCCAATCAGAATGCAGAACACGATGCAAATCCAGGAAGTAGCGAAACCGTGAAAAGTAAAGCGCGTTATAGCGACGGATCGCTGTACTTTCATACACAAGGCACGCCGTGTTATAAGGCGCATGATGAAACATGAGGTGTATAACAACAGCAAACAAAACGGTCAGTTTGGTCCAACTTTAGTCCAAAGCGCACTACGTGCTGTTCTCTGATTGGTTTATGGTTGCTAGCGATAGCGGACACTCCCTTCCAGCACTACAGAGTTAGTTATCTAGGATTATCTGACGTTGCAACCCAAAGTCAACCACTTTTCCACCGTCCAGCAACCAATCCACCAAAGTCGCACTAAAACACTGATAGATATTTGAGTGAATCGTTCAACCAAAATTGATTGAATGCACAATAAGAATTCATACATAGAGATTTTTGAGGAGATTCAGGGATTTCAAGTTGTAGTGCAAAAAATACGGTACTTTCCCCCCGAAATGCTGCAAAAGTAGTCGACCGTAAATCGAAGTCAGATATTATTTTTATGTTTAGGTTTGGACCACCTGTATTTTCTGTTACGTCGTCCAAAGGAAGAAGAAAACATTTCACGCCAGCCCACTTTCCAACGCAACTATAAATAGTATCATTTGTTTATAAAATATTTCTATGTACACCTCCGCATAACGCTGTATCCTTATTAAGATTAAACAAAAATATAGATCAACTTGTAACAAAGAATAACTTGATTAACTTTATCAAATTGATTTAAAGTGCATCAATTTCCCTTCAATTAAAAAAAAAAAGAAATAAATCCTTGTCTAAGCAAATAAACATAAATATATAATATAATAAATAATAAATATTTTTTGACCGACGGAACCACTTGAAAATTGAAAAATAAAATTGATCAGCAACATTAATTCAAGAGCTCCATATATATGTAAAAAAAAAAAAAGAATAAAATAATTGGTGCTTTTTTTTTTTTATTTTTATTTTTTATTTTTTAATTTAAATCAAAATGCGCTCTTTCCTCGTCTCCCAGCGAAGCTAAGCGCTACATACGCTTGGTCGCATTTCCTCGTCTTAGCTTTCGGGCGACTTTCGTTTTTCTCATTATCTCCGTCCAGCATTATTTCCTGTTTTGCACTGCGTGTCCACATGCTCGATGCAAAAAAAAACAAAAAAAAAAACCAAAATCTTCGCCATTGAGCTAATACTCTGGCACCGCTACCCAACGTGGATGCGCAATTCCACTTTATTCTAGTTCAGCAAAAAATAATCATATTCACACACACACACACCGCTATTTGAGAAGCTTTGAGATGATTGACAGAAACCCAACACCCAACCAGTCGGACGCTAACACATTAGCGCTAACCGCGCGACCCTACGACCACGATTTTGATTAGCACCGCAATCGCACTTCGCTCTTTTCTCTTAGCTTAGCTTGTTGACATGATGCTAATAAACACTTGAGGCCACTTCAGCCAGGATGTAAACAAAAGCGGTGAGCATTGACTTTGAGAAGCGCTTGCCATTTAGCAATTATCGTTAGCGGGAGGGTTTAGTTTATCACGCGGCGGCTTTAAGCCCGAAGAGTCCGACGGCAGATACGACGCTCGACGGCAACGTCTAATGGGGAGGACGTGAAGGTTAAATACAAACAAGCCACATGTGAGAGAAACTGAAAATGATATCAGGGAGGCTAATCCTATTACTGAACTGGAGAGAAAAAAAAAAACACTGGAAATGAAATTAAAATAAAATAAGGCAGAAATGATCCCAGAATGAATCTACCAGGATACTCCCATTTATCCAAGGCTACAGGAATAATGATTTTAATCTCCTGCAAGGATTATTTGACTTCTTCCGTGAGCCTGATGGCGTTCGGGGTTAAATAGTAGCGCAAGCTAACAAAGTTAAAATCACCAACTTGAATGGAGACTCCTAGAAACTCTGCATATTCTGCAAACTGGGTTTAGCCGGGGAAATATTGTGACTGAAATCCAATTAGCCTTTGCATAACTCAGGTTTTGGGCGAAGGTTAGCGCGCAACAACGTCCGGATAAGATTTTGTTGGAAAACCATCCAAGATCATTGGGATTTATTGCAAATTAAATACGATAAGGGTAAAAAAAATATTAACAAATCCTAAAATAATCAGAATACTTATTGATACCCCAGGGGGGAAATTGCTTTTTCGTTGAAAGCAGGTCTTGGTACAGTTGAGTGGGAAAAAAAAAAAAAAAATCTAAATAGAACTCTATAAAAAAATAAAAAATAAAAATAGTGAATAATAAAAGTACAATAAAAATAACAGTAAATAGCAACAGAAATTAAGTGAAAGATATGTAAAAATATATGTAACATATTAAAACATAATATAACATATTAAAAAAACAAAAAAAAAATGTCATGATATTCTAATATTCTTTGAGATAGGGTTTTTGACTTTTCTTAAGATGTAAGCCATAATCAGCAATATTAAAATAATAAGACCTGCAATATTTCAGTTGATTTGTAATGAATCCCGAAAGTATGACATTTTTGTTTTTGTAATTACATTACAGAAGATAAAGAACTTTATCGCAATATTCTAATTTTCTGAGACAGTCCTGTATATGATTACATGCCGTAATTTTGTGTATAATAATGATAAAAAAATGATAAGCTGAGAAAATTCATTTTTTTAATTTTAATTATATCAACTTATTATTCAGATCGGTAAATATAAAGTGACGTGCGACCTTCCTATCGCGCATAAATACCAAAAAAAATCCAACTTATTATTCTTTTGAACCTATTTGTCATGTAAACCGCTATATATCAAATTCCGATTATTTTTTTCATGCGTGCCGAGGAGTTTTTTTTTTTTTTTTTTTTTTTTATCTAAAATTAAGAGGGTAGGATTAAGGTGACTGGAGAGCTGGAAACTTCAAATGTCGGAGGGTTCGGGTGTCGCTGCAGAAGCGCTGAAGGATCTCCGGGAGGCAGGAAGCAGTTTCGCTTCTCACACTGCCTTTGGATAAAAAAAAAAAAAAAAAAAGGATTTAATGCAATATTCTTAAAAGCAGCGTGGGAAGGTGTGTGTGGAGCCCGAGGAGGCTGGTGGGGAGGTAAACACCACGCTCTACACACCCTTTGAATAGGGAAGAGTTTTTGGAAGGATGAGGAGCAATGAGTTTGTACCTGCAGGTGTGTGTGTGTGTGTGTGTGTGTGTGTGTGTATACATGCTGTATATATGTAAAATAATGTGTGTGTTTGCATGCAAATGTGCATGTAAATATGCCAACATATATGTATTTGTGTAATGAATACATATTATACCTATGTGTGTGTGTAAAGATATACATACTTATATACACATCCACACACTGTTTGTGTGTGTGTGTGTTTATACTGTGTGTGTATAAATATTCATTCATACATAAATGTTTGATTATGATAGGATGAAATGTATGTATATACATACGAGCATACACAGACACACACATGCATATCTACATACACACACACACACAAATATATATATATACACATGCACACATAAATACATATATAGTCATAGGAAAAAAAATATATACACACATACACATGCATACATGCACATATATACACACACATACATATGTATTCATATGTGCATATATATATTCTACAAAAACATTTATACATATATAAACACACACATATCTATATAAACATACACACACACATATATACATATATATATATATATGCATGCACACACAAATGTATATACATTCATACAAAAATATACACACATACACATGCATACATACATATATATACACACACACATCTATATATATACATATATATGCATATATCCGTATATATACATGTATATAAACCCATATCCATATATATATATTGTGGTAGAGAGGATAAATATACTATATTTCAAAATGTCTTTAAAAAAAACTCATGAATATTTAGGATATTTAGATACCATATCTTTTAATACGTATATACAGTGTTTATATATATATTTGTGTGTGTGTATATATATATATATATATATATATATATATGTGAATATTCACACAAATACATACATATATATATTGATATATTATGTTTTATAAATTTTGATTTGTGAGTGCCAATAAAAATGCGAAGTATATTATGTATATAAACCTTTCCATGTGGCTGGATGGCAAAGGAAGTATTCAGTGCTGATTTTCCTCAACGGCTTCATAAATCCCAACCTAAAACCCTTCAGAAGAGGCGACGTGAAAGGGTTTCCTATGACAGGGGTCAAGAAGAGTAGAAATACCGTCGATTGAAAACGGGCAATGGTCATTTTCAACGGATGAATTTTTAAACATCCCTTTAAGCATCGCAGCGCAAATTCATCAATTGGGGTTTTAAAGCTCCCTTCCGTCCTCGCGGCCCGAACGTTGTTAATGCTCTCCTCGCAGCAAGTGCACTTGCGGTGACACTCTTGTGAAACATCACAAGTACACTGCGGTTTTTCCTTTTTTTTTTTTGTGGCGGAACTAACTCGGCCAAAACATTTCAATCATCCGTTCCCGTGTCGAATAAATCGTCCGACGCCGTCAAACTGAAAAGTTGTTTTGTCCTCGCGCCAGCTGCACCGGGCGAGATGTTTTGAGTATTTTGTCATCGGGCCAGTCAACCCCGGG
The DNA here is from genome assembly GCF_037954325.1 of Fistularia commersonii. Classification (NCBI taxonomy): domain Eukaryota; kingdom Metazoa; phylum Chordata; class Actinopteri; order Syngnathiformes; family Fistulariidae; genus Fistularia; species Fistularia commersonii. The sequence goes on from NC_141290.1 coordinate 1,291,139, forward strand.
AAAAAGGCGTCGGAGGTACAAATCTGTTTGGATCTGAGGCCTCTCCGGAACAAAACACCGCCGTGAACGAAAGAGAATAACTTTCTTTCCGATAAATGACTCGTCGCTACAAAAAAAAACCCGGTCGGGTGCACAAAGAATCAGTCGCACGGCCACTTTATTAGGTACACCATGCTAGCAACGGGTTGGACCCCCTTTTGCCTTCAGAACTGCCTCAGTTCTTGGTGGCATGGATTCAAGAAGGTGCTGGAAGCGTTCCTCAGAGAGTTTGGTCCATGTCGACATGATGGCATCACACAGTTGGCTCAGATTTGTCGGCTGAACATCCATGATGCCAATCTCCCGTTCCACCACATCCCGAAGATGCTCTATTGGATTGAGATCTGGTGACTGTGGAGGCCGTTTGAGTCCAGTGAACTCATTGTCATGTTCAAGAAACCAGTCTGAGATGATTCCAGCTTTATGACACGGCGCATTATCCTGCTGAAAGTAGCCATCAGAAGTTGGGTACATTGTGGTCATAAAGGGATGGACGTGGTCAGCAACAATACTCAGGTAGGCTGTGGAGTTGCAACGATGCTCAGTTGGTACCAAGGGGCCCAAAGAGTGCCAAGAAAATATTCCCCACACCGTTACACCTCCACCACCAGCCTGAACCGTTGATACAAGGCAGGACGGATCCATGCTTTCATGTTGTCGACGCCAAATTCTGACCCGACCGTCCGAATGTCGCGGCAGAAATCGAGACTCATCAGACCAGGTGACGTTTTTCCAATCTTCTATTGTCCGATTTCGATGAGCTCGTGCAAATTATAGCCTCGGTTTCGGCGTGGCCTTCTGCTGCCGTAGCCCATCTGCCTCAGAGTTGGACGTCCTGTACGTTCAGAGATGCTCTTCTGCCTACCTTGGTTGGAACGGGTGGTTATTTGAGTCACCGTTGCCTTTCTATCAGCTGGAACCAGTCTGGCCGTTCTCCTCTGACCTCTGGCATCAACAAGGCATTTCTGAACTGCCGCTCACTGGATATTTTTTCTTTTTCGGACCATTCTCTGTCAACCTCGGAGATGGTTGTGCGTGAAAATTCCAGCAGATCAGCAGTTTCTGAAATACTCAGACCAGCCCTTCTGGCACCAACAACCAAATCACCTTTCTTCCCCAAACTGATGCTCGGTTTGAACCGCAGGAGATCGTCTTGACCACGTCTACATGCCTAAATGCACTGAGTTGCCGCCATTTGATTGGCTGATTAGAAATTAAGTGTTAACCAGCAGTTGGACAGGTGTACCTAATAAAGTGGCCGGTGAGTGTATTTCGCCGCGGATGTACTTCGATGAACTCTGGGAACAGAAGGCGGAGGTCGGGATGAAGGAAACGCAAACATAGCTCGGTGTTGCGGGTTTTCTAAAAAGACGCCAGCCGGCGCGTCTGCGCCCTGAAAGGGGCGGACCGGCCTTCGGGCTCTTTTACCGTCAACGTTATGTACAAATATGCGGACTGACGGAGCCTTCTGTTCGCCCTCGTATGCTCGGGCGCAGCTGGCGAAGGCAACGGAGAGCGAGAAGGCGAAGCGGTAGGAGATTCAGCCTCACGGCGAGAAGGTCTAACCAGAGGGCTCTCGGCGTGAGCTTTGCAGGTTCTGCATGGGTTCCTTCCGGTTTCCTCCCAGTCTCAAAACATGCAGAAGGTCAACGGGAGACACGGAATTGCCCGGACGTGTGAATGAAGATGAGTCTCAGTGTGTCTCAATTTGTGGTCCAATGCGAACCTCTCAACTCCAGATCCTACAATAGCTCTTCCATGGTTCCACAGTGGGGACGTTATATCACTCACAGAAGAACGTGGACCGTGCAAGAAAACATGATCAGAAATAGAAAAAAAACTAAAAATAAACAATAAACAGTTGTGACGATGGACAAACAGTATAGAACTTGTTTGACAAGTTAAATATATAAAAATACACTGCTCAAAAAAATAAAGGCAACACTTAAAAAACACATCCTAGATCTAAATGAATGAAATATTCTTATGAAATACTTTGCTCTTTACACAGTTGAATGTGCTGACAACAAAATCACACAAAAATGATCAATGGAAATCAATTGTATCAACCCATGGAGGTCTGGATTAGGAATCCCACTCCAAATTAAAGTGTAAAAACAAACTCCAGGCTGATCCAACTTTGATGTAATGTCCTTAAAACAAGTCCAAATGAATCTGTGTTGCTTCCTGAGTGGACACTATGATTTCACACAAGTGGGATTGACTTGGAGTTACATTGTGTTGTTCAAGTGTTCCCTTTATTTTTTTGAGCAGTATATATAAACACCATAGACATGTGACAACTCGCAGCGAACGACAATTAATGAATGAATGGATTTGTCGTCCAAACACGAGCCGTCGCCAACGACAAGCAAACAACACATGAATCCTGCACCCAAACACTAGCCGCCGCTAGCTACCACCGAACAACAATGAAAGAATGAATTAATAAATTCTCCGCCCAGACACTAGCCAAGGCCAACTAGCAGCGAACAAAATGATGGATGATTGAATTTACCGTCCATAAATTGGCCTCCAACTACCACCGAACAACAATGAATGGACGAATGCTTTCTCATCCAAACATGAACTACCGCCAACAAGCAGCTAACAATGACGCATGGGTGAATTCCCCGGCCAAACACTAACCAACACCAACTAGCAGCAAACAACACATGAATCCTCCAGCCAAACACTAGCCACCGCTAACTACCACCGAACAACAATGAAAGAATGAATGAATAAATTCTCCGCCCAAACACTAGCCAAGGCCAACTAGCAACGAACAAAATGAATAAATGATTGAATTTACCATCCAAAGATTAGCCTCCAACTGCTACCGTAACAATGAATTCGCATCCAAACATGGACTACCGCCAACAAGCAGCTAACAGTGACGAATGGGTGAATTATCCGCCCAAACACTAGCCAACACCAACTAGCAGCGAACAACAACAAGAATGAATGAATAAATTCTCCGCCCAAACACTAGCCAAGGCTAACTAGCAGCGAACCAAATGAATGAATAATTGCATTTACCAGCCAAAGATTAGCCTCAAACTACCACCTAACAACAATGAATGAACGAATGAATGAATTCTCAAACAAACATGAACTACCGCTGAAAAGCAGCTAACAATGATGAATGGATGAATTTTCCATCCACTAGCCGTTGCCAAAACACTAGCCGTCGCCAACTAGCACCAAACGAATGAGTGACTGAATTCTCCATCCAACCACTAGCCACGCACAACTAGCAGTGTACGACAACAATGAATGACTGAATAAATGAATGGATGAAATCTCCGTCCAAACACTAGCCAGCACTAACTAGAAGCAAACAACAATAATAAATGAATGAGTGAATTCTCCATCCTACCACTAGCCACCCACAACTAGCAGCTAACAACAACGCATTAATTCCCCATCCAACCACTAGCCACCCACAACTAGCAGCTAACAACAACAATGAATGAATGAATCATTCTATGTCCAACCACTAGCCAGCGCTAACTTGCAGTGTACAACAACAACAACAATGAATGAATTCTCCGTTTAAACACTAGCCAGCGCTAACCAGAAGCAAACAACAATAATAAATAAATGAGTGAATTCTCCATCCAACCACTAGTTACCCACAACTAGCAGCTAACAACAACAATGAATGAATGAATGATTCTATGTCCAACCACTAGCCAGCGCTAACTAGCAGTGTACAACAACAATGAATGAATGAATGAATTCTCCGTTTAAACACTAGCCAGCGCTAACTGCCACCAAACAACAACAATGAAAGAATTACTTCCCTATTCAAACACTAGCTATTAGCACTGGAAGTATTTAGTCAAAGACAGGTTTCTCTCCAACAGTAGAGCGGCAGTTAGCAGGAAATTGCACTGTTATATTAAACAATAAAACAATAAACTACAAGGTATGGATTGCACGCAGATACAAACAGCTGCTACGGTGAAAATACGACAGACATTCGACTGCACGAGAGAGTAGCGGCAGAGTTTGTTTTTATTACAGTGCAAAAACTAACAACGGGCAGGTATGCAGGCGGTCTTGCAACGTTTTGAAAGCGATATAGCTATTTACGGACGTAGCCGGAGCATAAAAGATCGGTTGAATTTGTTTTCGTCGTCCAGGCGGACGGACCGAGGGGTTCGAGACCGGCTCAGGTTCGAGACCCGAAGCGCCGTCAGCTCGAGCATCTGCGTCCTCTCTCGGCTGAAACCGAAGTCTGCCAAGCACAGGTTTCCGCGGTAATGACATGCAAATGAAGCACGTTTTCTCAAAGATAATGAGATGCGGTGTTATACGTCTGCTCGTTACAATTTTTTTTTTTTTTTTTTCCCCTTCAACACGTGTGTGTGTGTGTGTGAGTCACATTGTTCTGACGCAAGGGGATTCGGCGTTGCGCAACTTAGCCGAGGTGTACGTGCTAACGTGACATAAATCCAAGGAAGCGGTTTTAATGATGGGGAAACAGCGAGGGGGCGAAAATAGGCGAATTAATTAAACCTGTGAGAGAATAAAACTGGATAGACGCAAACATTTAAAATGACCGCCGTAGACAAACTCAAACTTAAGCGAGCTTTGTGTGGAAATGAAAATATATATGTGTGTGTGTGTTAGCGATACACAGCTGGTGCAGATGTTAGAGCCTCTCAAGAAACACTCCCGTGAAGAGAATATAAACAAACCCCGAGTCCTGAAGCCAGTTTTACTATACGGCAGTTTCAGCCGGCAGATGTTTGATATGAGGAGGTGGGGGCTTCGCTCCTCTGCGTTCGTCCTCCATATTTTGCAGATGCAAGCGAAGGGTCACCTACAAGGGACCTTCAAATGGCGTGATGGAAAAATAATTGTAGAAATCCAATCGTTTTGGATTACCGTCGGTTTGGGGAACTTATCAGCGCCTCGCCAGTGGATACAAAGACGGACGTCGGAGGAATTTAGGGTCTCCGATTGACCTCCTGCTTGTCGGAGGAAACCAGAGGATGGAGGTCAGGGGAGTCAAACTCATGGCGCCACATTCGGCCCAGGTAGATGTCAAGTAAAATAATAGCATACTCAGCAATAAATAACCAAAATATCATGTCTTTCCTCTGTTTTGGTGTAAAGAAGTACAAGGACATGAGGGAAGCGTCTTTGTGTACCGTGAAAAGCGCTATACAAATCGTATGTATTATTATTATTATTATTATTAAATGTTGGAATTTAATGAGCAATCCTTTTATAAAACATTTCATGAAACACCTCATATTTCCTTTGACAAAAGTGCAATTTACTTTTATCATTCACATGTTTGCATTGCAATCATGTGATCATGTGATCCCACTGATCGTACAAAGGCACAAAACTTTAACAAGTAATTTGTATTGAAAAATATAGTAATGCAGTTTAACATTAAATGAGACTTATAAAGAAAAGGATTTTTAAACCATTTCCACATGTGCATATAAAATCTAAATTGAATCCCTGCCTTCACCTTACAAACTAAAGTGAGTGCTATTAAATGTGTGAGGAAGAAAGTTTTCACCTGTAAATGTGTAAACTTCATACATGAAACATGCAAACACATACAAAACATACTGAAAATGTATGGAGTTGCATGAACAGTAGAATTCCATCATACTAGTTTGTAGTGAAGCTGGTGACTAACTTTAAATTGCATATTTTCACTACCAATTAACTAGCTGGCTTTTACCGCTGCTGCACTGATTTCTCAGCTCTGGGTGAAAGTGGACGCTGTTTCCTCAGACCTGCCTGTGATTGGTTGATCTTTTCTCTGCTCAGTTCCTTTGCAAGCTGTCATATTTTTAGCTCTGAGTCTCGTCGTGGCGCCGAATATTATATTCATTAAATACCAAAACTTGTTGCAAACACACCAAACACAAAGGTTTCCCGTGCGTCTCTGTAAATAAATAGGACGTAGTCCATTTTTCTTTGTAAATTCTACACTCTTTAACTACTTTTCTCTGTTTTGATAACAACATTTTGGCTAATAAGGGAGTAGCAGGAGGTGGAGAACAGGGTGGAAACGACGTCATAACAAGAAGCAGGTGGTGCATCGATAACGTCTGCTGATTGGTCCGTCTCAGTGATGCGGTTTGTCGTCTACTCTGACCAATAAAGTGCGGATAATTCTTGTATTGCATTTAATTAAAAAAAAATAAATCCTTGTCTCTTATGCATTTTTTCCCCTTTCAAATTATTCTGCGAGCCTGGTCGAACCCCTGATGTTTGATCCAGAGGAACCCCTTGCAGACACAGGGAAGAACATGCAAACCGAACACCGAAAGGTGGACCTTCTTGCACTCAAATGAATCCACTCACATGGTCACATATGTCTGTGGAGGTTCTCGGTCATCCAGGTCATGGTGGACAAAATCTGTCCAGAGAAGACGGATGGTTCTAGAGAGGTCACCATGGCTTGTTATGTAAAAGGAGAGCTACAACTTCGGGACAGGACTCCATGGTCCACACCTTGAAGACACCGATGTCCGTATTCTGTCCACAGACTTTGGCGAGAGGCTCAAAGAAGCCATATTTGTCGAAACAGAAAAGCCTTGTGCAGAGGAGGGAGGCTCGGACACAACCTTTCCCGAACCTACAACCCCGTACTTCTGCGCCAACCAAGGAAGATCCACCACCAGAACCAGCCTCCGGAAACTTCCACCTGAGCCTCAGTCCATGTGATCCAAAAGGTTCAAGTCCGTTGTTTAGCTTTACCTTTTCACATTCCAATCCGGGTCAAAAGTAGCTCCTTTGTCCCCAATGAACGACAACCCCGTTAGCATAGCAACGCCCTGAGACAGGGGTCAGGAACCTGTGGCTCTTCTGGTGATGCCGTTTGGCTCCCAGACAATTTTGAGTTGAAAAAGAAAAAAATCAGTTTGGAACTGATATTAAAATACTTGTGATATTTCTTCGTAATAATTTTAGGGTTAGATGGAGAAAGTTGATTGGCTGTGGCGACCCCCGAAAGAAGAAGATTTCTTCATAATACTGTGTCATTTTAAAGTAAACAGAAATTAGTTTTGAAGACAAATTTCACGGGTCACCTGTAGGTCAGGTCGAGCGCGTCGATAAAATTAATTTTATCAAATAGCCGACTACTTTATCCGCATCGACCCTCGTAACGGAAAAGATGGCGACAAAGAAAAAAAAGACGATGATTACCGGAGGAGGAATTTGCGTTTGGATCTGCAGTACGTCGAACATGCTATGATAAAATTGCATAGATGAAACGGTCAAATATAATCAAGAAGCTGGAGGATTTCAGGTACTTGGGGTCAACAGTCCAGAGCGTAGGAGAGTGTGGAGAAGAGGTGAAGAGACGGTCCAAGCAGGTTGGAATGGGTGGAGAAAAGTGTCAGGGGTATGAAGAGATAGAAGAACATCAGCCAGAATAAAAGGAAAGGTGTACAAGACAGTGGTGAGACCAGAGATGATGTTTGGACTAGAAACTGTTCCAATGACCAAAAGACAGCAGGCAGAACTAGAGGTTGCAGAGATGAAGATGTTGAGGTTCTCTTTGGGAGTGACCAGGATGGAGAGGATCAGGAATGAGTCTATCGGAGGAACAGCACATGTGAGATGTTTTGGAGAGAAGGTCAGAGAAGCCAGACTGAGATGGTTGGGTCATGGACAGAGGAGGGATAGAGAATATATTGGTAGACGGATGCTGGAATTGGAGGTCTAGAGGAAGACCAAAGAGAAGATTTATGGACGTAGTGAGAGAAGATATGAAGGTAGTTGGTGTGAGAGAGGAGGATCCAGAGAATAGGGTGAGATGGAGAAAGTTGACTCTCTGTGGCGACACCTGAAGGGAAAAGCCGGAAGAAGAAGAATCTGTCACAGGGGTGCAGGACATGTATGACCGAGACAAAGTGAAGATTGAGATGTTTTGGACATGAACAAAGGAGTGTTCATGTCCAAACCATGGAGAAGATCTGGGTAGAAGGTTGCTGAAGGTGAAGCTGCCGGGCATGAGGCCTGGAGGAAGACCAGAGAGAAGATTTATGGACATGGTGAGAGAAGATATGAAGGTAGTTGGTGTGAGAGAGGAGGATACAGAGAATAGAGTTAGATGGAGAAAGTTGACTTGCTGTGGCGACACCTGACGGGAAAAGCTGAAAGAAGAAGAAGAATCTGTCACAGGGGTGCAGGACATGTATGACCGAGACAAAGTGATGACATATTGTTTGGACATGAACACTCCTCCGTTCATGTCCAAACCACAGTGAAGATCTGGGTAGAAGGTTGCTGAAGGTGAAGCTGCCAGGCAAGAGGTCTGGTGGAAGACCAAAGAGAAGATTTATGGACGTAGTGAGAGAAGATATGAAGGACGAAGATACAGAGAATAGGGTTAGATGGAGAAAGTTGACTCGCTGTGGCGACACCTGAGGGGAAAAGCTGAAAGAAGAAGAAACGGTCAAATATAAAGCAGCACTTCCAGCAAATCCGTGCAGCACCAGAGGTCGCATTAAAAGTAAGACGTATTTCATTTTTTGCGCGTTAAAAATACTATATGGCTCTCGATGAAACCTATCAAGAAATATTTGGCTTTTATGGCTCTCCCAGTCAAAAAGGTTCCCGACCCCTTGCCCTAAAACCTTGCTTCTGACCAGCAACTCTTCCAGAGGGAAACTCCCCACAGATCACTAGAACTGAAGAACCCTCGAGTTCTCAAGTGAAGAAATTCAAGTCCAGTTGCCAGATTTCCGCTCAGTCGCATGAGCTTCACTGGAAAATCCAGTTGTAGTTCAGCCCTTCCCCCGCTCACTTGCTACCCCCACTGCCCCCGAGCTACAGACAGTGCAAATCGGAACGCCAATGACATGTACACAAAATAATTGAATGAGACTGTAATTGAATCGCTCGCTGCTACAGACCATGTACTTACTGCAACGCTAATACGTGATAGCGTACGCGCTCTTTCGGCGGTGGCCGCGTCGGCCCCGCGGACACGAATGGCCTTCGTCTAATGAGGGGGTTTGAGGGATCTCGGAGTCGTCGTTTCCCGACCCCCTCGGCCCGAGGAGCGTCTTCTGCACACGACCGTTTGACCGTCACACCCTCTGACCGCCGCTGCCTCATTTGTACATTCATTTTTTTTTTAACCCTTCACTTCCTGTTGTCATCAGGAGTCTGAAATCCTGGAAACTGGAGTTGAATTTCTTCTCTTGAAGAGGTTTCTGACCTGGAGAGGCCTCTGGGAAGAGGGTGGAAAGGTCTTCAAGTGAAGAAATTCAAGTCCAGTTGCCACGACAAGAAGATCAGGGCAAGAATTCACCCTGACCTGGTCGAAAGACTCGCTATGTGACTCGGGCAAATCGATCGGATTCCTGGATTTCATTGGACGACTCTTTCCATGTGGAGCAGGTCTGGATCAGGACTCTTCAAGATGCCCGGTAACGGCCGCGAGGAAACAACCGGTGCTCAACGCAAGAGGACTTTCGCCTCGAACGATTAAGGCAGAAACAGAGAAGATACAGAAATGGAAAGGCACAAAAAAACGACAACAAAAAAAAACAAGAAAATAAGAAAACAATACATCTTGTTCTTCTTCTTTTGGCTTTTCCCTTCACATTTAGTCTGTCTTGCTGCAACTAACCTTCATTCCTCTCCTTTCCAGAGCATACCTCCACCCCTCTTGATGCTCTTCCACCCGATCCCTGCTCTCACTACGAACCACAGTGTCATCTGCAAACATGGTCCATGGAGATCCTGGTTTAACCTCACCAGTCAGCCTGTCCATCACCACTGCAGATCCCTGATGTAGTCCTACCTCCACCTTGAACTTCTCTGTCACACCTCCAGCCCACCTCACCACTGTCTCACATCGTGCATACAAGTCCTGCACCAGTCGAACATAGATCTTCTCCTGGCACAATATCGTATGCTTTTACAATACTGTGACCAAGTACGTCTAATTCCGGGCTAATTTCTTGCGAGCGTCACACAGAACTAACGCGATGATTGTGAATGAAGCCACTGGTTGTGTCAGGTATCCGACTCCGTGACGACAGTTCCCTCTGCCTTCTCCTAACTGTTTTGCATACCGGGGCTCTGCCGGTTAAATCATAACACCGTCACTGTGATGAAGAAAATTCATTAGACAGCTTGGGAAAAAAAAAAAAAAAAAATGAGGAAAAAGTGTTCAAAAGAACATTTGGGCGGAAAAAAAAGAAGGCATGACAGAATTAAGTACCGTAATTTCTGGACTATTAAGCGCACCTGAATACAGGACTGTCTCAGAAAATTTGAATAATGTGATAAAGTTCTTTATCTTCTGTAATGCAATTACAAAAACAAAACTGTCGTACATTCTGGGTTCATTACAAATCAACAGAAATATTGCAAGCCTTTTATTATTTTAATATTGCTGATAATGGCTTACATCTTAAGAAAACTCAAAAACCCTATCTCAAAATATTAGAATATCATGAAAAAGATTTTTTTTTATTTTTTATTTTTTTCTTGTATAACAGAAGATAAAGAACTTTATCACAATATTCGAATTTTCGGAGACAGTCCTGTATAAGCTGCACTGGCTGATAATTACTAAAAATATATATATACATATATATAAGACAAGTGCGGCCTATAAATAATAATAACAAAAATAAATAAATATAAATATTTTCATTGGTCCAATGTGACGTGGATAAATGTTTGGGTGGCGTGAAGCTGTTTAGCCCTTAAAAAAAAAAAAAAAAAAAAAAAAAAAAAAAAAATTCTATAAATTAGCCACATTGTTAGCCGCAGTGTTCAAAGCACCAAAAAAAATGCAGCTTATGGTCTGGAAATGACGTTATTCTGAAGTTCTCTGGATCACAATGTGAGCAGCTCTCTGGGTTGAATGACTTCGGTCGGTACAAGCCTCATTTGTGATTTAATATCAGCGACTGCAAAAAGAATGGCGTTGATGCCGGGCTTATCGTTTAAATATCTATTTCCGTCTTAGTCGTCAAAAAGCTCCTTGTTTTTTTAATAATTTTTTTTTTTTCTCTGCCGGTCCCACAGTTTATTCGCATTATTTTATTTATTTTTTTAACTTGAAGGGATTTTAATTAGCGCCAAGCTGCCACCACCTCCGACTTCACTTAGGAACTTTTTCTTCGCTTCGAGAGGTTTTCCCTTCTTCCCACTTGTGACAGCCATACACTATGTGTACGTACATATATATATATATGTGTGTGTGTGTGTGTGTGTGTGAACTGCTGCTGAAATCTCTCCTCATTTCATCCCTTTGTCAGTTCTTTCTTTAGTTCAACAACATAAATGAATCGCATTCATCCATTCATTCCTTCCTTCCTGGTTCCTTTTGCACTTGAGGCCAATTTATTCTCAAATCAGGCGTCGGAAAGAAACGCAAAGCTATTCACTCGCTCATTCGCGTCATATAAAAACACGCAACTATTAAGAGAAGACAAGAACAACTTTATTAATCCCGAAGGAAATTGTTGTGCCAGAGTTACAGAAAATATAACAGTAATAAATAATAAAAGAAAAAGGCAGAATTAGAAATAAAAATAAACTATAAAGTGTCTCAGTGAAACTATCAAGTGTCTTAGTAACAAGTGAGGTAAGGAGTGCATAATAGTATGAGGAAAGGAAAAATTGTAGTGTAGCTGTTATGAAATGAAATATTGCACACACATATTTCACACACTCATTCACATATGGACACAGAATATAAACATTCACTCGTTCACGCGTCATCATGCAATATTTCACCCTTTTTGTCCATGCAAGGAACCACTATTTGCATTTTGTATAGAAACGTGATCGTTCACCCTTTCATTCACACAGATTCAGAGATTCGGGGTCTTCGTGAACCTGATGCTAATGTTTTTGGACGATGGGTGACGGACGGGTCACCTGTCAATCACCTGGGTCACCTGCTTATTCACAAATCCTGGGATTTTTTTTTTTGGAGGCATCTTTAAGAAAGCAGGTGGACACCAAAGAATGGTCAGAATGGTCCCAACAAGGTACAAGTCATGCAGATAAACAATGACGGCGAGGTCCTTTAGCACCGGGGTGTCAAACATACAGCCCACAAGGAGGCTAAATCAGGCCCGCAGGATCATTTGAAAATGAAAAAATGCTTCCGAGACATGGATTTAATTGTTTTAATTAAATGCAATTACAAGAATTATCCGCACTGTTTTGGTCAGAGCAGAAGACGAGCCGCATCACTGAGACGGACCAATCAGCGGACAGTATCAATGCGCCGTCTGCTGCTTGTTAGCACCTTGTTTCTACCCTGTTCTCCACCTCCACCTCCCTCATTAGCTAAAATGTCGTTATCAAAACAGAGAAAAGTTGATAAAGACTGTAGAATTTTCAAAGAAAAACGGACTACGTCCTATTTATTTACAGAGATGCTTTGTGCTTGGTGTGTTTGCAACAACTTTCGGTATTTAAGGAATATAATATTCGGCGCCTCTACGAGACTCATCTCGGCGCAAAATGGGACAGCTTGCAAGGAAACTGAGAAGAAGTAAGATCAACGGACTGCTGGCGGGTCTGAGGAAACAACAGTCCACTTTCACCCATAGCTGAGAAATCAGTGCAGCAGCGCTAAAAGCCAGCTACCAAGTTGCTAGCGAAATAGCATTAGCATCTAAGCCATATTCCGACGGTGACTTTGTTAAAAGATGTACGATGAAGGTGGCTGAACTTGTATGCTTTTGCCAATATTAGCCCGACGATGAATAATCGCTAGCGATATAGCATTAGCATCTATGCCATATTCCGACATTGACTTTGTTAAAAGATGCACGATGAAGGCGGCTGAACTTGTATGCTTTTGCCAATATTAGCCTGACGATGAATAATCGCTAGCGATATAGCATTAGCATCTATGCCATATTCCGACAGTGACTTTGTTAAAAGATGCACGATGAAGGCGGCTGAACTTGTATGCTTTTGCCAATATTAGCCCGACGATGAATAATCGCTAGCGATATAGCATTAGCATCTATGCCATATTCCGACAGTGACTTTGTTAAAAGATGCACGATGAAGGCGGCTGAACTTGTATGCTTTTGCCAATATTAGCCCGACAAGGAATCCTACAGTAGAGAGGATTTCGGAACGATCAGCAGAGTTAGACAGCCAATTGAAACAGAAAGTCAAGTCATTTATTGCATTTTCTGCTGTGAACGCTAAAAAGTAAATTGCACGTTCCTCTAAGGAAATATGACGTGTTTCATGAAATGTTTTGTAAAAGGATTGTTCATTAAATTTCAAGATTGTCCTAATGTTGTACTTTTTTACCAACAAAACAAAGACATGATATTTTGGTTATTTATAGCTGAGTATGCTATAATTTAATGGTCCGGCCCACTCGGCATCTACCTGGGCCGTAGTTGATGACTCATGGCTCCATACTTTTCAACTGAGAACAAGATATTTTCCACAGCATTGACACGGATTCAGATAATCAGCATAGTTTCACACAGTAGAGTTACCGAAAATACTTTCATATACTGTATTTTCTGGACTACGGAGTGTACCTGAATATAAGGCACACTTGGCTATAAATAACAAAATGTGTGTGTGTGTGTGTGTGTCTATATGCATATGTACACATACCGTAATTTCTGGACTATAGGGCGCACCTCAATATAAGCCGCACCAGCTAGCCGATCGCTATCTCGGACTTTCTCCTGCTCACTAAAACGGTTAGTCGTCTTCTTCAGTGTCGGAGCTGAACGGACTCAGAATTTTCCGGCCATTTAATCGGTCTGATGTGACGAGGATAAATGTTTTAGCGGCGTGAAGCTCGCTAACCCCTCCTAAAAAAATACATATATTAGCCGCATTGTTGTTTAAGTGAAAAAGGTTGCGGTTTATTGTCCGTAAATTACGGTGCGTCTATACATACATATATATATATATATATATAGGCCACACTTCTCTATAAAAAGATATAAATGAAGATATAAATAAAAGAAAAAAAAATGAAAGAAAAAATACATAGAAAATAAATACAAATAAATAAGATATGTGTAGATATATAGGTCACACTTGTCAATAAATAAATATAAAAATAAAAAACTTAATAAATGTACACATAAAGGCCACACTTGTCAAAGAAATATAAATAAAACAAATCAAAATAAGTAAAACTAAATATTTACATATAAGGGCACACTTGTCGATAAGCCACAGGTGTCATTGCAACATGAGATTTACACAGAAAACTTTGTTTACCTGTAATTAAATACATACTAGTAACATCCACATATATAAACTCCTTTTTTCCCCGGACAGTGGCTGTAACACGGCTGATGAAAAAGATGAAAAATAAATTACACGATCATAAGTCCATCCATCCATCCATTAAAATCATCTTCTTTGGTTTTGGAATTGAACAGCCTCAGAATTTCACGCTCATTTCATGGGTCCGGTGTGATGAAGCTAAACGTTTAGGTGGCGTGAAGCGACCCAAAAGAAAAAAAAAGAAGAAAAAAAAATTAGCCGCATGGCTGTTTAAGCAGCAGGATTCAAAGTTTGTGGAAAAAAAAGTGGCATCTTACAGTCTTGAAATTACGATATTAGTCTAAAATTACATTTTGCAGTTTTGGCGGTTGTGTTTTTCCTATCATTTCACATCTTGTGCAATTTTTTTTTGGGTGCAAGGGTCCCCCTTTTTCCCCCCAGAAATCGGGCTTCACTCTGAGAAAAACCCATTAAAAGACAAAATAAAAAAAAAGTTACTTTTATTATGTAACCCTTTCACAGCATGAGGGTTTTGAAGTGTTTCATACCCGGGGACGGTCTGCCACAGAAACGCAACACTGAATTTTTCAAGATGGCTAGCTGTTAAGATTGCGGGGCGGAAACGTGAGAATCGGGGAACACCGGCCCGACGGGGGGCACCAAACTCCACGGCGGCGCTTTTGATGGAAAGCGACAGGAAGCGACAGGAAGCAGCTTCTTAGCTAGCACGCCGCCCTCAAAACCGTATGCTAAGAAGTAGCAGCCTTGCTATTTAAATGCGGTCAAAACACAACAAACAAAAACTAGATTGGCTAAAATGATAAAAACCAGAAATGATGCACATTGTTAATTATTTTGCACTTGAAAAACAGGCGTCGGCCGCAGGCGTGTCGCTGACGACACGCGTGAACATCACAGATGCCCTCCCGTCGCCTCTAGCGAAGCGTAGCGCGCCGTCGCGCTCGCCTCGTGCGGCGTGTCATCGGAGCCACAGCGGCGGGATGAGTCACCGCACATGAACTCGCTAGCTGCCAGATCTCCAGCGCTGGTCCGCCCGCAGGTATACACACACACACACACACACACACACACACACACACACTGAGTGCGCGGCGAGGTAATTGGGCAATAACGCACTGACTCTGAAAAGAAGTTGTGGGGAATTACTTGCCGTTTTCAGTCTGAGCCTGTTGAAAGGACGCTTTTAGCATTTAGCTAATTGCTAAAAAAAAATAAATAAATAAATAAATAAAAAAATAAGATATAAAAATAAATAAATAAATAATATATAAAAATATATAAAAAAAATTATATAATTCGGGGGAAACCTGTGTTTAAATGGATTTATTTTTGATAAAATCTTTAAAAGTATATCTTCAAGTGTTTCATGGCGACGTCGCAATCGACCATGAATTTAGTAGGAAAGGAAGAAGATGGTTTTGTTTACATTCCTCGGTAGCAGTTTGCTTCCCTTTGGCTTTAAGCTTAAAAAAGGACATCATATTATAAAACAATCAGAAAAGGGTGAATATCGACTAGTTGCTTCGCCAAAGTGTCTGCAAGAAAAAGCATATATAGCATATATATCATTTCCGGGCTTCTGAGCGCACCTGGATATAAGCCACTAAAAATAACTAAATCAATATATACATCGGACTACAGTGGAAATTGACTTTTCGCGGGATCTTGGAATGTTACTCCCGCAAAAAGTGAATTTCCGCTTAGACGCGTGATCATTTTGATGTTATTTACAGATTTATTAACCGTCAACAAACCTCCCGCGCGCTGTTGAACCAAGTGGACACGCTTAGCGAACGGCAGCAAAGTGGACCAGGACATTGCATGCTCGGCAAAAAAGAAAAAATGATAAATCGCAAGAACGGAATTACAAAAAATAAATTTACAAAGTAGCAAGGGCGGACAACGGTGGGAGCAAAGTTGGCAATGCGGAGTAGCTTTGTTTCGCAAAGGTGATCTTGTATTTTGTTTTTGAGATGAGATGACTTTATTAATGCCGAAGGAAATTTATTTTATAAAATGAATTTCAGCTTAATTTTACCTATTTTTATTTATTTTTTTTCTTCTTAGGCTAGAATATGAACATATTTTTCAAATATTGCAAAAAAAAAAAAAAAAAAAAAAAAAAGGCTCAAGAGCGGCAAATCGTCAGACCTGAATTACAAAAGAAATCTGCGAAATAGAAAAAAATTAAACTTTGAATACATTTTAATTGAATTGACTTTTAATTTTAAATACAAACTAATAACATCAACAAATAATAAAGCTGAATTAAGTACATTAATTTTTGGACTATTGAGCACACCTGAATATAAGCCACACTGGCTAAAAATACATATAACTAGAAAATAAAAATAGAAATGAATTTATAAATAAATATATATATATATATATATATATATATATATATATATATATATATAGGCCACACTGGTCTAGAAATAAATATAAATAACCAAGTTAATCTATGTGTACATATATAGGCCACACTTTTTTAAGCCACAGGTGTCCACATTTTGGCATGAGATATTTACACAGAATTTTTTTTTTTTTTTTGTACTTGTAATGAAATCCATGCGGGTAACATCCACATATATGTACCATATTTTCTACACTACAAGGCGCACTGGATTATAAGGCGCACCTTCAATGAATGGCCTATAAAATGTTTTCATATATAAGGCGCACTGCATTATAAGGCGCATAGAATAGAAGCTCCAGTCGTGGCTGGGGTTGCGTTATGCATCCACTAAATGGAGCTGCACTAAAGGGAATTTCAATAAAACAGACAGTTAAACTTTATTGATAGAATACAAACCAACGTTCTGACAACTCCGTTCACTCCTAAAACCAGTTAGTGCATTCACACTAAGGTACCATTCGTACCGGTAGCTCTTACTGGTATTTGCGCCGCCTTCATTGAAAACAATGTATTTCCAACTCCATTTGTCACAGTTCAAAGCTTTTCATAAAACAAAAGCACCAAGAAGGAGTGCCTCTAAATTCATTGCTGTTCAATTCGCTAGCTAGCTAGCTAGCGCTGTTGCCTTCATTGGAATAGTGACTGTAGGCGCACGGTTGGTTTTTGAGAAGATTAAATGCTTTTAGGTGCGCCTTATAGTGCGCAAAATACAGTAGTGGAAATGCTTTTTTCGGAACAGGACTGATGAAAAAGATGAACGATAAACAAGGCGAAATGTTTTGGCAGCGTTAAGCTTAATAGCCTCCCAAAAAAAATCCACAAATTAGCCGCATGGTTGTGTTTAGGCTACCTTCCTGTTTGCTAGCCTCGAAAAACAACTCCATGTGTGGTATTTGGAGAAGCGAGTGTATCTCCATGGGTTTGCCAGCGCGGGAGGCGAACTTTCCTTTGTCCATCGGTTTTTGACACCGATAAAATCTTGCTTGCTTCTAACGGCCGATGCACAAAGTGAATTAGCGAGTTTTGTGCTGGGGAAAAAAAATAACCCGAAAAATAACCCTTGAGCCGAAACATCGAGGAGGAGAATTCAGCAATGAGCTGTCCTTTCGACTGGACTCCTTCCTGATCCATAAAAAAATGTTACCAAGGTATTAAGAATAGATTTAAAATTCTGTTGTGCCGGCCAAACATTAATACATTTACCTATTTTAAGCATTTGCGAGAGGAAGTTTCCATTTTGGAGCGTCTCTGAACAGCTGCACCGAGACTTCACGAAGGAATCAAAGCTCTTCGACATGATTATTTCGAGAGCGCATAATCCACTGTTGTGATTAACACCGGTTGCGGATCCGCGTTGGCATTCTACATCTGCAGATTCTCCGGCTCACCAAAAAAAAAAAAAAGAAAAAAAAAAAAACATCTGTCACGCTCAGTTTCCTTTTTAATCTCAGCAAAAAAAAAAAAAAAAAAAAAAAAAAAATGTCCCGTCTATTATTAGCGAGTGCCGTTCTTTGTTGTGAGAACGTTGGGTTTGTAATCAGAGCTCATTAACGGGGGCTCGCCTCCCCTGCCATAATCAACCTTCCTTCAACTGCTGTCAATTAATCCCTCAGTACTGCTACTTCCTGAAAACAACAAATACACATATCGGAGTTATACAAATATATATCAGTGGTTCTTAATCTGGGTTCAATCGAAAGGTTCGGCGGAGGTCAAGACGCACACCAAACTCATATACCGTATTTTCCGCACTATAAGGCACCTCAAAGCCTTCAATCTTCTCAAAAACCACCAGTGCGCCTTATAATCCAGTGCGCCTTATATATGGATCAATATTGAGCCGCAAGAGGTTTCACAACTACAGGAAGCAGCCGCCGACTCCAGAAGTAGCGCGGTGCATGCTGGGATATATGGCTGCCGATCAGTCAGGCAGTAGAACACGGGAATAGAGCAGCGGCCAGAGAATTCAACATTAACGAATCAATGGTGTGGAAGTGGAGGAAGCAACAAGATGACCTGCGCCGAGCAAAGAAGAATAAACGGAGTGTCCGAGGAAACAAAGCGAGATAGCGAAAGTTAGAGGACAAACTGGAACAGTGGGTTGTTGAACAGAGAAGCAAGTAGAAGCATCTCTACAGTCACTATTCCAATGAAGGCAACAGCGCTAGCTAGCTAGCGACATGAACATCAATGAATTTAAGATAAGATAAGAACAACTTTATTAATCCCGAAGGAAATTGTTGTGCCAGAGTTACAGAAAATATAACAGTAATAAATAATAAAAAGAAAAAGGCAGAATTAGAAATAAAAATAAACCATAAACTATCTCAGTGAAACTATAAAGTGTCTTAGTAAACAAGTGATAAAGCTATAAGTGTCTTAGTAACAAGTGAGGTAAGGAGTGCACAATAGTATGATAAAAGGAAAAATTGTAGTGTAGACGTGGTCCTTCTCTGTGCTTTCGTTTTATGAAACGTTTTGAACTGTGACAAACTGAGTTGGAAATACATTGTTTTCAACGAAGGCGGCGCAAATACTTGTAAGAGCTACCGGTATGCAAGGTACCGTATTGTGAACGCGCTAACTTGTTTTGGGAGTGAACGGAATTGTCAGAACGTTCGTTTGTATTCTATTAATAAAGTTTGACTGACTTATCTGACTGTTTTGTTGACATTCCCTTTAGCGGCTCTATAACGTTACCCCAGCCACTACTGTAGCTTCTATTATATGCGCCTTATAATGCGGTGCGCCTTATATATGATTTTTTTTTTTTTTTTAAATACGCCATTCAGTGAAGGTGCGCCTTATAATCCAGTGCGCCTTATATGATTCTTTTTTTTTTTAAATAGGCCATTCAGTGAAGGTGCGCCTTATAATCCAGTGCGCCTTATAGTGCGGAAAATACAGTAATTCGTGAAGGCGCAACACGCTTGGCCATCATTGGCTGCAGGTGATCACGCTATTTTAGCTTGACATATCTGCACTGCTGGGATTCCGGTGCTCTCAATACTCCACTTGTGATTGTCGTGATGGTTCGTCGTGTGATTTTAATCCCTTCATACTCATAAGGAGGAAACAAAAAAAAAAAAAAAAAAACAACCTCGGGAACGAATAAAGTTTTTCTGATTACGAAGAGCAAAAAAAAAGCGGTCGGACGTACATGTACAAAATGAATTCACATGTATAACAGAAAGTCCAAACAGCATGATTTGCAATGCCAAGATGAGCAATTCTATTCTGGCACCAACAAAACTACTGGAGCACTTCCTTATTCCTTCCTATTCATTATGTTTTTGTCTAAAAATCACATTTTGCTGGTTTTGTTCTTTGAACACAGTGATACTGACGCACGATTCATTTTGTGCACCAATAAAACAAGACTGCTATGTCTTGAATTAGAAAAAATAAATAAATCACATTTAATTTTTCCAATTTTTACAATAAATAAGGGTTCGGTTAACGCGCACATGGAACTGGTGGGGCTCAGTACCTCCAACAACATAATGAACCACACACACACACACACACACACACACACACACAGTTATATAACGCTGCCAGATCATCGGAGGGCGACGATGTTGTGGTTGCGTACTCTGGCACGTCTCGGACCTAATTAGCCTCATAAAAATACAAAAATAAAAAAAGAAAAAAGGATAGACTCTTTGGCTCGGGCCGGACCTTTTTATCCACGCCATGTGTCGACGGCGATGGGGATCCATTGTGCTCGGGGAAAAACCGGTCACCGGTGACGCTGAAACAGGTGTTTTATTTATACACACTCACAAAGTCTCCAAACCAGTATAGTGTGCTGTAGGGGTAACCGAGAAGTTCAAGGTGGAGGTGGGACTCCATCAGGGATCTGAGCCCCTTCTTGTTCGCAATGGTGATGGACAGGCTGACAGATGAGATTAGACAGGAATCCCCATGGACCATGATGTTTGCGGATGACATTGTGATCTGTAGTGAGAGCAGGAAACAGGTAGAGGAACATCTAGAGAGGTGGAGGTATGCTCTGGAAAGGAGAGGAACCAAGCAAGACAGAATATATGTGTGTGAATGAGAGGAACTCGGGTGGAACGGTGAGGCTACAGGGAGTGGAGATCAAGAAGCTGGAGGATGTCAGGTACTTAGGGTCAACAGTCCAGAGTAACGGAGAGTGCGGAAAAGAGGCGGAGAGACGGTCCAAGCAGGTTGGAATGGGTGGAGAAAAGTGTCAGGGGTACCAAGAGATAGAAGAACATCAGCCAGAATAAAAGGAAAGGTGTACAAGACAGTGGTGAGACCAGAGATGATGTTTGGACTAGAAACTGTTCCAATGACCAAAAGACAGCAGGCAGAACTAGAGGTTGCAGAGATGAAGATGTTGAGGTTCTCTTTGGGAGTGACCAGGATGGAGAGGATCAGGAATGAGTCTATCAGAGGAACAGCACATGTTAGATGTTTTGGAGAGAAGGTCCGAGAAGCCAGACTGAGATGGTTGGGTCATGGACAGAGGAGGGATAGAGAATATATTGGTAGACGGATGCTGGAATTGGAGGTCTAGAGGAAGAACAGAGAGAAGATTGATTGACGTCATGAGAGAGGATATGAAGGTAGTTGGTGCGAGAGAGGAGGATCCAGAGAATAGGGTGAGATGGAGAAGGTGGATTCGCTGTGGAGACCCCCGAAGGGAAAAGCCCAAAGGAAAAGAAGAATTTCTCACAGGGGTGCAGGACATGTATGACCGAGACAAAGTGATGACAGATTGTTTGGACATGAACACTCCTCCGTTCATGTCCAAACCATAGTGAAGATCTGAGTAGAAGGTTGCTGAAGGTGGAGCTGCCAGGCATGAGGTCTGGAGGAAGACCAAAGAGAAGATTTATGGACAAGTAAGAGAAGATATAAAGGTAGTCGGTGTGAGAGAGGAGGATCCAGAGAATAGGGTTAGATGGAGAAAGTTGACTCGCTGTGGCGACACCTGACGGGAAAAGCCGAAAGAAGAAGAAGAAGACAAAGTCTCCAAACCATCTCATCGCTGATCCTCCTCTCCTCCTCTGGACCTCCTCGCTGGAGGATAAACCTCAAAAATCTAGCAAGCCGTAAATCTCTGCCCTGAACATCTCGGAATTGCTTCAGCTGGCAGACGGCGAGATCTCACGAATCCGCGAAGTCATATTCGGACATTTTCGGCACAATCGTGAAGCTCGACCATTAATCCTCTGATAACCTCGCCGTCCTCCCTGCGTTTGTCATCCCCCCCTTTTATACACTGTTCATTTTCTGTTTTATTTAGGGTTATTTATAAAAAAAAAAAAAAAAACAACTGTCGTCGGGGTGATTGATGTGATCTCTCCCTATTCTTTTGCCCTCTCTCTCTCCCCCTCAAGCAGATTTTCATCGATTTCTTCAATTTGGTCAGGAATCGCAATCAATCTTGAGAAAGAAGGAGCCCACTTCTCTGTCAGACGGGATGGAAAAAAATAAATAAAAGAAGGTGGAAAAACAAAGTCCAGCTGCCGCCGAGGAGGAGCTCGAGTCCAACGCCGGCCGGGCGGCGAAAACCCTCCCGGACATGAAAAATGCTTTGTTACCTCGGACAACAGCTGGTTCTAGTTGACAACAAAATTGCCTCCAGGTTGAAGCGGCGGTGCTTAAAGAGCTCAGCGGAGAGCGAGGTTAAGGGATCTACAAACCCAAGAGCTGGATACGCTTGCTAGTGGACACTAGCCTGGGGTGCATAATTTGTGTTTAATATCTACGCTGGACCTGATATGGAAACAAGGATTTTAAATTCAATGGGATGTTGCTTTTCTAGCAATGCTACGGAAAATTCAATCATTTTTCAGGATTTATTTCTATAGCCGTAATCCAATCGTGATTTTACATATACGCACATTTGTACACACCTATGCAAACACACATGCAAATACGCTGAAGGGAATGTGGGGATGTTTTTAAGACGGACAGAAAGGGAAGGTAGTTAAGCGATAAATATGATCGGTGAAAACAAAGAAAGATAAACCCATGTGCAAAAAAAGTGGAAACTAGCAACAAACAACAAGAGCGGGTGTATAAATAAGAAAATGTATATATTTAACTCTGCAACCTCATCCATTCACACCAGTCACGCTCTGTTTTCTTTGTCTCACACTATTTCTGTTTGTTTATATTATTTTTGTCATTGCTCTTCTCACTCAGTTTAAATTCTGGTTTAGTTTTGTTTTTCCATTTCCCTTAAGTCCCCCATTCTGTTGTCCATTCTTATCCTTGCTGTTGTTGTTGTTGTTGTTGTTGTCGTCTCTGCTGTCTATTTATTTGTGAATGTCTTTTGCAACTTTCTGACCATCGTCTCACTGTCTATTTATTTTAGACGTTGCAGTAAACCCTTGTTTTTGGCGGGGGTTACGTTCCAAAAAGAACCCGTGATAGGCAAAATCCGTGAAGTAGAAACCTTTATTTTTTTTTTACAATTATTATACAATTAAATACTCTATTATACATCGCTGCTGTCGTCCTTATGTTTATTTCTTCCTTCTTTATGGAACGAACGGAAGATTCATTCATTCCGTAATGCCGACCTACAGCCGCATAGCTTTTAGCTTCCCTTAGCATGTCCAGAAGTTTAGCTTTATCTGCGATAGATAGCATCTTCCGCTAACTTTTGGGCCCTTTTGTCGCTCCAGAGCGTTTTGTCAACATTATGGGTTTTAGAGAAAATGCGAGAGAATTTGCACGTACGTCATGTAAATTCGGCAAGCTGTTTTACGTACGTGTACGTATTAAACTGCAACGTTATTGACGCACAGGTAGAGAAGAAGCGGAGTGACTTTAGCCAATCAGAATGCAGAACACAATGCACCATGCAAGTCCGTGAAGTAGCAAAACCGTGAAAAGTAAACCTGGTTATAGCGAGGGATCACTGTCCTATTACTGGACACTCACATATAAGGCGCACCTGATTATAAGGCTCGGGTTTTATATCCAATCCACGCCCACACTTTAACGTTCTCATGGTGTCCTCTACTACGTCCGCCTTGCAACTATAACACACACACAAGCATACAAGTCTGGGAATTTAAAAATAAAGCGGGAGCAAAACTGACTTTGGTATTCACATTTTTTTACCGGTAATCGTCATCAATCAAACCCATCGAAGTCGATGCCGGCTTTTACGAAAGCTGGAACATCAGTGCCGGCAGACACGTTAGCCTGAGCATCTACAATCTATTCCCAAATTGTGGCGAAACTCTTCTACTATTCATGACAACTATATTTGTAATAGCCGAGTGACTTTTTAGCCAATCAGAATGCAGAACACAATGCACCATGCAAATCCGTGAAGGAGCGAAACCGTGAAAAGTAAACAGAGTTATAGCGAGGGATCACCGCATGACTTACGCTGCTGTGATTAAAAAATCCCGCCTTAGTGGATCAATAAAGTTTATCTTGTATAATTCACACACATATATTCATACATTCACAGACTTTTGAAAAAAAAAAATGAATTCCAACATCGCAGTGCTGCACGCCGTTTTTGTGTACAACCTTCAGCGACCAATTTCTGCTGACGGGAATTATTCTCTTTCAAAAAAAATGAAAAATAAACAACCACGCAAACAACCCGCAGCGAAGTCTAGCAGGGTATCTTCCTGCGGCCTGTGATACGGCGCCGTTACGACCTCCCGGCAAATCCCTAAATCATTACGGGTTATCCGCGGCTCCTCCCCCTCCGTGTGATAGATGAACCGAGCAGTAATGATGTTTCTCCTCAGAAAGGCCGGTGCAAATCGTGGAAGGTTCTCCAGCCGGCCGGTAGCGATGCTGGCCCGGGCAGAGTGATAGATTAGGGATTTTTAAATACTCCTCCTGGTGATTTCTACCGTGGCCAAAAGAGCAGCTGGGTTTTTTTTTTTTTTTTTCTCCTCTCCTTCCCTTCTATGGGTTTGCAAAGAGGGGGGAGGAGAAGGGCCGCAGATGGTCACGGGCCCTGCAGGTCAACTCTATTCAAAAGATGCAAAGATGCTTCCGGTGAATGAGTGTGTAAATTAACCTCCGCCTGTGGACGGGCCCCGGGATTTACGGCGCCAGGTACCCAAGTAATGAAGACTGCACTTTAAATCTATATCATATAAGACACATTGGCTATAAAGAAGATTTCGCGGACCCATAACCGCTCTGTCAAGCTTTCAGAAACATTATTACTCCATATTGATTTCAAAATACATATTACATTACTCACAGTAAGGAGGGTGGGGATGTGAATACCACTGGTTTCGATTTTTTTATTTTTATTTTTATTTTTTTTCTTTGAAACACATCTCCCAGGGTTCTGTCGGCTCCAGGCTGCAGGATAAGAACGGCTCCTTGTATCGCCGGGCGCATTTCTTTCATTTCCTTGTTTTTCCACCCATTCGTTTTCCCCCATTCTCTCTGTTGCTGTGGTCAGTAGAGCCGCGGGGATAAGAGCATCCAGAGCACGCACACACACATTAATATATATATGTGTGTGTGTGTGTGTGTGTATATATATATATATACACACACACGCACATTAATATATATATGTGTACACACACACACACACGTGTGTATATAGATATATAGATTTGCATACATACACATGTTTATATGTATACATATATACACACACGTATATATATATATATATATATATATATATACACACACACACACACACACACACACACACACACACACATATATATACACACAAACACATGTATGTGTATGTACAAACACACACACATATAGAGAGCTTATATATACACGCACACAAGTATTTATATATAGCTCATATATAGAGAGCTCACACACACACGTGTGTGTATGTATATATACACACACACACACACACACACACACACACAAACACATGTATGTGTATGTACACACACACATATAGAGAGCTTATATATACACAGACACACACAAGTATTTATATATAGCTCATATACAGAGAGCTCACACACACACACACGTGTATATATATATATATATATATATATATATATATATATATATATATATATATATCACACATACACAAACATATATATATACACACAAACACATGTATGTGTATGTACACACACACACACATATATATATCTCACATATAGAGAGCTTATATATACACACAGACAAGTATTTATATAACTCATATTTAGAGAGCTCACACACACACACACACACTATACATATCTATATAAGCTACATACATGCACCTTATATAAATATAGGTAGTGAAAATGCTTATGATATTTAGTTTTTATAGATTTATTAAACCATTTTGAGGATGTTTTCTTCCTCATCTCCGTTTCTTTTTTGGTACGGTTTATTGATTCATTTATTCAAATCCAATTCTTGGACGTTTCATCTCATTCTCAGGTATTTTCAGTACACGACTTTATTATTAGTTTAATCAACTGGTTTCCAAGGTACCATTTAGTTGCCTTTTGGCTGATTTTCCGTTGTATGTAACACATTTTTGGGTGAAGTTGCTCTGCGTTTGAATAATTCAGGGTAAATATCTTACAGATTCTTGTGACATGCAGCATCAGATAGGAATATTCGATATAAACCCCCTGCGCTGGAAAGGGAAAACCTTCTGGAACAACAACACGTCTTCATTACGAAGTCCAAACCCGACGTTTGCCACCCGGAGGCTCCGGGGTTTTTCCCGCATCGCCGAGGAGCATCTGCTGAATACCGGAACAGTATCGACGGCAAAATATTCGCCATGCGGCAAATCATGTCACGGCGCGCATAATCTTTAAATCGGATTTACAATGAGCACAAAGGAAAATTTACGGTTTGATCAATGACTGTGAAACGAGCCTCCGACGTCTCCGCTCGCACCTGGAGGAACGAGGAGAGCGCGTCCGTGAAGGAACGGCGAGCCAGAACGTGGGGAGGAGGAGGTAAAATGACAGAGATGATCGCGTTGTAAAACTCAAAAAGCTTTTATAACACGGAAGGAGAGGATGAATAAAAGCAGGGCTCTTAGTGAACTTGATATTTCATTAAAACCCTGTAATTCTCCTTTTTTTTTTTTTCTTCTTTTTTCCCATTAACCGTGCACGCATGCATGGGATCTCTCAAGTCCTGACTGACGTTTTTCTTTTTTTTTTTTAGGCTGACTTGTAGGCTCAAGCGCTTAGGAGTGACGGATGATGATGGACTCACACACACACACACACACACACAAAGAAGAGATGGCAAATCTGCATAAACCTATACCCAAGCAGGTCGCTGGGTCACGTAAATCTGGATTTAAGCCGGGAGGGCGGTGGGGGGGAGATATTGCTGAAAGGGCTCGCCTGACTTAAAAGTTGTGAATCTGGGATGGATTACCGAGGTTAGTCACACCACAGAGGAGAATCACTTCAAGGTGGATTTTAAAGGCTCAGTCAAGAATTGTTTTCGTCAAACTGTGTTGGTGCTTTTTTTTTTTTTTTTTTTTTTGTTTTTTTTCGGTTCCCGTTCCTTCTTTTCAAAATAATGCATCGGGAATTATTCGGGGAAATTGTCAGTCGACAACATGAACAAGGAAAAAAAAAAAAGTCATCATTTGCTATTGATTTAATTTGCAAGATTAACTTTCAACTTGCAAAATACATATTTTATTGCCTGTTTATATATACTGCTCAAAAAAATAAAGGGAACACTTGAACAACACAATGTAACTCCAAGTCAATCCCACTTGTGTGAAATCATAGTGTCCACTCAGGAAGCAACACAGATTCATTTGGACTTGTTTTAAGGACATTACATCAAAGTTGGATCAGCCTGGAGTTTGTTTTTACACTTTAATTTTGAGTGTGATTCCTAATCCAGACCTCCATGGGTTGGTACGATTGATTTCCATTGATCGTTTTTGTGTGATTTTGTCGTCAGCACATTCAACTGTGTAAAGAGCAAAGTATTTCATAAGAATATTTCATTCATTTAGATCTAGGATGTGTTTTTTAAGTGTTGCCTTTATTTTTTGAGCAGTGTATGTTGTCTATTTTGTACAGTTTTATATTTGTATTGTCCAGGACTACAGGTGGAAATTAGCTATGAGCTACAATCTGGTACAAACATCTCTGCCTCTGTGCTTAATGTAATTGTACACTGTCCTAATAAACTTCTAAACAAACAAACTTACATTTTTGTTTTTTGTTTTTTTTTGCTAATGACTTCCTGATTAGTTACTTGTAGTCATTAATTTTGAAATGTTTTGAGAGTTTCTTGCTGTTTTTCCCCCAGAGTAATATCAGAAATGCATTTGACCGTTTCTATACAGCTTTCAGCTTGTTTATATCTTTGAGAAAATCTTTCAATCTACACGTCCCTGCGTACCTTTCAGTAGCGGCGTGGGCGGCGCGGTGGCGAAGTGGTCGGCTCTTCCGC
Source organism: Fistularia commersonii (assembly GCF_037954325.1). Classification (NCBI taxonomy): domain Eukaryota; kingdom Metazoa; phylum Chordata; class Actinopteri; order Syngnathiformes; family Fistulariidae; genus Fistularia; species Fistularia commersonii. The sequence continues at coordinate 1,319,265 of NC_141290.1, forward strand.
CGGTTGGACGTTTCCCCGTGTCTGCGTGGGTTTCCTCCGGTTCACTCCGACGGTCCTGAAACATGCAGCGTGTCAATCCAAGGTCAAATTACCCAGACGTTTGAATGAGTGTCTGTATTTTGCTCTGCTGAATCCAAGTTTCGCCCGATGTCAGGTTGTATGTCTGCAACCCTGCGTGCAGGAAAAGCGGGATCGATTATGAATGATTTTGGTATATACGCCGTTATTTCCAGACTAAATGCTTTTTTTTTTTTTTTTCCACCGCAGCTTCAACAACGATGCAGGTGACTAACAAGCTTCATGCTGCAAAAGCATCTACCCTCGTCACATCGGACCGATGAAATGACCATGAAAATCTGAGGCCGTTCAATTCCGACACTGAAGAAGACGACTTGAACGGTTTTAGTGCGCAGGAGGAAGGCCGAGGCAGCGATCAGCTGGAGGAGGACAAAGCTGGGATGGAAAATGGATGGATGGACTTTTTCTTGTCTTATTATTCATCCTTTCCAATCAGCCATGTTGCAGGGATTATTCAGAAAAAAGCATTTCCAGTGCATATTTGTGGATGTTACCAGTGTGTATTTGATTAAAAGTTAAAAAAAAATGTGATAAAAAAATATATATTTATACACAGGTGCAGACTATATATGTTTAAATATATTTCACTATTTTCATTAAAATTTTAATTTAATTCATTGACAAGTGCAGCTTATGTACACATATATTTAGTTATTTTTATTCATATTTTATTTACAGACAAGTGCAGCCTATATGTAAACATATACTTTAGTTATTTTTATTTATAGACAAGTGCAGCCTATTTGTACATGCATATTTTAGTTATTTTTATTTATCGACAAGTGCGGCCTATATGTACACAGATTTCTCAATATCTTTGTACTTAAGACCGTAAGACACTTTATAGCCTTGACTTGTTACTTAGACACTTTACAGTTGTATTTGTATTTCTTACCCCCCCCCTTTTTTTTTTTTTTTTTTTTTATACTGTTTATACAATTTCCTACTATTATTTATCATTGTTATGTTTTACTTGAAACTCTGGCACAACAATTTCCTTCGGGATAAATAAAGTTGTTCTTATTCTTATTAATTTAGTTATTTTTAGCTGGTGCAGCTTCTATTCAGATGCACTCAATAGTCCGAAAAACACTGTAGATCTTCAAGAAATTCCTCGCACTCCCTCACAGTATAACACAATAGCTGTATAGTATATTTTTATTTCTGTCACTGACACCAGACTTGTTGCAACCTGGGTCTAAATGTGTTGACCAAGCTGTGAGCGTGTTGCCGAACCCCACAATTTGCACGGCACACACTGCTATCAAACCTTCCCCCGGGGGTCCGAGGGTTTCCTACGGGTTCGAGACGCAGCGGCGATTTTACAGCTGCAGGGGAAATGATCGGATCCACCGGGAAACAATGCATTTGGATCTGCTGTGGGAGAACAGTCAGGAGGAAGGGGAGGGAGGGTTGACAGGAGAAGGTGCACAGCATCTTATCTAAGACGGGGAGTCACGTCAACTGGGAAGATTATTTTATTATTTTTCTATTATTACACCAGTTTTCATGTTTTGAACTCCTTGGTACTTTTTCAAAGGCATACTAAAACAACAACAACAACAACAACTACTATAAACATTTTGAATGGGGGGGTGACCTGGATTTCCTGTCATCTTAATGACACTGAATTCAATTAAAACTAAGAATAAGAATAACTTTATTTATCCCGAAGGAAATTGTTGTGCCAGAGTTTCGAGTAAAACATAACAATAATAGATAATAGTAGGAAGGAGGGAGAATAAGAAATACAAATAAATATTATAAAGTGTCAAAGTCAAGGCTATAAAGTGTTTTATGGTCTTTAAAAGGTCCCTTCCCCAAATTTCGAATATTTATTAATACATTTTTAAGCATTTTGCCCACAGCAATGACTCACCTTTTCTGTGACTGCTTGCTTCTTAGCAGAGTTGACATGGATTAGCTTTGTGTTTTATCACAAACGCTAACTTCCGTTTCCGGTGTTTGGCCGTTAGCCGCCCGGAGGCTAACAGGAGGCTCCTTTTAGCCCAGTTGATATCACCGCCGGCTTTCACCATAGCTTTGTCGCTCCGCCCGCGGAAACCGCAAAATCCACGCCGGGGGCGACTCGGAGCAGAAAGCGGGGCGGTTTGTTCGTCATGGGAGGGCAGGAGACCGTTGCTTAGCTCGCTACTTAGGTTGTGGAAGGTAGCGGACTTCCTTAGCGTGTTTGGCTAGGAGGCGAGCAATTAAGCTAGCAGCTAATGTGGCTAATGGGTAATCACAACACGGATCGCTAACAGCTGTGGTGGGTGGGGACTCGAGAAATCGCGATTGATTTATTTTATTTAGAAAACGTCTACGAAATAAGTATTCATTCATTTATTATTCTTTTTTTTGTAAATCATTAAATTCTGATATGAACATATTGCAGTCAAAGATAACTTTTGAATGTCATTCACATCAACACACAAGAAGCCTCTTCTAGCTTATACTAAAATGGCTGTGAAAAAGACAATTCTAACAGTAATGATTATGTTGATAAATTCATCCTAGAATCCAATAAGACAGTCTGAAAACCACATAAATTAATTATTCAAACAATTATTTAAGTATAACAGTTTTGACCTCCTGTTTTCAAAGGCCAGCAAAAACACACCTGCTCAAATTAACATCAAAATTAACAACAGTCCATTTTGGGGGGCGTTATAACCTGTGTTATTGTGTTTGCCTCTGTTTTAATTGTTACTGTTTGAATTGTTTTTACTTTTATAAAGTGTCCTTGAGTGCTTGGAGAGATGCTGTATTCATCATCACGTCATTATTATTATTTTTCAATCCCTGCTTTTATTCAACTCAAGGTTGCAGGGGGGACTGGATCCAATCCCAGCTGTCATTGGGCGAGAGGTTCCCCTGACCTGTCGCCAGCCAATCACAGAGCCCCATATAGAGACCCCTTGCCCTCTCGTTTACACGCCGTACAATAATTCAAGCTCTTATTCAAATATCTAGGCAATGTAAAGACATCAATTGATTATTTTTATCATCATTATTATTATTATGTGTATTTTTATGATTATTGTAACTGTAGGGAAATATCCGACCCCTTAATGAGAAATACTGTCGCTGCTGAAACTTAATATTAGATAGGATTATTTTATTTCACGCTTTTGTATCCAACTTTTTCCACTTTTAACCTTTTTTAATTCTATTTTTCCTGTGCAACTTTTTTGAATATAAAAAGGACTGATTCAGGTGAAGGGCCAATAAAACTTTTATTTGCCGTACGGTTTTAAAACATTAGATTTCTGAAAATCAAGTGGGTTTTTCCAAACCACCGCACAGGCCAGGTCTTTGCTGGTGAGTTTAATTGTTTTCTTTTGTTCGGTTTTCTGATTGGATTGGCCTATTTAGCCAGGATTGCTATTCCGAATCTTTATTTCCGATCATATTATTCTGCCTCCAAGGGCCGGTCACAGACATGAAACGGGAGTGTTTGGAGGTCACTGTGACACGTTTCCTTTCACCGATCGCATCGATCGAACGTTAAAGTGATCCTATATTTGTGTTAACCAAGATGTAGAAATAGTAACAGTGTTCTAGTTTCACTATTGATTGTTTGCAATCGATGGTTGCTGTGTAGAGAGGATGTTTATCATTTCCGCCGCTTGCCTGCGACAGCGCGTTGCACACCGAGAATTGTGTCAACCAGAATTTTACATGCAATGACAAACCTCTTCAATAGCCGATAGGGTAAAATATTATTTAGCTTGTTTAAGTATGTAAATTTTACATCATCCAATGAAAATGTAGCGAGCCACTGTGAGGTTATATCGTCTCAACACTGAAAAATGTCTGAGTAAATCGATTTTTTGAAAAATATTAAACTTTTTTGCTTGATTTGATAAACTATTCAATACGGTGGGTGGTTACTAAAGTTTAAATTAAAAGATAGCATTTCATGATGCTGTCTTATTTACCATTTACAGTTCTGAGTGTACTTTTAGAAAGTAAAACAGAAAGACATTCTATAGACTTTCATATAGTATATATGTATATAATGGTATAATCATATATATATATATATATATATATATATATATATATATATATATATATACATATAAAATCATGTAAATTATATTTGAATCATTGAAAATTTTGTCGGAAGTCTTAAAAAAATAGCACCCGATTATATTGTTTCACTTACCATTTATTTTAAAAAGGCAGACCCAGGTAAAAAAAAAAAATTGTATCATATGTCCTATTATATTCTACAGAAGACTAGTTTCAAAGTTTGCCATAAATGTTCTTTTATTGAACAGTTCCGACTGTGTATACGTAATTGTGTTTGTATAACAGCGCATTTTACAATTATTCTACTTAAAATGTAGTGAGCCACTTGAAGTTATACATCTTTGCACTATAAAGTATCTGGGAGAGGAAACGTAAACATACTTTTTGAAAGGTATTTGCATTTTTTTAACTTGTTTTGATAAACTATAGTTAAATTAGATGTCAGATTCAGAGGTAAATACATTCAAAAGGGGAGGTTTGAATAAAAAAAAAAAAAGCCCCTGATTATGTTTTATTGGACCATTTATTTCACAAAAAGCACACCTTGCTAAAACAATTTATATTATATGCACACTTTTATGCAGGGAAATGTTTCCGCGGACGGGTTAGAGGCACGGGGGTTCAAATAATAAAAAGTCAGTTCACAGAATTTTAGCCGAATACGTCCATTACACCGTAAATTTGGAAATTACAATCATTTTGCACTATATTATCAAAGTTACGTATATCCAGTGTACTCCGCAGTCTGGTTCTGGTTGCAGAAAACCCGTTTCACAAAAGATACGTGGTTGGAAACGGAAGAAGGGCCTCAACGTCCTCCGCTATTTCATCAATTCTGCCAGTTATGTTGGTAGGCGAATGGGAGGCTACCTTTTTCACCTCATCCTCTCCAAAAAGTTCACAGCAAATGCCCTTCGTAGCAGCAGAATCAATTCTTACCAGACAGTAAAAGGCTTCTTAGCTTCAGCGATGCGGTCTGCAGCTAAAAATGACGCTTTCAGGGCAGACGCATTTGTTGAAGTGGTGACCCTCAATAACGATTTTTTTTTCTTTCAAAAAATTGCAAGGGCTTGTCTTTTGGCGCAGGGTGTTTCGTCTGAATGTGACGAAGCGATTTTGAGGGTTTCGTACTTTCCTAAGCCATTCAACGCTTATTCGTGAAAATTATTGCGGGACTTGTTAGAGGCGCGGGGGTTCAAAAAATAAAAACATGTCAGTTCACAGTATTATATCTGAATACAGCAATTGCACTTTACATCAGGCAATTACAATTATTTTGTAACAAAAGTAAATAATAGATTAATTAATAATAAATAAGTAAAAATAAAGTTTTGAGGGTTTCATACTTTCATTAGCTAGCTGTTCACCGCTAGGCGCAGGAGTTCACGAAATAAAAACTTGTAAGTTCACAGTATTTCATCTGAATAAAGAAATTACACTCTATATGAGGCAACTATAATAATTTTGCAACAAAAGTAATTAATAAGAAATTAATTCATAAATAAAAATAAAGATTTGAGGGTTACGTAGCTTCATTAGCTAGCCATTCACTGCTAATTATGCATAGTGAGCGCAGAGCTTGTGTATCACCTGTTAAAATGAACCCGTCACTTAGCAAGGAATCTTGACATTTTCTTTTAAATGTAGCTTTCTTTTTGCATTTTTTGACACTTCTGCGGTCTCATCGTTTGCTCCCGTAAAAAGCTCTACAGCGACTTTTCTCGTTTTTTCCATGGGCTAGCTAGTGCTAGCTGATGGGCGGCAGCAAGGCGAAGGTGGAAACAGTTGTTTCACAAAATAATATCCAGAAAGTTGAATAAAAAACTATAATTTGGACCAAGAGAGACCATCTTTGCAGATCGGTACCAGATTGGACCCCTGCTATAATAAATACTAATTCCAGGTTTAGGATTAATGCGTTTTTAGTGACTATTCCCCATCTGGCATACATTTACTTCTGGAATAACAACACACCTTTGAGAAAGTTTTTAGCGATTTAACATGATAACAACCTGACTTTGCCATATTCCCCCTGAGCCGTTACCTCGCTCCTCGTCCCTCTCCGTGCCGGCAAATCTCACGAGCACACGGCATCCGAGCCGGACGCCCACATGCGATATAATGATAAATAATTCAAAACAGCCGAGTACTTGTCACATAACGAGGGTCCAAGTAGGACCGGCGTGCCTACACAAATACCAAATTAAATTCATTCATCCATTCGAAAAGTCGAACATACCTGAGGGGAAAGAAAAAGATGTTTTCGCCGTTCAGTTAGCGAGGCGCTAACCGGGCCATCGGGACCAGGTTGGGGTTCAGGATCTCGGCCAAGGACGCTTCGGGATGCGGACGGGAACAGATGGGAATCAAACCGCCAACCGATTGGAGGGATGCCCGCTCTGCCGACGGAGCCACAGCTGCCAAAAATAAATTCCATAAGAAACTATTCATTCATTATCCAGGCGGCTTATCTAACCACTGTGTAAGCGATAATACACTCATATTTTAAATTCATCATTATGCGTATTTCATAGTTTTCACTTATTTCTTGGGTTGTTTTTTTGAAGAAAATGGGCGAAAACATATCTTAAGGAGCACGTTAAATCTGAACGGCTTCTTCGAAACGTTTTGGGAGAGAACGGCTCATCCAAAAAAAATTAAAGATGAATAAATAAAATAACACATCCCCCATGCGAGCGGGTGTTTTATAACCTTCACCAGCCGAGATCTCAGAGAGCGGCTGCATGTAAACACAAATGCAAAGCTAACACGCTACTTGTGGGTGGTTGCGTTCATATCGGTATGTGTGTGTGTGTGTGTGTGTGTGTGTGTGTGTGCGAACGGGGCCTTTTTTTTTTTTTTTTTTGCAAAATAGGGTGTAAATAATATCTTTTCAAGTCAACTTCAAATGCCGGTGCTTGTGGAGATTTGGATGAAGCCAGCTGAGCTGTGTGAGGGATTTATTTTTTTATATATATATTTTTTTATATTTTTTGCCATTTTTTTTTTTTATCATTCTCTATTGGGCTGATTTCGGCAGTGACGTGCGGTGAGGTTCACGGCAGATGAGGTTCACGGGAGGTGAGGCATGCCTACCATGAGGCAGGAGAACTGCGTGCCTCACCTGGTGTTGTCTGGCAGACGTTTTATGATTGCTTAGCACAAGAAACTAGATACAAACATACAGTTGTTGACAAATAAATGTAATTCATATTGCAAAAGTGTTTAAACATTTTGATAGCTACATATAAAGAGACAGCAATCTGGTCTTAGCGCGGCCCATGCTAGCAGTCAGCAATCTACGTTAAGGCTCAGCAGTCCGCAGCCTCACCACACGTCTCACCATTTTGAATTAAAAAAAAAAAAAAACACCAAAAACTTAAATGAAAAATACATTTATAGTGCAACTCACTGATAAATATAACCATTTTATCCCTTTTTTTTCCATTTGACATTTTTTCTCTCCAAGATTGCCAAGTGAGGCAGGGTCTCTCCTGCCTCCCCTGACTGCACGCCACTGGATTTTGACTCGCAGGAATAGCTAGCGGGCGCTTACGGCAAAAAATCTATAAGACTCGACTCGGGAGGGCGCGGCGGTCGCCTCCACGGTCGGCACGGCCGAGCACATCTGGGCATTTCATTCCAATTAACCTCCATACTGGTTTCCTAAACGGGTCATAGGCAAAGCCATCAGGTGACTCAGCGAGCCGGCGCCCGTCGAGAAGAAACTACCCGTCCTATTACTGCAGCCGCCCGTCGGTCCGGTCCTGCATGAAGATACTCACAGTTGCAGTAGTTTGCGATTCCCTAAAAGTGCAAAAAACCTTTTCTTTCTCCAGGATCTCGCCGGAGAGGCAAAGTCACGGAGATCTCCGCCGTCCCCGTTGATCTCGCCGACGCAAATGAACTGTCTCTTGGCCCACGGCGTCACTGAGCGTTTCTGACAGGCAATTTCGGTCGTATTTACTCTTAACCTTCGAGCACGGTTCGATTTAATCCAAAATACTCAGGGAGGAAAAAAAAATACAATTTACAGTTTCACAATATCACACTTCACCTCTTTAAAAAGGCTGTACCGATCAATGTTATGTATCCCTGTTTTAATTCAACCATGATGAATATTAAATCATATCAGATTTATATTAATGACAAGAGAAGGGTCTTCTTCTTCTTCTTCTTCTTCTTCTTCTTCTTCTTCTTCTTCTTCTTCTTCTTCTAGTTCTTTGGTCCTTTCCCTTCAGGGGTCTCCAGAGGAAATCCACCTCCTCCATCTAACCCTATTCTCTGGATCCTCCTCTCTCACACCAACTACCTTCATATCTTCTCTCACTACGTCCATCAATCTTCTCTCTGGTCTTCCTCTAGACCTCCTGCCTGGCAGCTCCACCTTTAGCAACCTTCTACTCAGATCTTCACCGTGGTTTGGACATGAACGGAGGAGTGTTCATGTCCAAACAATCTGTCATCACTTTGTCTCGGTCATACATGTCCTGCACCCCTGTGACAAATTCTTCTTTTCCTTTGGGCTTTTCCTTTCAGGGGTCTCCACAGCGAATCCACCTTCTCCATCTCACCCTGTTCTCTGGATCCTCCTCTCTTACACCAACTACCTTCATATCCTCTCTCATGACGTCAATCAATCTTCTCTCTGTTCTTCCTCTAGACCTCCAATTCCAGCATCCGTCTACCAATATATTCTCTATCCCTCCTCTGTCCATGACCCAACCATCTCCGACCTTCTCTCCAAAACAGCTACCATGTTCTGTCCTTCTGATGGACTCATTCCTGATCTTCTCCATCCTGGTCACTCCCAAAAAGAACCTCAACATCTTCATCTCTGCAACCTCCAGCTCTGCTTCCTGTCTTTTGGTCATTGTCAGTGTTTGTAGATCATCTCACCACCTTCTCCTCCATCTTTACTTTCTTTCTGGTTGAAACTCTCCTACCTCTTGGTACCCCTGACACTTTTCTCCACCCATTCCAACCTGCTTGACCCCATGTCTTCACCTCTTCTCCACACTCTCCTACGCTCTGGACTGTTGACCCCAAGTACCTGAAATCCTCCAACTTCTTGATCTCCACTCCTTGTATCCTCACCGTTCCACCTGGGTTCCTCTTATATACTAACCTTCATTCCTCTCCTTTTCCAGAGCATACCTCCACCTCTCTAGATGTTCCTGTTCTCACTACAGATCACAATGTCATCTGCAAACAAGAATTAAAATCGAATAACGCTGTCAGGAAAGCAATTTACCTGCAAGTTTGAAGTAAAATGGCAAAAAGACAGATCGGATATTCAGAGTTTATACGGCTGCTTCTGAACATGTTGATTTTTGGAAAACTTGGAACCCATTACGGGTGCTTGCCTTTAACCCATTCATTCATTGATTATCTATAGCCGTCAGAAATGGCCCTTGTCGCAGAGTGGTGGTGACCCTTAGCACACCTAGCGTATGTAGCACACCGCAGGGGGTGTTCTGTGCCGGGTTGATGGCGGGTGTAAAACGGACAGGAACCAGTTGAAAACACCGGCTCCCGGTTGAATCCACAAAGGAGTTCCCGCGTGGGCGCGAGGCAACCCGTCGCTTCAAGACCATTTACCTTCTTCCGTCATTTGCTCGCACATGAAGCAACCGCCTTGCGAAAAAATAGATCATCATTTCACGTTTTGTTGTACGCCTACGAAAGCGCTTTCACCCGGAGCGTCTCCAAGCGCAACACGACGAGACGCCGCAATGCAAAGATGATGGCCGTCATTATTTCTGTCATTTTTCACAGACATCGACACGGAAAGGAAAGCGCGGCTTTGCGAAGGCGCGTATCGTCGACTAGCTTGTCGTTGGTGGGCCGTAAAAGTACTGTAGTGGACGGAGTAAACAACTGGCATGTTAGCATGTAGCGTATGCATTAGCATGAACAAGTCAAGTGGAAGGTGTTTTGGAGACAAATGGTCCAAATCATTTGGTACCGGTCCACAAAGAAAAGCATTTTTGGTCCAAATAATAGTTTTTTAATTCGACCTTCCGGATCTTACTTTGATATAACGTCTGTTTCCGCCTTGGCCTCGCCGCCGCTTAACTCTGTCACGCCGTTTCACACATCGGCTACCACAAGCTAGCCCTAGCAAAAAAAAAAAAACGAGACAGAAAGTAAAACGATGAGACGGCAGAAGCGTCGCAGCAAAAAGAAAGCAGCATTTAAAAGAAAATATTAAGATTCCTCGCTAAGCTACGGGTTCATCGCAACAAGCTCTGCTCCCGCTAGGCATCATTAGCAGTGAACGGCTAGCTAATGAAGCTATGAAACCCTCAAAACTTTATTTCTTATTCCCTATTTCTTATGAATTACGCCTCATATAAAGTGTGTACAGACATAAGTTTTTAGTATTTAAATATTATTTAGTATTTAAATATTTTCATGCAGAAAAACAGTCCCTGGTAGCAAAAAGGTTGGGGGTCAGAGGTCATCGGAAATGAACGCAGTAAAACAGGGAACCTCTTGATCTCAGTGTCGTCTTTACCCGCTTAAATAAAGGTTCATAAGAAAAATAAAAAACCGTTGAGCTTTTTGAGCGTCTCCCCAAAAAAGTGTTAGCGAATGTGTTTCACCGCAGAACCGAGCAGCTTTTTGTTTGGACCCGGATTTAATGAAATCACACTGGCAATTATAAATATTTCCACCTCCCAGGTTTGTTCGGCTCACGACGCTCGAAAATCTGATGGAGTATTTCGCTTCTCCTCCACCGCCCAGATTGGTTTCAATAAACTTTTATAATCTGCTTCTATTTGAACCCCTCCCCGGAGCTATTTGTGTCTTTGCTGCCTCTCTGATATTTCCCACCGCTTTCGCCGACCCCCCCCATCATCTCTCAAAAGCATTTGATTAAAACATAAGCCATTCCGTAAACAAGGCTCGCCAACATTTTTCATCCACATGTGAATATTTTTATCAGCCGAGCATAAATAATGTTGATTTAATCATTTGAAAAAGTTTCTCTCTTGCTCTTAGATTATTGGATTTTTTTTTTTCAAAACCTGCATTTCTGTGATTACCCGTCCCTTGATGATGTTCTTCCTCACGCGGTTCTTATTTTTATCGTTTTTTTCGGGTCCAACTTGGTAACAGCGTTGCCTCTTTATTTATTTATTAGTATGCTTATTTATTATCATTTTTTTATCTCTTTTTCATCAATAAACCAATATGATGGTATAAAGTGAACATATAGAAAAGTGATTTGAATAAAATCGAAAATTAATCGAAATTAATTGGAGTTAATCGTCACTAATCATTTCAACAAGTGCAGGAAACATTACTTCCTTTCCACGCTCAACCAGCTGCTGGATTTGTTTTGACATGCGGTGGCGTAATTTTCAGTACATTTGCTATTTGCTAGTACAATTTGCTAGTACAAAGCTAATATCACTGACCTCCATTCCACGACAAAGCTAATGTTAATTACTTGCGTGCTAGCACAAAGCTAAAAGTGCTGACATTCGTGCTAGTGCAAAGGGATTTCATTGACCTCCATACGAGTTCAACCCTAATATTACCAACCCACATGCTCACACAAAGCTAATATGACTGACCTCCATGCTAGTTCAAAGCTTCTATTACCAACCCACATGCCAGTACTACAGTAATGTCAACTACCTGCATGCTAGTGCAAAGCTAAAATTACCAACAGGCGTGCTAGTGGAAAGCTAATACGACTGACCTCCATGCTAATTCAAAGCTCCTATTACATGCTAGCACGAAGCTAATCTTGTTGACACGGCGACTCTTCCATTTAAATGAATGACAACAAGAAACATTGTTGGTATAAAGCTGACAAAGGAGTTGTTTACAATTCTGCGCTTGCTCTCATGTCTGGCAAAGAGATCCGACAGGTGTGCTAGTACAAAGCTAAAACTACTAACATGCATGCTAGTGCAAAGCTAATATGACTAACCTCCATGCTAGTTCAAAGCTTCTACTACCAACCCACATGCTAGTACAAAGCTAATGTCAACTACCTGCATGCTAGTACAAAGCTAAAACTACTAACATGCATGCTAGTGCAAAGCTAATACGACTAACCTCCATGCTATTTCAAAGCTTCTACTACCAACCCACATGCTAGTACAAAGCTAATGTCAACTACCTGCATGCTAGTACAAAGCTAAAACTACTAACATGCATGCTAGTGCAAAGCTAGTACAACTAACCTCCATGCTAATTCAAAGCTTCTACTACCAACCCACATGCTAGTACAACGGTAATGTCAACTACCAGTGTGCTAGTACAAAGCTAAAACTACCGACAGGCATGCTCGTGCAAGGCTAATATAACTGACCTCCATGCTAGTTCAAAGCTGCTATTACATGCTAGCACAAAGCTAATCTTGGTGACACGGCGACTCTTACATTTAAATGAATGACAACAAGAATCATTGTAGGTACGTTCGTGTGAAAAGTCTCGGTGTGGTTTCGCGGGAAACGCGCGAGAATAAAAAAAGGTCACATGGCACGGCGGACGTCACGACGTCGATTCATAACATACATGAATGAAATAAAGACAGCGTTTCAACCCGGCGGTCGGGCGGGTGGAATAAATCCCGACGCGATGAGGTTATTGATTTAACGGTCCCTTAAAAGGCCACCTGGACCGAAGAAGGTCACCCAAGGATTTCAGCGCGGAGGGGAATGGAGATGCATTTGATCTGTCAGCGAAAGATGGATCCTGAGTGGACACGCCGTCTCAGAGCGCCCGGAAAAAAAAGCCACAGCAATCTTTCTTAAATGCGAGGCGTTCATGCTGAAAGTACGGGGCTCGACCCCTCCGGACCGAGGGATGTGTCAAAACATCTTGAAAATCTTTCAGCGTTCCACCTCCAAAACCCATCCCTGCAAAGTCTGGTGTCCTCAGAAGGTCCGGCTGAAATATGTTTTCTATACGTTCGCTGTCTTCACGCTCACTTCTGTGGGCTTCAGCTGAAAAAACAAATTATTTGAATGAATTGGGTTAATCTACAGATGACGTTTGAGTCGTATTATCAATGTTCTGCTTCTCTGCAGATGAGAAAAAAGCAAACGCTCGCTGCATTTATCACAGTGTTTTAGCACGAAGCTATTTAATGGACTGAGGACGGATGAACATCAACAACAATAATAACAATAATAATAATAATAACAACAATAATAATAATTTATTATAATTTATTATTATAATAATTTATTATAAATTTATAATAATAATAATAATAATAATAATAATGATAATAATAATATGAAGGATTAGGGTTAGGGTTATAATAATTTATAATAATAATAATAATGATGATAATAATAATTATTATTATCATTATCATCATTATTATTATCATCATTATTATTATTATTATTATAAATTATTATTATTATAAATTATTATTATTATTGTTGTTATTATTATTATTATTGTTATTATTGTTGTTGATGTTCATCTGTTCATTCTGATAATAATAATCATAATTATTATTATGATTATTATCAGAATTACAATAGTAAAAGTAAAAATATTATAACAACTATGTTGATAATAAATATGATTATCTTCTACCATTTCAATAATAAAACAATAATAATAATGATAATAACATGAGTGATTACAACACACTATAACACAATACACATACACAATAACATAATCACTATAACGCAGTGATTATAACAACCAAAAAAATCTATTATTATATTAATATTAAATATGATTGTGTTACATCATATCAGTAGTATAATAAACGCTGATTATTAGGATGAAATTATAATAATAATGATAATGATAACAATAACAAATATTATCCAGTATGTTGATATTATATCTGATTATGTTATATTATATCAATAATACTAGCAACAATAATATTAATACTACTATTAATAATAATATGGTCCAAATGCATTGAGTTGATTCGGTGCATGGTTCTGTATATAGTATGAATCAATATTATTATTTTCATATTAAATATGATTATATGATATAATATGATATTAACAATGCTACTATTATACAAATAATAATACTAATAATACTAACAAAACAATAATGATAATAATTGCACAGTCCAAAGGCATGCAGTTGGTTCAGTGGAGATATTGGCAGGATAATGAATACATCAAATAAATAAATTGATAATAATATTGTGATAATAATAATCATAATTATTATTCTCATTACTACAGCAACACCAACAAACACATGCAGGGAGATTTTCATTGTATTTTTTCTTTCTTTTGGGCCGAACGGCCAGGATATGAAAGTAAATCAGAAGAAACAGAACTGCAGATCATTAATCGCATGAATCCATCATTGAACATTTGAGTGCACGAGCCATCAAAAAAAACCAAGAGTTCAAATATAAGTTACTGTGACAGATGTGTCAGTCAAGTGTCGTCTGATCTGAATCTGTCGGGAGGGTTCAGTTGCGGTTTGATGTTGCCATGGTAACATTAACGACTGCGGCGTTTAATTACACTTTTGATAAGTCGAAAAAAAGAAACCTAACAGAAAAGCAACATTTTGTACTATTAAAAAAAAAAAAAAAAAAAAAAAAAAAAAAAAAGTGAAAATATGAAAATTTTTTAAAAATAATTAAAAAAAAAAAAAAAAAACAACACATATTAAGTTAATAAGAATTCATTTCGGAACATCTTTTGGATAAAATATTTAATCCTTCCATTTCAAATCTAGCATGTTTTTATGGTTTTTAATTGACACAATTGAAAAAAACAAACTGAACAGAAAAGCAACATTTTGTATTATTAAAAAAAAAAAAAAAAAAAAAAAAAAGTGAAAATATGAAAAAAATTAAAAAATAATTTAAATTTTTTAAAAAAAAAAATCACATATCAAGTTGATAAGAATTTATTTCGGAACATCTTTTGGATAAAATATTTAATCCTTCCATTTCAAATCTAGGATAATGTTTTTATGGTTTTTAATTGACACAATTGAAAAAAACAAACTAAACAGAAAAGCAACATTTTGTATTATTAAAAAAAAAAAAAAAAAAAAAAAAAAGTGAAAATATGAAAAAAATTAAAAAATAATTTAAATTTTTTTAAAAAAAAAATCACATATCAAGTTGATAAGAATTTATTTCGGAACATCTTTTGGATAAAATATTTAATCCTTCCATTTCAAATCTAGGATAATGTTTTTATGGTTTTTAATTGACACAATTGAAAAAAACAAACTGAACAGAAAAGCAACATTTTGTATTATTAAAAAAAAAAAAAAAAAAAAAGTGAAAATATGAAAAAAATTAAAAAAATAATTAAAAAAATAAAAAATAAAAAAAATCACATATTAAGTTAATAAGAATTTATTTCGGAACATCTTTTGGATAAAATATTTAATCCTTCCATTTCAAATCTACCATAATGTTTTTATGGTTTTTAATTGCTATTCTTCAACTACCAGATCCCAGTTTTGAGTCACAAAAATACAGAAAAGACTCACATCTGTTAGCATCTCGTTTTCCGACGTTCGGCCTCGATGCGGCGTGAAGGAAACTTGGGCGAAGTCGACCTTCACTGGTCGCCTTCTGGAGACAAAGACATGTAGAACGCTTACATAACTGGAAAATAAGAACAATAAATAAATAGATTTAACCCCCCCTGTACTGACTCTGTGCGCTAATGCTGCTAAATGATTGGAAAATCTCATTAAAAACTTCTGGCTGGAAATAATGAGCGGCGAAAACCTGGACTCCATTAAGGATTTATCAAAGGTTTGTTTTGTCATTTCCCCCGAAACCTCCCGTCAGATCTCCGGGCGTTCGAGATTTGCTTATAAAACACGGCTAAAACGCTTTTGTTTCATCCCGATGGCACCGACCGTTTAATTAACATCTTTTATTTTCAGATCGGGGTAACCTGTTTTTGTTGGAAAACGTTCACTCGCCCCGCTAACCGGCTGGTGACCGCCGATCTGCAATTAAGTTTGTCAATTAGACTTAAATTTAAAGCGGATTAAAATAGTTTGCGCAGAAATCCACCGCTGGGAGGTCTCTATTTGTACACAGATGCGAGTTACATGCAGTTCCCGACTGGTGAGGCAGGAGAACTGCGTGCCTCACTTGGCGGCTATTGGCGGCCGTTCAGCACAAGTAATACACTTAAAGTTGTTGACGAAAAATCTAGTTCAAATAGCAAAAGCTTTTAAACATTTTAATAGCGACATATAGAGAGACGGCAATGCGGTCTTAGTGCATGCTAGCAAATTAGCTGCCATTGAGGCTCAACACTTCGCTGCCTCACCATGCGTCTCTTCTCAGTATTTGAACAGTAAATGTGAAAATCTATCCATTTTGATCTAAAACTCGAATGAAAAATACCTTTCTAGTGCAAATCGCCGATAAATATAACCACTTACTTATTTTTTTCTTTTTTATATTTTTTCCTTTCCAAGATGGCCAAGTGAGGCAGGGCCTCCCCTGACTGCACCTCACTGGCTGCATATTATAAACACATGGGTTTACACGTCTGGACTCTAATTGGGATCCTGACGGCAGGACAGGTGGCAAAGAAAACAAATGAACAAATGTAGAAACCACCTCAACTTGCAGAGCTTTTTGACATTTTGCAGTTTTCAAAGCACTTCACACTAGTAGAGGCTCCTGACAGCATCATCAATGGAGCAACTTTTGCACAGACGACTAAGGTGACACATTTACAGGTGCTTAACAATCGTCACAATTTATGTTTGTCTTGTAAAAATGACGCTGCAATACAACTTGTGACCGATAGCTGGCGAGCTAAACGTAAAGACGTCCCTCGAGCTACAGAAGCTACGAGGAAGGAACATCTCAGAGTGGAATTATCTGAATCTGACGAGATACCGTCACTGGAGTGCCTGCTTTTTGAAAAAAGAAAAAAAGATTTCACATGAATTCCAAACCGGACTGAAAATCACCCAAAAAGGGGCGTCTCCCCATGAAGTAGCGCTGCATTCTGATTGGATGTCACATTCATAGGCAGCTACGACAGTCAAAACTGCTGGAACGGTTGAATTCTTTTATGTTTTTTAAGGGATTTTTAAATTTCGCTCGGATCGCCCTAAAGAACGAACCATCCTGCTTCTACACCACATCGCATTCACACATTCATTCCCGCCTACCGTGAGGCAGGAGAACTGTGTGCCTCACTTGCTAGTACCTAGCAGCCGTTTTATGCTCGCTCAGCTCTAGAAACCTATAACACACATACAATTGTTGATGGAAAAAATTTTGTTTATCTAGCAAAAGTATGTAAACATTTTAATAGCGTAAACATAATAATCCTTGTTGAGGCTTAACAGTCGGCAGCCTCACTGCAAATCTCAGTATTTGAACAGTAAATGTGAAAATCCAGCCGATTTGAATCAAAAACAACCTAAAACTGGTGAAGTTATGTGAAAAATACCTTTATCGTGCAAATCACGGATAAAAAGAACCACTTTATTCACTTTTTTCATATGACATTTTTTTATTTGCAAGATCGGCAAGTGAGGCACGGCCTCTCCTGCCTCCCCTGAATGCCCGGCACTGGTTCGCAAGCCGATAGCGACACATGCGAGGCGCTAACCGGGCCATTGGGAGTCGAGCGTTTTGCCCAAGGACACTTCAACATGCAGACGGGAGGCTGCGACCCTGAGTGCAGGATAAGCAGTCCAGGTAATGAATAAATGAATGAATGAATTCTAATTTCTCCAATTCTTTCTGAGACAGCGATTCAAAGTATAGCATTAAGGACCAAATGCGTTTTCGCTGCTGCATTTGATTGACCCTCGTTTCAGTTCTCTGCCTCTCGGCCCAAATCTGCACAGTTCACAAGTTTTATTTATAGAAATGTCCAGAACGGTTAAAGCGTCGGCGGCGCGACGGCGGTCGGCGACTCGCCAAAATATGGACCGGGTTGTTAATGTGGCAGCGGGAAGGCCGGAGAATTAAAAAGTTAACTTTAGTCCACGGCTGACGCTTGAAGAGCAGCGCTTGTCCTGGGCATGAACAGCCCAGATTAGGGCGCCGGGACGGTTCAACCGGTCAATCCCAGGGATTAAACACCCAAGCGTTGACTTTTTAATTCGCAAGGCCAGTTTAGCGAGGATCCACCGAGGCGTACGCTGGAGATACCAGCTCCTACACAGGGAGGGACTGATGGGCTTGCCGTTTGGAACCCCTTCAACTGGATAGCACACCTTCTTCTTCTTCCTCTTCTTCTTCTTCTTCTTCCTCTCCATTTGGTCTTCTTCCAGACCTCCTGCCTGGCAGCTCCATCTTCAGCAACTTTGTAGCCAGATCTTCATCATGGTTTGGACATGACATCACTTTGTCTCGGTCATACATGTCCTGCACCCCTGTTACAAAGTCTTCTTTTCCTTTGGGCTTTTCTCCTCAGGGGTCTCCACAGCGAATCCACCTTCACCATCTAACTCTAGTCTCTGGATCCTCCTCTCTCATTCCAACTACCTTCATATCGTCTCTCACAGCATCCATCAGTCTTCTCTGGTCTTCCTCTAGACCTCCTGCCTGGCAGCTCCACCTCAGCAACCTTCTAGCCAGATATTCATCACGGTTTGGACATGAACAAAGGAGTGTTCGTGTCCAAACCATCTCAGTCATTGCTTTGTCTCAGTCATACATGTCCTGCACCCCTGTGACAAAGTCTTCTTTTCCTTGGGTCTTTTCCCTTCAGGGGTCAGCACAGCAAACCCACCTTCTCCATCTCACCCTACCCTCTGGATCCTCCTCTCTCACACCAACTACCTTCATATCCTCTCTCATGACGTCAATCAATCTTCTCTCTGTTCTTCCACTAGAACTCCAGTTCCAGCATCCATCTACCAATATAGTCACTATCCCTCCTCTGTCCGTGACTCAACCATCTCTGGCTTCTCTGACCTTCTCTCCAAAAAACCAAAACATCTACATGTGCCGTTCATCTGATAGACTCATTCCTGATCCTCTCCATCCTGGTCACTCCCAAAGAGAACCTCAACATCTTCATCTCTGCCACCTCCAGCTCTGCTTCCTGTCTTTTGGTCATTGTCAGTGTTTGTAGATCATCTCACCACCGTCTCCTCCACCTTTCCTTTCCTTCTGGCCGATAGTCTTCTACCTCTTCGAACCCCTGACACTTGTTTCTTTACTAAATGTGAAATAAAACCTTAACAAATTAAAACGCCTCTTGATGAACATTGATGGGATCATAAACTTCACGTGACGTTTTATCGGTTTCCAAAAGCTATGATCCTTGTGGGAAAAAAAGGATTCTGAATGCCATTTTCTTTTCTTTTCCCATATAATAAACATAATTCCGGAGCACTTTCCGACAAAGTGCTGCACAAACGAGGAGAGATAAGAGTAGGACGCAAATGAAATAAAAATCATACATTCATGCATGAATTCTGAAGGGGTACAGTCTCTGCACACGGAAAAGCCAGAAATAGCGGTAATTTCTGCGCCACCAAAAAAAAAAACAACCACACTCAAGAACAGCACTCAGGATAAGAGGAAATAAAAATATTTGAAAAAATTGAAATGAACACCAGTCCGGAATCGAAGGCGTCCTTCTCGCCACCAGGCCGATACCCGTGGAGCGCAGGGTACCTCCAGGCTACAAGCCAAGTGGAGTCAAGAGCAGCACTGGAGTTGTATGCTCAGACTGTCTGGCACAGGAGAAGATCATCTGCAAAGAAGTGAAAGCTGAGTTGGATTGAAAGCAGAATCCGCATTATCAGCCATTACTTTTCTCACATGCTTTGAAAGTTCTGGCTAAAACAAGAATGTGGCTAATTTATGGATTTTTTTTTGGAGGGGATAGAAAATGGACGGGTGGATGGATGGACTTTTCTTTGTCTTAATTATTATTTATCTTTTCAATCAGCCGTGTTACAGCCACTGTTTGGAAAAAAAAACAACATTTCCAGTACGTATTTATGTTTTTAATTAAACATTTAAAAACTCTAAATATCTTACAACATGGTCACCTGTGACTTATAAACAAGTGCGGCCTATATATGCACACATATATTTATTTGTCATTTATATTTAATTTATTCATTATTATTTATTTTTTATCTTATTTTTTATTTATATTCTATTCATATTTTTACCTATATTTATTAATAGACAAGCATGGCCTATATATGTACACATAAATTTATTTAGGTTTTGTATTCATATTTTATTTAGTTATTTTCATTGAATTATTATTTTTTAATTATACGTTATTGATTTATTTTATTAATATATTTTTATTTATGTTTATATTTTATTCATATATTTACTTATATTTATTGACAGACAATCATGGCCTATATATGCATACATATATTTTTATAGTTATTTTTAGCTGCTGCGGCTTATATTCAGGTGCGCCCAATAGTGTGGAAATTACAGTCATACGATTGATTAACAACAACAGTATCAATAATAATTTCAATAATTAGACCGGGATCAGAGAGATCAGCCGGGACCTTCAAAGAAATCGACCCTTCCACCGAGAATTACAATGCAGAAGTAATAAATTCGTAAAGCAGAAAATATTTTTTCCTGTCCACAGCAAATTAAATCTCTTCAAATTAATCTGATAATTCATTTAATCGTTACAGGTCTCTCGTGTCATAATATATTATTTTCGCTTCGGGAGGAACAATAATCAAAACATCATTTAGTGGAAGGAAAAATAGTAATAGCAAAGCAGGGAAAAAAAAAAAATCCTGTGAATGAATAAATAAAAACTCAGTTTTAAGTGTCATCAAAATTCTGTGCGCCATCATATATTTTTTAAAAATATATAAATTAAAAAAAAACGTACTGCCCAGTCCACTGGCTGTTATTTTTAGAAGTCAAATTAAACCCTGCACAAAAATAAATAAAATGAGAAAACTATTCTGTGCATACTTTGCATCCCTACCCTCCAAAAGACCCCAAAAATGTAGAGATGTAAAAAAACTGATATAGTAAATAAACTCTGAAGTGTAAAGGTATAAAGAATAATCTCTCAAATTTATTAATATACAGGAATAAATAATAAGCAAAGTGTAAGAAAGGAAATGTGGAGTGGCTCACGTGCTGAAAAAGTGTCTGCACTCTAAAAGAAGCGTGAAGAATTGTTGAATATCTTTAAAAACGGCAATTTTTAACACATTTCAACCCTGCGGGAGATGTTTTACTAGCGCAACCCATGCTAGGTTAACGGCGCTGCATTGTGCTAACCTTGTTTTTCCACTCAGAGTGCGCTAACAATGCTCCATTGTGCTTCTTTTGGGTTCAGTTTGGGCGTGATGCTGGTCTGCACAGCTTTGCAAGGGACAAGAAAGGAGTTGGAAATCGCCGGTGACGGCAGGAAACTTCCTCCGAATCCGCCCGCTGTGTCCGCGCCGCTTCCCCTCCGGATGTATTTCGCCGAGCTAAGCTGCCGAAAGAGCTCACGAGCGCCGCTAGCTTTGAACGGAGGGCTAAAGCCAAATGTTGGACAACAGTTTTCTTTCACAAGCGGGATGTTCTCCTGCAGGAAGCCGATCACGGTCAAGAAATCTGCAGCCCATAGCCGATGACAACAAAAGCAACAGACGCTCTCTGGTGCCAACGCACATAGCTAGCACTTCAGCAATGCTAATTTTGAGTTTCTTCTAGACCCGCCCAAAAACCTGGCAGTTATATCGGGAAACTCCCCACAGGTCATTAGAAGTGAAGAAGCCTCTGGTATGAGGGGAAGTGAAGGCATACAAGTCTGGTACCCAAGAAAAGAAGATTTTGACATCCATGACCCGGATGACAGAGAACCTCCACAGACCCACAGGAGGTTCATCAGCGTGGGGTTGGGAGGTGGACCATCACCGCCCTTTCCTTTCTTGCACAACCAATCACGCTCGACGTCAACTCTTAGCGTTTGCCGAGCCAATCCGGCGATGACCTCCATGGCGGCTCTGGAACAACACGACCGAAACACCGTCAAGCGTAAAAGCATGCAGGTGGTTGAATAATGAAGGTACCTCCGACAGGTGTGACCAGTTGACCATGTCTCCATTTTTAACAGCATGAATATTCCATATTTATTCCCTTTTTTTTCCCCACATGACCTTCGATTAACCCTCTAATAGTGTTCTACCGCCAAGCTGTAACGCAAAGGTCCAAACGATATTTAAACAGGAGGACGAACGCATTCAGGACTTGCAAAGCCCGCGAGAAGAAAAGAAGATTTAACGTGCTGAACTTTTAATCCGACAGGGTTGCGGGAACTACTTTTATTGCCACGTTTGACTTTTTACGCGCAAGCGCAAGGCCCGGGAGTCCAGGGTCGCGGTTGCGCCGACCCAACGGTTCGTTCATTGGATAGTTTATCGCCTCGCAAACCCTCGAGGCGTCCCTGGGGATCATGTTGTCTTCCGGGAAACTCAGACGTGCCCTCGACGCTTAATTTATCAATTGATTTGACCGAGTAGCTTCGTAACGAGCTCCCGGTTGAAATCCTTGAGGCCGAAATTGACGAAAGGTCCGGCGAAAATGAAAAGGGGACGGCCTCTTTCCGCCGTCTCGGAAATAAGACGCTGTGGCGTCGCTCTGAACTTCAGTGGAGGGAGCAGATAAGAAACCCAAGAACACATTTTTATCTCAATCTCTTCAAATTCCCGTTCAAAGAAACTCTTATCTATCAATGTCCGATGGTTGAAGAGCGTACAGACGCCGTATCAAAAGCCCCCGGAGCTGCAGCGGGAACTTCTTTTTTTTTTTCCCAAAAAAGACAGTTCAGACTTATTTTCTCTTTTGTCTCTGAAGAACAAAAGACAACAGTATGTTGACGATGGCAAAAAACAAAACAAAAACAAAGCTCTTGTGAGTAAACAAACAGATGGAGCGACGCGATGTCAAGGTCAGTTGAGGTGAGACTTAATCTCTCTCTTTGGCCGTAAAAGGAAAAATAAAAATTCAACATTTTTCCGATCCGTCAAACCAAGAAGATCCCGGGTTTGATTCCCAAACCAAGGAACTCGACCCTTTTGTACGTCCATATATGGCGCGTGAATGAGTGACTGAATGGTTCAGTTGTATGTCTAACATGAAAATCAATGAGTGAATGGCTGGACGTCTAAATATGACGCGTGAATGAGTGAATATTTGTGTCCCCATATGACGTGTGAATGAACGAGTGAATGAGTGACTGGATAATAGCATGTCTCTGTATAACGTGTGAATGAATGAATGAATGAATGATCGAATGGTTGCACGTCTAAATACCACGAATGAATGGTTGTTTCTATCTGTCGTGTGAATGAGAGGGTGAATGGTTGCAGGTCCAAATGTAACAGGAATGAATGAGTGAATGGTTGGGTTGTGTGTCCAACATGTGAATGAGTGAGTGAATGGCTGGACATCTAAATATGACACGTGAATGAGTGAATATTTGTGTCCCCATATGACATGTGAATGAACGAGTGAATGGTCGTGTGTCGGACATGTGAATGACTGACTGGATAATTGTGTGTCTCTGTATAATATGTGAATGAATGAATGAATGATTGAATGGTTGCGCGTCTAAATACGATGAATGAATGAATGAGTGAATGGTTGGGTTGTGTGTCCAACATGTGAACGAGGGAGTGAATAGTTGTCTGTTTCTATATTACATTTGAATGAATGAATGAATGGTTCAGTTACATGTCTAACATGAGAATCAATGAGTGAATGGCTGGACGTCTAAATATGACGCGTGAATGAGTGAATATTTGTGTCCCCATATGACGTGTGAATGAATGAGTGAATGGTCGTGTGTCGAACATGTGAATGACTGACTGGATAATAGTATGTCTCTGTTTAACATGTGAATGAATGAATGAATGATTGAATGGTTGCACGTCCAAATACAACAAATGAATGAATGACTGAATGGTTGTTTCTATTTCTCGTGTGAATGACAGGGTGAATAACATCAAATATATCATGAATGAATGAGTGAATGGTTGTGTTGTGTGTCCAACATTTGAGTGAACAACTGTACGTCTACACTTGGCATGTGAATGAATGAGTGAATAATTGTCTCCATATGACGTGTGAATGAATGAGTGAATGGTTGCACGTCTAAATATGATATATGAATGATTGAGCGAATGTCTTTCTATGACATGTGAATGAAAGGGTGAACGGTTGTATGTCCAGAATAGAGAATGAATGAATGAATGAATGAATGAATGAATGAATGGACGGCGCTCTGAAATTCCGTAAAGAAACCAGCAAAGACAAACAGAACAATTTTTTTTTAAAAATCTATACGTTGCGTCGACGTCGGTTCGGTCGGACGACCCTTCGGGACGGAACCCGAGGATCTGCTGCCGACCTCGGCGAAGACCAACACGGAAACCCGGCGCTCGGATGATGAGTTTTAATGAAGCCACCGCGCCGGAGGACGATTTCCCAAAACAGCTACTGTCGGGTCTGACATCTTTCCAATAGCGGCGCGGCGTTCGATACGTTTCGGCGAAGGTCATCGAACGCCGTCCGTCACGGAAGCGGCTTCCCATGAAAGCTCGGCGCTTTTTCCCTCCTCCTTTCTTTTTAATGAAAAGAAGGTCAAAACGCCCTGATGGAGTCGCGGCGTTTACGATCATCCAAATAAGGTTTTTTCTGATTCTGAATTTAACGACCACATTTCCGATACGCAAATACGCACATTTCGGTTGGATGGCGTTCTCGCTGAAATTGTCATAACGGTTGAAATTAACTCTCATTTAACACTGTGACAAACAGCACCTAATGTCTCCTGTAAATTTTACACCACGTATCATTCTAAATATATAATATTTTTATTAATATTTATATGAATGTAATATTTATTTATTTATTTTTTGATCTATATTTATACAATTATTCAGCCGCTCATTCACACATATGCAATTAAATACAGATACGGTAGATTTTTTTTTTTTTTTAATTAGGACTCAAGAAAGCAAATAGCAATAAATTGATTTTTTTTTATTTTTATTTTTATGAGCGACTTCGTTCATGTATGGATAAATGCGTGTGCATTTTTGCATATATGTATGTATGTTTGTATACACATGTGTTTATGTATATAATAGCTTGCCTGTACGTATGTGTATACATTAGTGTTTATAAATGTAAATATGTATTACATGTGTTTGTATGCATGAATATATGGATGTATGTATTTATACATGCATGTGTGTGTATTTGAAATTTATGTAGGAATTTATGTATGTTTGCATGTGTGTATTAATGTATGTATGTAGGCATGATTGTAAGGTTATATTTATACATGCATGAGTGTATATATGTGTTTATATATGTATTAGTGTGTCTGGATGTACGTCTATATGTTAGTGTGTATAAATGTAAGTATACATGCATGTGTGTATGTATGTAGGCATGATGGTATGTATGTATTTATGTCTTTATGCATGTATATTTGTATGTATGTAGTTATTTATGTATGTTTCCATTTGTGTATGTATATATGCATTTGTGTATTAACGTGTGTATTAATGTATGCATGATTGTATGTGTGTATTTATGCATGCATGTGTGTATATTTGAATCAATGCATGTTTGCACCTATGTGTACATATGTATATATGTGTGTATGTATACATACATACATATATACATATGTGTGTGTGTATTGATGCATGCATGTAGGCATGACTGTATGTATGTATTTATACATGTTCTTTTTTTTCTTTGTTTTGTTTTTTTACTGTTTATACAATTTCCTTCTATTATTTATTATCTACTTAAAACTCTGGCACACTAATTTCCTTTGGGATAAATAAAGCTGTTATTATTCTTATTCTTATTCTCATTCTTATTCTTACGTATGTGTGTATATTTGTATTTATGTTTGCATGTAAATGTATATGTTTGTATTAATGTGTGTGTATGTATGTATGCATGTAATTTTGAATGTTTATATGTGTACACACATACATATAAGTAAAAATATGATTTCATAGAAATAATACATGAGGACAAAGTCGCATATATACATACAGAAGTAAAATTCAAGATTAACACACACATGTAACAATAAAATGTAAATCTATCATAACGTCTGTTTCTCCAATCGTGTTGATCATCGCTCACACGACCGCGACGCCTCGGGGAGCGAATCAATAAACCCGATTGATCCATCCGCTGCTAAAGAGACTGAACCGATCGGGTCCGGACACTCGGACCAATCGGTCGTCCCGCGCACGGTTACCAAAAAAAAAAAAAAAAAAAAAAAAACAGTTTGGACTGAGATGTTGCTCCCTGCAGGACTTTGTAATTAAAAAAAAAAAAAAAGCCGCTCGACTTCATATCTGGGAATAATTTCCAGACCGCAGAAAAGCGCCGCCTCCGTCAGATCGCATTGTCTATCTGGCGGCTGCAGCCGGCGCCACATTTCCCGGGATCCACCGGGAGCCAATGAGAAAAGACCAAATTATTTGGAGATGGGTTATCTCTTCAAGGTGAAACAACAACTTTCAATTATTCCGCGCGGACACATTCGGGCCCGGGAATTGGAAACCGAATTATTCTGGGATGGATTAGCTTCCCTTCCTCTCCTCACCTATTTACCATATAATAATCACCTCGGTTGTACTTTGTATGCAAATGGATCCCCCGTCCCTCGAAAAAGTGACCGGGATTCCTCGGGGTGGCGTCGACGTCCGTCCAGTCCGTTTTAGCGGGCCTGCAAAAAAAAAAAAAAAAAAAAGGCGATTTAATTTAAAAAAAAGGAAAAAAAAGAAATTGAGGAACTCTTAGGTGGGGTTGCACAAAAAAAAAGGCAATTTGATAAAAAAAAAAAAAAAAAAAAAAAAAAAATTGAGGAACTCCTTTGTGGGGTTGCAAAAAAAAAAAGGCGATTTAATTTAAAAAAAAGGAAAAAAAAGAAATTGAGGAACTCTTAGGTGGGGTTGCACAAAAAAAAAGGCAATTTGATAAAAAAAAAAAAAAAAAAAAAAAAAAAAATTGAGGAACTCCTTTGTGGGGTTGCAAAAAAAAAAAGGCGATTTAATTTAAAAAAAAGGAAAAAAAAGAAATTGAGGAACTCTTAGGTGGTGTTGCACAAAAAAAAGGCAATTTGATAAAAAAATAATAAATAAAAAAAAAATTGAGGAACTCCTTTGTGGGGTTGCAAAAGAAAAAATGGGTGCTTTAAAAAAAAAAAAGGAATCGAGGAACTCTTTTGTGGGATTGCAAAAAAAAAGGCAATTTAAAAAAAAAAAATAATCGAGGAACTCTTTTGTGGGGTTGCAAAAAAAAAAAAAGGTGATTTAATTAAAAAAAAGGAAAAAAAAGAAATTGAAGAACTCTTAGGTGGGGTTGCACAAAAAAAAGGCAATTTGATAAAAAAATAAAAAATAAAAAAAAAATTGAGGAACTCCTTTGTGGGGTTGCAAAAAAAAAAAAAGGCAATTTAATAATAAAGAGAAATCAAGGAACACCTTTGCGGGGTTGCAAAGAAAAAATGGGTGATTTTAAAAAAAAAAAGGAATTGAGGAACTCTTTTGTGGGGTTGCAAAAAAAAAAAAAGGTGATTTAATAAAAAATTTAAAAAAAAACAAAAAAAAACGAGGCACTTTTTCGTGGGATTGCAAAAAAAAAAAAAAAGGCAATTTAATAAAAAAAAAAATCGAGGAACTCTTTTGTGGGGTTGCAAAAAAAAAAGGTGATTTAATAAAAAATTAAAAAAAAAACAAAAATGAGGCACTTTTTTGTGGGATTGCAAAAAAGAAAGGCAATTTAATTAAAAAAAAAACGAGGAACTCCTTTGTGGGGTTGCAAAAAAAAAAAAAAAAAAGAAAAAAAGGCAATTTAATAAAAAAAGAAATCGAGGAACTCTTTTGTGGGGTTGCAAAAAAAAAAGGTGATTTAATAAAAAATTAAAAAAAAACAAAAACGAGGCACTTTTTTGTGGGATTGCAAAAAAGAAAGGCAATTTAATTAAAAAAAAAACGAGGAACTCCTTTGTGGGGTTGCAAAAAAAAAAAAAAAAAGAAAAAAAGGCAATTTAATAAAAAAAAAAATCGAGGAACTCTTTTGTGGGGTTGCAAAAAAAAAGGTGATTTAATAAAAAATTTAAAAAAAAAACAAACGAGGCACTTTTTCCTGGGATTGCAAAAAAAAAAAAGGCAATTTAATTAATCAAAATTGAGGAACTCTTTTGTGGGGTTGCAAAAAAAAAGGCGATTTAATAAAAAAAAAAAATTAAGGAACTCCTTTGTGGGGTTGCAAAAAAAAAAAAAAAAAGAAGAAAAAGGCAATTTAATAAAAAGAAAAACAAAAAGGAAAAAACAGGCACTTTTTCTGTGGGATTGCAAAAAAAAGGCAATTTGATTAAAAAAATTTTAAAAAATCGAGGAACTCTTTTGTGGGGTTGTTCTGTAAATAAATAAATCGAGTAAATGGAGTCGCCAATGAGCTGTTCTCAAAAGGCTGCTTCTTTTTTTTTGTTTTTTGGACGCCGTCCCGATGCTTTCCGTTTGCAGCCAGGACAGGAAGACAATAAAGCTTCCAAAAAAAAAAAAAAAAAATGGAGTTACCGGAGAGAAGTAAGTATTTTTTTCAACCTTTTTTTTTTTTTTTTTTTTTTTTTTTAGCAAGCGAGCTACGGGGAAGTGTTTATTATTAACTATGCAGATTTGTCTGCGCAACATCAAAGAGGCGGCTAAGTCTCCTCATGGGAGCTGCAGACAAAAAACCCCTGAACCCAAAACCATCAAAGTCTCACCTTCTATTCACTCCCAAGAATATTCAGCGCACTGGAATTATTTCATTTGATTTGAATAAAACGCGTGAGGGGTTTTGGAAGCGGAAACGCAGATGTAAATTTTTTGGGGGGTTTTGGAAAATTCCGGAGAATATGGTTATCTTGATAATGGTGTTTTTTTTTGGGGGGGGAACAAGCGACGTTACTGAAATATGAAGGTCGCCGACGAGCATGGAAATTTGAAAATGTTGCAGGATCTTTATTATGTATAATATATAGGATATATATTATATATTTGCTTTTATATATAAATACTCACATGCATACATATATACATACATGCATGCACAAACACACATGCATAGAAACATATATGCACACAGGCATACACACATATAGCTGCATGCATACACACTTGCATAGAAACACACATACATACATACATAAAAACATATATCCACATGTAGATACACATATATTGGCTCATGTGTACACATGTGCATAAACACACACACACACACACACACACATACATAGATATAGCCTAATACATACACACATGCATAGAAACACACATACATGCATAAACACACATATATATACATACATACATACAGATATATTGCCTCATGCGTACACACATGCATAAACACACACACACACACACACACACACATACACATACATATACACATACAAATGCATAGATATAGCCTCATACATACACAAATGCATAAAAACATATGACCACACATACACATATATAGCCTCATGTTTACACACTAGCATATAAACACACATACATACACATTTATCACCTCATGCATACACACATGCACAAACACATACATGTACACATACATACAAACATAGACATTGGCATACAGAACATGCATACATGGATGTTTACACACATACAAACAGTCAGACACGTATATATACATACATCCATACACACACACGTACGTACATACATACATACATATGTATGTATGTATACACACATGCATGCATAGATTCATACATATGTAGACACTTTCATATGATATATTTCAATGTATGTACATATACATGCATTCATAGGCACATACACACAAATACATACATTCATGCAAACACACACATATATTCATATATCCATACATACACACATAGGCACATAAAATATACACGTGCATACTTACATACACTCATACATACATAGACACCTGCATATCATACATATATATGTACATACATACACACAGACAAACATGCATGCAAATATACATACACACACACACACACGTACTCAGACATACACAACCATACATACATATATGTACACACATGCAAACATACAATTTACATGCATACACACATTCAATCACACTTACACACATACATAGACGCACAGAAATATACACACACACTTGCATGCATCCATACACAGATACATACATCATGCATGCACACACACACACACACACACACACACATATATACTAAGATAAATACATGCAGACACACAACACATATATATTTTTCACACTAGATATATTATTTATTTTCATTATTAAGAGAACGGGTTCATTTTTAATGTATTTTGTTTTCTAATAATCACAACGTCATTTTTGAGAACAAAGGTTTCTGCCACTTTGATTTTTCTTCTTTTTTTTTTTTTTTTCCCCTCACACGTGTGCGTGTGTGTGTGTGTGTGTGTGTTGAGATCCACTGTATTCCTGGCTGTCAGAATCTGTACAAAGGATGATGTAACATTCATTAGCTAACAGACACAAACGGGGCGTCACGTCGGCTTCTTTGAAGTGGATATGAGCGAGAACCGACCCTCCTCCGACTTCTGGATTCTTTTTTTTATTTTTCATATTTCGGAGCTTCTGAATCCATTTTCTTACCTGCGGCGTTTCCCCCGGGGAGGTGCTGGAGGGCGGCGGCGATTTCCGCGAAGAGGCGACTGCTCGGCGCCGCCCAGAAACCCGTGGAAACTCCTGACCTAGAAAGCAAAACTAGTTTTTTTCTGCCTTTTTCTCGCCGCGTCTGTTTTTGTTTTTTAAGCCGTTGGTCATTTCCCACAGGTCTGAACATCCACAGGAACGATGGTGATGGAGATAGCGGGGATGTGAGGGTTAGCTAGCGATAATGAGCGCTAACGGTTACGCCATAGCTTTCACAGTCATAACAAAGGGGTAGTTAGCGCTGCTGCTACGTAGCGAGAAGTTCCATGATGGATTCTGGCCGCGTCGGGTTCCTCCTGGTTCTCCGATCTTCTCGCGAAGCCCCGATACAAGTGGGAATGGCGGTCGGTCCGCGGCGAACCCCGTCGAGATGCGGCATCTCTTCATCCACGCCTTGATTTGAGGAAATCATGCCGACGCATGAATGGGACGTGAGTGCGAGCAGGCTAACTAGCGCTAGCCATTAGCTTTCTCCACAAGAAGGTTAGAAGCCTGTTCCTCAACAGAGACGATTCCGCAGAAGAAGATCCTGTTTTGCTCCTCCCTAGCGAGCGCTAGCATCCCAGCCGCGCGTTAGCCGTGTTTGTTTAATTAACCCGACTAGCTAGCGGCTTACCAATCACTTGCAAAACAGCGACGGCAAAATAAATGAACGCAGATTAATCATGTTCCCCGGACAAGTCTGACGTCTGTCAGCCGTCGCTAATGGCGGTTAATTAATTAAAGCCAGCTAACGATTGCGCCTTCAAAACATGCAATTAGCGGCGGGACGCATCTTCAAATTACCCGAGCGGCGCCGAGCGTCGAGTAATGACGCATTCAGTCGAACCCGGGCGGCGGCGATTGGATTCCCCGGTCGGTCGGCGCTCGACGTCGGGAGTGATTGAACGACCTTGAAGCCGCCGCGTAGAGGTCGGCGCGACCCCATTACCATTAAAATTACATTTCTAACAAAGGCGGGAATTTAAAAAAAGCGGGATGAGTTCGATCCTCGGCGGAGCGGCGGAGGTCCGTTTCGTCCCCCGGGGGAAGGAAACGCCGGGTCGCTGTAACATTTCGGATTTTCAGCGGCGCCCGCGGAGTCGCGCGCTAAAGAGGAAATTAGCCACGGCGCGTTTCCGTAATGGGGCGGCGAGGAGAGGGAGCAGCGGGCCGACGGCGGCCGGGATATTTCCTCCTTTTCCGCGGCCAGAGGTGAGCGACGGCGTGTTCAAGGACGTCGAGGCGGGAATTATGATAAGCCGGTGTTTACACGAGCCGCGAATGGGATTTTTCGCTAATGTTTCCGTTAGCGTAGCGCAAACCCGTCCATCTTCTTTTTTCTGCTTTCAGACACCTGGATTTCCCTTTTTCGGCTGGTTTGCTCGGCTCCCGTTTCCTTTTCTTTTCGTTCTTCGCCTTCCAGTCGCCCCCTTTTGCGACGGCTTTTGGGAAACCGCTTGTTTTTGTTGCCGTTTTGGTCCTTTTGCGCTGTTTCCGACGGCGGCGGCCATCTTTTGCTTCTGAAAACAAGCGCGGGCGGACGAATCAAAAAAATCAGTTTCCCGTCACACAAAGAATGTGGTTGTTTACGAAATAAATGTTTACGGGATAAAATAAACTGACTTTGTGGGCCGGAGACGGCGTTTCGATTCCCCCATGTGGTTGTGTAAACGTTGGAAAAGTAAGTTATGACCAAAAATGTGTTTAAAAAAGCCCATAGATTGTTTAATACAACATACCATATTCTCAACAATTCAACATCAACAAAATTTTGTTAATTAAAAAAAAAAAAAAAGAAGAAGAAAAAAAAAAAATCTTCATATTACCTTTATTGCACAGAACAATTTGAATGTATTTTCCATAGATTTATTTTAGTGTCTTCTTTTTTTTTTTTTTTTTTTTTCTTTTTTCGTAAAAAGTTGGCTCGGACTACATGGTCAATATAGTCCAGGGACAAGAAAAAAAAAAAAAAAAAAAAAAAGGATAAAATAATAAAAAAAAATAAAATAAAAATGATAGATCAACTGAATCCTGGGATCACTCATGACCAGAAATGTCTAGGTACAGTAGCCACACCTTGAACAAAGAGAGCATTCGTTATCAGCAAGAGGGAAAACCGTGAGCCACATCCAATTTTTTTATCTATTTTTTTTTTTTCTTTATGCAAAACGGATTACACCAAAGCTGCTTCAGATTGCTCCACGGGTGAAACCATCTGCGTCGCTCCAACCATCTGCATATTCGGTCCAAACTTCCAGCCCATTACCGCTTTTGTCTGTAATGTCATCCATTATAAATAGCTTTAGCCTTTAGCCTAGCGCACCTTCGCCGAGCCCCAGCTGTCCACAGTGCGTCGTCGAAAAAGGTAAGGCTAGCATCTTTTTTGTACGTAGGGTTGACCGGAGCACGCGACGTAGCAGTTTTTGTTTTTTTTTTTTTCCGGGTTTTTTTTTTCTTTTTATCCTCCGTTGTGCATTTTTCTCGGAGAAACAGGAAACCTGCGAAAAAGGACGGGAAACGGCGGTACCTTTTTCCACCGTCCCGTCCGTCGGGGGAAAAAAAATAACATAAAATGGATAAAATCTATAGCTTGAGGAGCACATTTGATCCAAAAAAAAAAAAAAAAAAATTAAAAATGCGCGGAACACGGATAAAACACGACAGCAGAAGTTTCCGGAACAAATTCCCTCCCGTACCTGAACACACACCTGTCGAACGAAGGGAAGTGAAACCGTAGAGTTTCCACAACGTCTAAAACCAGGACTCACGTTCTACAACCTTCTACTTCTACGTGCTTTTCATCTATTTATTGACGTATTTTCTTCAGCTTTAAAGAAAACACGCGTTCCTACACACACACACCTTTTGGTTTATTTTCACATCGCCTACGACGGTAAGCGTCGCCGGTTGGTTTTTTTGTTTTGTCCAATAACGCACGTTCTATGGTGGCGAAAGCGGTGGTTTCGGCGTAGGAGCGAAGGGAACGACGGAAAACACTGACAGTCCAAACAGCGGTGGCGGATCGCGGTATCGACGGTGTGTGACGACATCGTGTAAATGTGCTCATCAACCCATACCCGTCTCATCGGTCGCAAGACTTGTAGTCTTAGAAACCGACTTTGAAAAAAAAAACAAACAAACAAAGGAATCTTGACTGAAAATGATCCGGCCTTCGTATCCTGCGTTTTCGGGTTGTAGATCCGCGGTTGTAGATCCGGCGGTTCGCTTCGCCCCGTAGGCTACGTCCGGCGCCGGCGTGCTTTGGTTCCCCGTCGCTCGAGAAAGTCAGGAACTCCTCTCCGGCGCTTCGGTCGAGAAGAAAAACCAAAAGAAAGAAACCGAAAAAAAACCAAAGGTATTACTCTAATCGGACGGATCGGTATCCACGAGTTCGTCTTTTTCCCGTCCTTAAATCATTTTCATGTTGAACTTGCGAGGCGCGTCCACCGCGCTGCTGCTCATGCCGGCGTCCGATTTCCGCGGCACGTACTCGATCTCGATGTTGTGCTTGGTGTTGCCTTTACCTCTGCTCCACAGGAAGAGCAGCACCAGGCAGAACAAGACCACGCCCAGGAAGGATATGAACCCCATGGTGGTGGCGATGATTAGCGTCTTGATGTCGAAGGGGAACGGGACGTTAGCTCGCGTACCGTTAGCGCCGCTTTCCGCCGGCTGGTTGGAGATGAAGGCGAACGTCTTGTTGGGCTGGTGCGGCCAATCGGGCGAGTAGCTGTGGATGTGAAGGTGAGCCAGAGAGGTGTCGTTGCCGCCGGCGTTGATGGCGATGCACATGTACGTCCCGTTGTCTTGGATCTGGGCATACCGCACCTCCAGGGTACCGTCCGGTAGCACGGAGAGCCGTCCGATCGTCTTGGCGGTGATGAACTTCTTCTGCGGGGAGAGCCAGGCGATCACGGGTGCCGGATCGCCGTCGGCCTGGCAGGCGAAGTGGACGATGGCTCCCTCGTCCACGAATTTGTGCTGCGCTTTGCGATCCCTGATCCGGGATTTGCGGCAAGTGAAGTAGTTGGGCTGCAGCACGTCGGGGAAGTCTTTGAATTCTTTGCCTTGGACGAACTCCGGCGAGGCGCAGGTGGGCTGCTGCCGGTTGAAGTTCAGCCTCCAACGGCGCCGGAAAACCCATAACAGTCGGCAGTCGCAAGCCAGGGGGTTATCGTACAAGGCGAGGGTTTCCAGGTTGCCCACGGAGTGGAACGCCGACTCCTCCAAGGTGGCCAGCGAGTTCCCGGACACGTTGAGTATCTTCAGGTAGTTCAGACCCCGGAAAGAGTAGGGTTCGATCATCGCCAGCCTCCCTCCGACCAGGTGGAACTCCTGCAGACGCAGCAGATCGTGGAGCTTGTTCCCCTCGATGGTATGCACGGGGTTGTAGGAGAGGTTCAGAAAACGCAGGTAGACCAGGTGCCGCAGGGCCACGTAAGGGATGGTGGTCAGGTTAGCGTTAGCGATGGTCAGGGAGGTGAGGTTTAATCCGTACAAGCAGTTCGGGGTCATCGTATCCAAAAAGGGCCAGTTGGCGATCTCCAGGACCTTCAGCCGGTAGAGGCGTTTGAAGGAGTAATCCCGGATGACGTTGATGTTGAGGTGGCGCAACCTGAGCGTGATCAGGCTGTGCAGATGGGTGAAAGCCTCCGTGGGCACCGAGGACAAGTTGCACTTCTCCAGGCTCAGGTGTTCCAGGCTACTCAAGCCGTGGAACGCCCGGTGGGAAATAAACACCAGGTCGTTATCGCCCACCTCCAGAGAGCGAAGGTTGTACAGATCCTGGAACATGTAGTCCAACAGGATAACGATCTTGTTCTCGCTGATGTCCAGCTGCGTCAGATTGCTCAGGCCGGTGAAGACGCCGAGCTGGATCAGCTTGAGCTTGTTGCTACGCAGCCCGAGTGTCCGCAAGCCGTAGAGGTTGTTGAACGCTCCCGGCTCGATGGTGGAGATGGTGTTTTCGCTCAGCTCCAGGTGCTCCAGGTTGCCGAAGCCCGCGAACTCGTCGGGGTTGATGGTCCTGATGCGGTTCTTGCTGAGGTCAAGGAGCCTGGTTTCCGCGGGGATGCCTTCCGGAACCGTCATGAGCTTCTTGCGGTGGCACATCACCGAGCGCTCCTGAACGTTGCACTCGCAGCGGGACGGGCAACCCGTGGTGGAACCCGAAAGCACCGTGCCCAGCATCAGGAGGAGGATGGGCTGCCAGCAAGCCACCAGGTAGCTGTGCCCAGTCGCTTCCCCAGCCGCCATCTTATCGGTTACCTGGTGAGACAAAGGGAAAACAGAGTTGCTCCTTTCCTTTGGCCTCCGGAGTTGACAAGTTCTCAGAGGCCGGCTTTTCTCGAGTGACACCAAACGGAGGAGAGAATACGAGTCCTGCTGAAATATTCATGCCGTAGACGGCGGACCGACCGACGGGCGGGAGGGGGAAGTGGTTACCCATATGTATGCTCCTTGCGTAAGGGAAAGTGTAGCCTCTTTCACGATGTACCCTAAAGGGGCTTCCGGATATCCGACGTGATTCTGGTCTGAGGAGCTTCTCGTCGTGGCGACCGGACTTGAATCCCGTCTCTTGAAGACGTTTGACCCCCTCGTTCTTCGGTTCTGATGACCGTGAAAAGAACCGCCAGGGTTTCCGTCTTAGCTTGTAATGCAAATCTTCAAGTGAGGAAATACAAGTCCAGTCGCCACGACAAGAAGATTTCCGCAAGAATTCTATCAAGCGTATTTGTACCGCGTGAAAAATACTAATCCTCGCCTCGCAGTCGTAGGTTAAACACATTATAATCCGCAGGCGGGTGGAATTAGGCAGTGCCATGGCGTAGCGGTTAGCGCCGCCGCTGCCGCCTCGCAGCAAGAAGGTCACTGAGGCGGGAGGCCTTCTGTTTGGAGTCTCCACGTTCTCAAGGGTTCGCGTCGGGTTCTCCGGGTTCCTCCCGCAGTGCAAGAACATGCCGGACGTCCTCACTATGAGATGGAATCCCCGCTAAGTGCTACACAACTCACGCAAGCTAGCGAGCGAGCTTACGGTTTATTTCTTTTAAACTAAAGAAAAATCTGCCAGTCCACCATCGCTACACCCAAGAAGGGAAATGTAGAGCGCCATTTTCGGACCGTTTGTAAAAACAGAAGATGGGTGAAGGAAATAAAACCCCTGTTGTCCAAACAGCATTTTTCTCACAGCTAACTTGAAAACTTCTGTACAGTAATTTTATAAAATGTTATAAAAAATTTAAATATGAAAATTTTTAAATATGTAAAATTATATAATTGTAGGAAATTTTGTAAAATTATATG
The DNA here is from genome assembly GCF_037954325.1 of Fistularia commersonii. Taxonomy (NCBI): domain Eukaryota; kingdom Metazoa; phylum Chordata; class Actinopteri; order Syngnathiformes; family Fistulariidae; genus Fistularia; species Fistularia commersonii. Next base: position 1,356,334 of record NC_141290.1, read on the forward strand.
TATATATATATATATATATAATATGATATAAAATAATTTTATATATATATTTAATAATTAGGTTTTCCAATAAAATAGGGAAAAATAGTGAATAGTGAAATCGTTTCATCAAATAGGGAAAAAAAAGAATGTGAAAATAATATATATATATATATATATATCATATTCTACATCATTAAACATGTTTTTTTTAATCTTTGACATTCACTATTTGATGACTATATGAACCATTTTTTTTCTGATTTCTGATAAAAAGCAAAGGCAACCATTATAATTGTGCGTATAAAGAATTATCAATATATTTATAAATGAGTATATATTTTGCATTTTTATAGCAGGTAGCTCATTGTGACCTGGATATTTAATAAGTAGCTTGTATGCAACATCTGGACGGACACTGACGTGCTTCAAGGTTCATGGCTGGTGAGGCACGGCAACGGTGAGGCAGGAGAACCACGTGCCTCACTTGCCGGCTCATCCCTGCTGTTTTATAATCGCTCAGCTCAAGAAAGTAGTAACACACACACAGTTGTCAACAAAAAATGTAGTTTATATAGCACGCACACACACCCACACACACACATGACAAGCCACTACCACCACGCTAGCCGGACCAATGCTAATATGCCTAATGTTGTATGCTTATCTATGGTAGACTGTGGCATGATAGCTGCTGGTAAAACAATAGTACATTTTTGATATTAATTATCATAATAAAAGTAAAATAAAACGAACCGCAGTGGCCGGCGAGGCACTGACTTCATCACAATCAGATTTACAAACATACCACAAGGAGAACCATGAGGCAGGAGAACTGGGTGCCTCACTTAGTGGCTCTTTGCAGCGGTTTTCTGATCAGTCAGCACAAGAAACTAGCAACACTTGTATGTTTGTTGATAAATAAATGCAGTTCACGGAGCAAAAGTGTTTAAACTTTTAAATAGCGACAGCAATCCAGACTTAGCGCAGATCAAGCTAGCTAGCAGCCAGCCATCATTTCGCAATCTACGTTGAGGCTCGACAATCGGCTGCCTCATCGCGTTTGAGCAAAAAATATGAAAATCCAAGCCTTTTGAGTTAAAAGAATCTAAAACTAAAATGAAAAATACATTTCTAGTGCAAATCAATGCGTTAATTTGAAATTTTTTTTCTTTCCAAAACCGGAAAGTGAGGCAGAGCCTCTCCTGCCTCCCCTGCCCGAGCCGCACAGAGAATGAATGAACGAACGGTCAATGTCGTCACCTGAACAGAATTCTGCGCATCCAAAAAAATAAATACATACAAATTCAATACTGAGGGAAAAAAATTTAATTAAAAAAAAAAAAAAAAACACAAACATCCACTGAGCAGTTAGGGATGGGTGCTGGATCCCAAAAAAAAAAAAAAAAAAAAGATTATTTAGTTGTTGCAAAGAGCCTAGTTTTCGCTTGAGGCGTCAAATGTAAAATAAATAATCTTTCTTTTTGGACGTGCGAAGGGTTCGGCTTGCACGGCGTCACATGACATTCATATGTGTGAATAGTTTAATATCTATATAAAGCGTAAATAGTTGTTTTGTTTATATTGTGTAAGTGAATTGTTGTGTTAAAGCTCAGCTGACAAAAAGACAGAAACAATCAATTTAATCATTAACCTCACGACTGACTTTACATTGTCACTTTTATTTCCTGCTTTATGAGGCAAATATGTAGAGTAAGTTTTAGATAACGCTTTTATACTTTCAGAATTTATTGAATTGAATTGCATGTGATTACATTTCATAAAATTTAATTTTATTGAACTGAATTTTAAAATATATTTTTTTGTATATATTTTTGTATACAAATACATTTGATTCTACTCAATTGAATTGAATTTCAATGTATTTTCTTTTAATTTGATTCTATTTGATTTAACTTGAAGGAATTTGATTTGATTCTATTTTATTTGATTTGATTCTATTTATTTTTATTGAATTTCATTTGATTCTATTTGATTCTATTTGAGTTAATCCCAATTAATTTAAATAATTAAATTCTATTTTATTTCATTTTATTTTATTCTCTTTCATTTAATTGACTTTCATTTGGTTATATTTTATTTTATTTTATTCTACTTAATTGAATCGAATTTCATTGTATCCTCTCTTAATGCGATTCGATTTAATTTTATTGAATTGCATTTGTCTATTCTATTCAATTGTACTAAATTACATTTAATTGAATTACGTTGTATTCTCTTTTAATTTAATTTTGATTCTATTCAATTTTAATCTATTTTATTCTATTTAATTTAATTTTATTTGATTCCATGTAATTTTATTGAATTTCATTTGATTCTATTTCATTTTGTTCCACTTAATCTAATTTAATCAATTTAATTCTATTTCAGTTTATTTAATTTCATCTGATTCAATTTTATTTGATTCAATTCTATTTCACCTCATTTGATTGCAATGACTTTCGTTTGATTCTATTTTACTATATTTAATTCTACAGATTGACATGATTTATTTTAATTTATTTATTTTAGTCTCTTTATTTTGTATGTTATTGTTTATTATCATTTAATTGTATTTATTACATTTTATTTATGTTTTTTTTTAAATCCAGCTGAAACAAAATTGATAAAATAAAACTTTTGATATGTAAATAAATAAATAAATATTACTGTATTGTAAAAAAATAAATGAATAAAAAAATAAAAATAAAAATTCACATCTTGCCGTTGAGCGGCGATAGGTTACTTTAGTTTGTTCATTTTGAAAATGTCGTTTTATATTTGAAGATTATGGCAATATTGTAACATCTAAATAAAATGTGTTGAAATATTTTTGTTGCTGCCTATGGATAATTCAAGGTTTTTTTTTCATAAATACAAGAAGGACTCAAATATTATTTTGCTTAAAAAGTAACTTTCAACCAAATGTTAATTTTTTTGGAGTTCAAAATGTTTTTTCTTGCATGGAGACACCCCCCCAAAAAACACTCAAAAAACATGATATGTCGTGTTAACTCATTTTAAATTTCAAAAGATTTATGTGTTTTCTTTAATGTTGAGAAACAAGTCCAAATGGCTCTTTGATAAACGTTGCTGGGGCTAACTACTAGAGCTAACTATGCTAAAGTTTAATTTCATTTGAAAGTGTCCAGAAAGAGAAAAGTCGCTTGTAGAGGAGTACATAGTTAGCATAGTTAGCTCCTTGGAGGAGGCTAACTGGAAGGCTAACTCTAGCATAGTTAGCTCCGTAGAGCTAACTATGCTAAAGTTTAATTTCATTTGAAAGTGTCCAGAAAGAGAAAAGTTTCCAGGCTGTTTCAAGAAAGATGGGAAGGAAAATACAAGTTTGTGCTTCAAGGAGAAAAAGCGATTTGTCTTTTGCGCTACGAGGTAGCGTCGCTTGTCGAGGAGTACATAGTTAGCATAGTTAGCTCCGAAACGACGACGGAGGCGAAACGCGTTGACGAAATCCCAAAACAGCGCAGCGGTGAAAGCTAACGTTACGTAACGCTACATTTATATTACATTAAACTACATTTAAACACGCTACCGTTCCGCGTGATCGACGAGGACTCCGGATCGCCCACGTCGGTGACCGCGACCCCCATCCGGAAAAAAAAACAAAAAGATAGCAAATCCTGCGCGGCGTTACACAACAATAACAAAAAAAAAAAAGCTGGCGAAGCAGAAAAAACCACATCCTTATAAATCCCGTGTTAAAAAAAAAAAACGTCGTATCTTTTCACGTATGTGACAAAAATCCTTCGCTTACATAAACAGGCTTTACGCACCCACCTGTTCCCCCGGAACAAGACACCCCTGCTTGCGTTGCATAATTAAATTCTCCACTTAACCATCAGACGCCCTCCTCCTCCTCGCCGCTGCAGTTTACCTGTCAGAAGACATTACCCCTGAGCTCGCTTAAACGCAGCCGTTAAATACCGCTGCACGTCTGGCAAATCCTTTAGGTGCTGCTGACATTATCGCCGGCACAAAGTGTTAAAAGCCCTTTAAAAAAAAAAAAAAAAAAAAAAAACACCTATTCTTCCCCCGACTGCTTCGTCAGCCGCCAGATTAATCCTGGATGGACGGACGGACGGATGGACGCTGAGCGGGGGTTTTATTTACCGCTGCTTGTTTTGTGTGTTTTTTGGTGCTTCTCTTCCGGGGGAGGCGGCGCTGAACACGCGTCTTACGTGTTCGGGGATACTTTTCATGCCGACTCGGTGTGTCAGCAGCTCTAAACGTGATGAAAAGGCAGGCAAATAAAGTCAAATGTGTATAATAATAATAATATAATGTGTTGATGAGGGAGCGGTGAGGGGTTCAGTGTGTTGGACACATGAGTGTTGTATGAACGTGTGCATGTATACATGTGTGCGTGTACGCATATAAGAATGAATGCAAGTATTTATGCAGACATTTTTGTATGCATGTATGTATGTATGTACATGTGTATGTGTGTACTGTATGCATGCATGCATGTATGTATGTATATGTGTATGAATGCATGCATGTATGTGTGTATCAATGTATGTATGTATGTAAATATGAATGTGTGATGCATGTATGAATGAATGTATGCATGCATGTGTGTATGAATGCCTGCATCTATGTATGTATGTGTGTATGTGTGTATGTGTGTGTGTGTATGTATGTATGTATGTATGTATGTATGAATGTGTGTATGTATGTGTGTGTGTATGTATGCATGTATATATGTATGTATGTAGGTGTGTGTGTAGGTTATGTATATATGAATGTGTGATGCATGGATGTATGTATGTATGCATGTGTGCGTGTACGCATATAAGAATGAATGCGTATTGCGTGTGTGTGAAGTATTTATGCAGACATTTTTGAATGTATGTATGTATGTATGTATGTACATGTGAATGTATGTATGCATGTGTGTGTATGAATGCATGCATGTATGTGTGTATCAATGTATGTATGTATGTATGCATCTGTGTGTATGAATGTATGCATGTATATATGTATGTATATGTATGTATGCATGTATGTGTATGAACACATGCATGCATGTATGTGTGTACTGTAGGTATGTATGTATGTATGTAGGTGTGTGTAGGTATATATGTATGTATGGATGTATGTATATATGAATGTGTGATGCGTGTATGAATGAATGTATGCATGTATGTGTGTATGAATGTCTGCATATGTGTATGTATGTGTGTATGTATGTATGTGTGCATGTGTGTGTGAATGTATGCATGTATGTATGTATGCATGCATGCATGTATGTATGTATATGTGCATGTATGTATGTATGTAGGTGTGTGTGTAGGTTATGTATATATGAATGTGTGATGCATGGATGTATGTGTGTATGTATGTAGGTATGTGTGTATATATGCATTTATGTGTGTGTATACATGTATGTATACATGAATGTATGTGTATGTCGGCATGTATAAATGATGCATGTATGTAGGCATGTATGTATGTATGTATGTGTATATGCGTGCAAAAATGTATGTTTATATGAATGTCTGTATGCATGTATGATGCGTGCATGTACGAGTGTGCACGAACGTTTCTATGTATTTATGATGCATGAATGTATGTATGTGTGTATGTATGTGAATGTATGTATGCATGTATGTATGTATAGTGATGTATGTGTATATATGCATGTATGTGTATATATGTATGTATGTATGTGTGTATATAGGATGCATGTATACATTTAAGCAAGTATGTGTGTATGTATGCATGTATGATGCAGGAGGGCTGCCAGCAATCTTTTGGCATGAGGTTCCTCCTGGATCGATCACAGGGCCAAACAGGTTTCCAGGTCATTGAAACACACATGCAACCATTTAGTCCTTCTATCAAAAAAATAAAAAAATAAAAATAATAATAAAATAAAATAAAATAAGATAAAATAAAATAAAATAAAATAAAATAAAATAAAAATAAAGTCAGCATTTGGATGAGATTATCAGGAAAAATGCCTTTTAGGGGTAGATTTAATTTTCACAGCAGTTCTGCCTTATTACACAGACTTTGTGTTCTGGCGGCCGTGCTTTGGCTTAACACATCTTAACCAGGAGTGTGTGTGTGTGTGTGTGTGTGACCTTTAGCTCCTCAAGTGAGATCGCCCTCGCGCCGCTGTGATGTCGCCTAGCTGAAATTTCAAGAGAAAAACGGTTCCCCTTGTATCATTGGGGAGCTAAGCCGCCTGGTGGGATCGCCGGCTTGAGCCGTGCCTGTGAAATGGCAGGGCTTAAATGTAAGCTGATGCCCGACAGATGGACGGTGGAGCCCTAATCCGGGCGAAGAAGCCGCTCGGTGCAACAAGGTGCAGAATTCCGACGGTGGCCAGCTGTTGTCCTGATAAAACTCCGCCACCGGGCCCGTCCGGTTGCAGAGCACCTCCGAAAAAAAAAAAAAAAGGTAATTTATGGTTCCCTTACAGGCGCGTTTTCACTGTAATATCCAGCTCCCTCACAAACATGCACATATTTTATCCAGGAATAATCAGAGGTTGAAGCACTCGGGGAGCGTAAACGCAGAAAAACAGAATTCTATGAAAGCGGCGAGAGAAATAAACACTCACGAGGCAAGGATGAGGGAATGTTAGCATCAAGCTAATGCTAAGGTGCTAAGGTCCACAGGGAAGAAACATCAAGCAGGAAAATTGGATGTTTTTCTGATATTTAGTATTTTTTTTTCTTCCTCTTGGCCCATAACTTTTTAGTTTATCTTCTGTGACTCTCAGGAAACTACATTGAATTTTTGACGCTTCTATTTGGTACGAATTCTAGCAATTTTTCAGGTATTTTCCCCACAGCATAATTTTAATTCCAGTCCAAAAATGTATCAATAAATGATCAAATTTAAAAAACTAAAACTAAAAAAAGGAGTATCACAATCACGAAATCCTTACCAGGAAATAGTCCAGAAATAATTATAGGTTTGAGTGTTTGGAGAGTGCAAACACTAATATGGAAAAAAAATAAAAATAAAAATAAATTATAATATCTGACAGCAAATGCTAAATGTGTCAATAAGAAGTCATTTTATTATTATTATTATTATTATTATTATTATTATTGTTATTATTATTCTATTGCATATCAAGGATGTGACCCTGTCTGGACCTCATTCTGATGTTTGCAATTTAATAAAAAATGATCCGATATTTTTTAATCTCTTCTTCCTCTCAGCCAATAACTTAAGAAGAAAAACAACTAATAATTTTTTCGGTAATCTACTGAGAAACTAAATTAAAATTTTGACTCATATATTTCTCTCTCTCTATATATATACATATATATGACACCAATTCGCAGTTTTGTCGTTTTTTTTCCACAACAGAATTTTAAGTCCAAAAATGCCAAACAGGATAATAACAGAGGGAAAAATTCACTGATGGTGCCTGGAGAAAAAATACATGCAAAAAGCAAAAAAAAAGCAATTTTTGTATTAATATCTAACACCAAATGATGAACGTGTCAATTACGAGCCATTTTATTATTGCTATCATTATTGTTAAATCTTTAATTATTTAATTTTATTATTAATTATTTCATCTTTAATTAATAATTAAATCTTTTATCAACTCTTAAGACCTTAGAACACTTTATAGCCTTGACTTTGACACTTTATAGTTTTAGTTGTATTTCTTATTCTCCCCCCTTTATTTAATTTTTTACTGTTTATACAATTTCCGACTACTATTTATTATTGTTATGCTTTACTTGAAACTCTGGCACAACAATTCCCTTAGAGACAAATAAAGTTGTTCTAATTCTTCTTCTTATTCTTATTCTTATTATTTTAATTAATTTTAATATTTTATTTTAATATCTTAATATTTTAATTACAATCTAAAAATGTATCAACACCAGAATAAATAATCAAAATAAAAACAATCAAATAAAAACAGAAATGTGAGAATCACGATATCCTTACCAGGAAATAGTCTTAACCCATCGTTGAGCTCGAACTGCTGTCGAGCCGTCCGTTGATGAAACACGAATATTTCCTTCACACACACACACACACACACACACACACACACCGCCCCTCCTCTGACCGCTGAATGCCCAACAAGCATTTATTTTAATCTACCTGAGGGGAAAGTGTGTGAGCATCAATCCGGCATCTCCACGCTAATCTGTAATACGCCGAGTGCTGTGCACGCCGAAGCAGGTTTACTTAAGATTCGCTGCTCATCTGGAAACTTTAACCTCGATTCTCCGGCCAGAAGGACGGGGTCACCTTGAAAATACCTTCGGGCTTCACGCAGAAAAAGAAATAAAATAAATACGACGGCGGTCTGAGAGTGGGGAGTCGGGATTTATTTATTTTTAATAATTTTAATTAATTTAATTTCTTTTTTTTTTTTCCTGTTTCCCGGTTTTAATGAGGGGGAAAAAGTAAAATAAAATATGCACAAAGCAAAGGGGCTTAAATGAATGAAGAGGAATCACATGAAAAATAATTTTGATATTTATATATTATATATGTGAAGATATGTGCTCAAATTGAATGATAAAATATAAAAATAAAATAAAAATATAAAAATTTTCAGACATTTATTTGTGAGCATCTACGCACATATATAATTAAAAATATATATAATTTGATCAAATTACATTATAATTTACATCTTAATCTTATATTTTAATGATTATTATTATTACAATTATCAAATTACATTATTATTTATATCTTAATCTTATATTTTAATGATTATTATTACTACAATTATCAAATTACATTATTATTTATATCTTGATCTTATATTTTAATGATTATTATTATTACAATTATCAAATTACATTATAATTTATATCTTAATCTTATATTTTAATGATTATTATTACTACAATTATCAAATTACATTATTATTTATATCTTGATCTTATATTTTAATGATTATTATTATTACAATTATCAAATTACATTATAATTTATATCTTAATCTTATATTTTAATGATTATTATTATTACAATTATCAAATTACATTATAACTTATATCTTGATCTTATTCGTTATCCAAAATAAAAGTTATCAGTTAAATGATTAGTTATTTAAAATTAAAATAATAGAAAAAACATGCCAAAAAAAAAAAAAATCTTTCAGGAAAAGGGCAGGCAGATGCAAAACCCTCAAACCAGAAATAAACGCCGGCAATGAATATCTGCAAATATCTGCAGATGTAGTGGCCAATCAAAATCCTTATTTTCTATGCAGAGCCGTGGTATGTGTGTGTGTGTGTGTGTGTGTGTGTGTGTGTGTGTTTGCATTGGAAGTTGGCTCATGTTTTTTTCCTCAAGTAATGTAACATCATGATATCAAGTCGTTCATAAAGATTCACGGGCCGGCGAGCTAAAAGCTACGAGGGCGACTCAATATGGAACGGCGCTCCGGTTTGGCAGATGAATAATTGATGGCGAGCGGCGAATCTGTGCCACGGTCGCGGCGTGCGGTCGCACGGGGGGGCCGGACCCTCCGTGCACCGCCAGGAACAGATCTGTTTGGTTTTTTTTGTTTTTTTTTGCCGAGATGATTCTGCAGAGGAATGAGTTGCTATTAGCTGGTAGAGGGGAGATGTGATTTCAATGTGTGTGTGTGTGTGTGTGTGTGTGTGTGTGTGTGTGTGTGTGTGAAGGGGGGGGACAGGTGCAACACAGCCCAATGTGTTGGTGTATGGGTGAGACCAGTGTTTATTTCATTATCTATCTATCTATGTATCTATCTATGTAACAAGCTAATTCGTTATCTATCTATCCAGCTAGCTGGCTAAGTAGCTAAGTAGCTAATTTGCGATCTATCTATTTATCTATCCAGGTAGCTAGCTAAATAGCTAATTTGCTATCTATCTATCTATCTATCTATCTATCTATCTATCTATCTATCTATCTATCTATCTATCTATCTATCTATCTATCTATCTATCTATCTATCTATCTATCTATCTATCTATCGATCCCCCTTGCTAGCTAATTTGCTATCTATCTATCCAGCTAGCTAGCTAATTAGCTAAGTAACTAATTTGCTATCTATCTATCTATCTATCTATCTATCTATCTATCTATCTATCTATCTATCTATCTATCTATCTATCTATCTATCTACCTATCTATCTATCTATCTATCTATCTATCCAGCTAGCTAGCTTAGTAGCTAATTTGCTATCTATCTACCTATCTATCTATCTATCTATCTATCTATCCAGCTAGCTAGCTTAGTAGCTAATTTGCTATCTATCTATCTATCTATCTATCTATCTATCTATCTATCTATCTATCTATCTATCTATCATGACTGTATTGACTCATCGATCCATGTATGCATTTCTTTTTATCCATCCATCCATGTTCTATCTGGAAGAAGATTTCCTCAATAAATATCAACGTCGGCCCACGAATTTGTCTCGCTTTTGAATTTGATCCCAACTTTGACACCCCTGGTTTGGAGCTTCTGGAGAAAAAGCCAGATTGAGATGGTTTGGACCAGGAAGATCTGGGTAGAAGGTGTGCAAGGAGCTTTGGAGCTGCTCGAAGAAGAACTGTTAGCAACTTGAGCAGCTGTGATTCATTCCTTAGCGAGCAGCTAACAAGCTAACGAGTATTAGCTCCTCCAGGTTCCAAAGACGGCTAGCATTCACTCATTCATTCACACGCCAAGTCGAGCCATTCGATTACCGCTGCGTTTTAACCTCCCGCTCAATTACCGTCGGGTCCGGCGTGGAAGCGGTGGGTCTCCGGCTTCAACGCCGCGTTTCCGCTTGTTTTTTTTAACGGCGTCCGACCTCGGGGACGCCCGACGCCGCGGCGTAATGAGAGCGGCGCCGGAACAACAAGGCGTTTGACATTGATGCAGCGGCGTTCTGGTGCCGGCAAACAGTGACCAATGATCCCCACTTCAGCTAAAATGAATGACCCGACCGCGTGAGTGTGTGTGTGCGTGCGTGTGTGCGTGTGTGTGTGTGTGTGTGTGTGTTCAAACTGACTGTAAATGAACTGTCCAAATGCCTCGGTCTGCTGCGCTATTGATTCCGGTCCTGTAGACAGTATGTGCCGGAAGAGACATTTATTTTGACAATTTAATTAAATTAAAAGACCTTTTTCCTCGGCGCATCTCGCGGCTCATCGATTAACCGTTTGATTCTCAGCGGAGGCGTGCGATTAAATTCATTCATTCATCATCTCTAGCGCTTAACCGGCCAACCAGGCGGAGTTCGACCCGGATGGATCACAGGGACGCAACTATTCATTCATTCATTCATCATCAAATTATTCACTCAATCATTTATACGTCAATAAGTGACGAACATCCATCCATTCATTCATTCACCAGATCAATAACATCTATCAATAACCATATAGGCAAATAATCGTTCACCCATTCATTCACAAGCACGATAGAAGCTAACGTTCATATAAATGCTAATATGTAATATAGATATAAAAACATTCATTCATTCATTCATAAGGCCTTTTGATTCATTGTAATATATAAAAATAAAACCCTTTTTATGTCAAATATAAACAACCGTTCATTCATTCATTTACACGTCCGATAAAGGCATGTAAACATTCACCCTTTCATTCAAACGTGATGCAGAAATTAAAAAAAAAATCACACATTTAACACATGTAGACATTTAAACATTCATCCTCTCATTCGAAAGGCATTTTAGAAAAATAGAAATTCAGTCTTTTCTAAAGGTAATTAGAAAAAAAATACAAATTCAATCTGTCATTTAAAGGTGATTAAAAAATATAAATTTACTCTGTCATTTAAAAGTTATTCAAAAAATAGAAATTCACTCTGTCATTTAAAGGTTATTTGAAAAAAATACAAATTCACTCTCATTTACATGTCATATAAACATACAAATATTCGTCCTCTCATTCAAAGGTAATTTAGAAAAATACAAATTCACTCTGTCTTTTAAAAAGGTAAGTGAAAAAAATACAAATTCACTTTGTCATTTAAAGGCAAATTAGAAAAATACAAATTCACTGTCATTTTAGGTCATTTAGAAATATTAAAAATCACTCTGTCATTTAAAGGTAATTAAAAAAAATACAAATTCAATCTGTCATTTAAAGGTAATTAAAAAAATACAAACTTTCACTATCAATTACACGTTATATAAACATACAAATATTCATCCTCTCATTCAAAGGTAATTTAGAAAAATACAAATTCACTCTGTCATTCAAAGGTAATTTAGAAAAATACAAAAATTCTGTCATTTATCAGTCATGTAGACATATAAACACTCATCCTCTCATGTAAAGGTATTTTAGAAAAATACAAATTCCCTATGTCTTTTAAAGGTAATTTAGAAAAATATAAAAATTCACGCATATATCAGAAATTTCATTTAAAAAAAAACAACTTCAAATCAGGATAAAAAAACCAATCACCCTCTCATTTAAAGGTACTCAACTATTTTCTTTGAATATTTTAAGAAACACTTTCGATCAATATTGAATTTAGAAACTCCTTATTAACTCCTTTTGTTTCGTATGGATGATTAAATACAAAACAATGTCGGTACATTGATATAATCATTCAAACAAAAAACAAAAAACAAAAAAACAACAAACATTCACCCGTTCATATGTAATATATTAATATGAAACCATTCACTCACGTCAAATATAGACAATCATTCATTCAAAGGTCACGTAGAGACGTACAAACATTCACTCCTTCATCCAAATGTCATATAAAGTAACAGAAATATTCACTCGTTCATCCAAATGTCATATAAAATGACATAAATATTCACTCGTTCATCCAAATGTCATATATAATGACAGAAACATTCACTCCTTCATTAAAATGCCATATATAATGACATAAATATTCACTCGTTCATCCAAATGTCATATATAATGACATAAATATTCACTCGTTCATCCAAATGTCATATATAGCGACATAAACACTCACTTTGTCATCCAAATGTCATATATTGTGACAGAAATATTCACTCATTAATCCAAATATCATATATAGTTATAATACTATTCACTCATTCATAAAAATGTCATATATAGTGATATAAACATTCACTCATTCATTAAAATGTCATATATAATGACATAAATATTCACTCGTTCATCCAAATGTCATATATAACGACATAAACACTTAGTCATCCAAATGTCATATATTATGACATAAATATTCACTCATTCATTAAAATGTCATATATAATGACATGAATATTCACTCGTTCATCCAAATGTCATATATAGTGATAATAATATTCACTCATTCATACAAATGTCATATTTAGTTACATAAACACTCACTCGTTCATCCAAATGTCATATATATAATGACATAAATATTCACTCGTTCATCCAAATGTCATATATTATGACATAAATATTCACTCCTTCATTAAAATGTCATATATAATGACATGAATATTCACTCGTTCATCCAAATGTCATATATAGTGATAATTATATTCACTCATTCATACAAATGTCATATTTAGTTACATAAACACTCACTCGTTCATCCAAATGTCATATATAACGACGAGCAACCGTTCACTCATTCAAGGTCACAGAGACGTTCAAGCTATTACTCGTTCATTCACGGGTCGTTATTCCACATCGACCCGTTCACTAGTTCATCCAAATGTCATATATAATGACAATATTATTCACTAGTTCTTCATGTTCTTCACTAGTTCTTCCTAGTCCTGGTAAAGTTATTCCTCCTAGGAACCTCCTGCATGGATTATCGAGACTCAACCAGAGATTTTGGACCAACAGGAGCTCCTCCTCCTCCTCCTGGTCTGCAGAGCGAAGCCCTGGCAGACCCGGCGTGGAACCGGCGAAGAGGCGGCGGCGGCGGCGGGAGGAGGAGGAGGAGGAGGAGGAAGGGGCTTAATCCATGTCCGCTGAGAGATCGCCCAGAAAGATGAAGCCTTAATTAGCAGATAAAACCCCACATAATGACACTATTGATATAGACTGGGAAATGAGGGCTAAAAAAAAAAGAAAAAAAAAAAAAAACAATGGCCGCCGTATAAGACGGTCGGCTAAGTCGCGGCGGCGGCGGCGGCGGCGGCCACGGAAAGGACAGCTCGCTCTCACCGACCCGGACGAGGATTGTTTCGGCGTTTCGGCGAGCGAAATACCTGCTCACCATCCCCCCCCCCCCGTCGTAAGGAGATTAGAAAAATAAAATAAAAAAAAAAAACGCTGACCTTCATACAATCGAAGATTACGAGGAAGGAAAACAAGGAGGTTTTATTAGTTTATTTATTTTTCGGAGTACTTAAAGCAACGGCACTCGTGGGAGGTTCAAGCAATTAAAAGCAAAATTGCTCGTCTAAGCCGTCCTTGGATCCTCCTGGTTCGTATCTCGGGTTCTTCGCTCCCGAAAAAGAGAGGGATGGAAGGGAGGGAAGGAACCCGAAAGCGTTAGCTTCCGCTAATCCGACGGGCGCCGCGGTTTCGGGCGAATGTTAGCGATTGGGATTCGGATTAGCTTCGCGGCTAAAACAGGACGGTGTGATGTTTCTTCAATCCTTCAGGGACGCCGGTGGAGACGATCAGATGTTCATCCTCTCATTTATATCATAAAAAGATCAATATTCACCCTCTTAGTTACATTATAAAAAGATCAATGTTCACCCGCTCATTTAAGGGTCATTTAGAGAAATACAATCGTTCACTCTCTCATTTTCCACCTTCTATAGACATACAAACATTCAAGGGAATATAGAAAAAAACAAATTCACTCTTTCATTTAAAGGTAATTTTAAAAAAAACTAATTCACGCTGTCATTTAAAGGTCATTTAAAAAAAAGCTAATTCACGCTGTCATTTAAAGGTAATTTTAAAAAAAACTAATTCACTCTGTCATTTAAAGGTAATTTAAAAAAAAACTAATTCACTCTGTCATTTAAATGTATTTTAGAAAATACAAATTCACTCTGTCATATAAAGGTAATTTAAAAAAAACGAATTCACTCTATCATTTAAGGGTATTTTAGAAAAATACAAATTCACTCTGTCATATAAAGGTAATTAAAAAAAAAACTAATTCGAGCTGTCATTTAAAGGTAATTAAAAAAGAAACTAATTCACTCTGTCATTTAAAGATATTTTAGAAAAATACAAATTCACTCTGTTATATAAAGGTAATTTAAAAAATATTAAAATTCATTCAGTCATTTAAAGTTAATTAAAAAAATACAAATTCACTCTGTCATTCAAAGGTGATTAAAAAAATAAAAAATCACTGTCATTTAAAGGTAATTAAAAAAAACTAATTCACTCTGTCATTAAAAGGTAATTTCAGAAAATACATTCAAGGTAATTTAAAAAATTCGAATTCACTCTGTCATACAAAGTTTATTTAAAAAAACACAAATTCACTCTGTCATATAAAGGTAATTTAAAAAAATATTCAAATTCATTCAGTCATTTAAAGGTGATTTAAAAAAATACAAATTCACTCAGGCATTTAAAGGTTATTTAAAAAAAAACTAATTCACGTTGTCATTTAAAGGTAATTAAAAAAAAACTAATTCACGCTGTCATTTAAAGGTTATTTCAGAAAATACAAATTTACTCTATCATTTCAAGGTAATTTAAAAAATTCGAATTCACTCTGTCATTCAAAGGTAATTAAAAAAAAATTCCCTCTGTCATTTAAAGGTAATTTAAAAAAAGCACATATTCACTCCGTCATTTAAAGTTAATTAAAAAAATACAAATTCACTCTGTCATTTAAAGGTAATTTTAAAAAAGTACAAAAATTCACTCTCCTTTCCACATCATATAAACATACAAACATTCATTCAAAGGGAATTAAGGAAAATACAAATTCACTCTCTTGTTCAAACAACTAGTAAAACCATTCACCCTCTCATTCAAAGGTAAATTAAAACAATACAAAAATTAATTCTCATTTATCAGTCATATAAACATACAAACATTCATCCTCTCATTCAAAGAACAATACAAATTCACTCTGTCATTTAAAGGTAATTAAAAAAATACAAGTTTGCTCTGTCATTTAAAGGTGATTTAAATAAAAAGCAAACATTCACTCCCTCATGCAAAGGTAATTTTGAAAAATATAAAAAAAAAACACTCATTGATCAGAAATTTCATTAAAATTTTTTTTTTTTTTTGAATATATCAATAAATATTTTCAATTAATACTGAATTTAGAAACTCCTTATTTTGTCCTTTTGTTCTATATCGTATGGACGATTAAATACAAAACAATGCATGTACATTAAAATAATCATTTGAAATTTGAAATAAAAAAAAACAAAAAAAATTAAACATTTCAATCATCAATTTCATTTCGTCGCTCAAAGGACGGCGATCCTTCGCCGCGAAACGCTGGTCTGTGCAAACATGCAGAGCTTCCCTTCCTGTTTTCGCTGACCTACTTATTAGAAACATCTCATCACGGCGAGTCGAGCCAAATGACGGCAAACACATCGTTCTCTGAACGTCGGAGGTTTGCGGGAACCGAGACGCCGTCGGGAAAAATACACTTCTGTGGATTCAGACTCCGATTCCTTGGATTTCTACTCGCGGTTCTTTGACGCCTTTCAATGTCAGTGTAATACATATATATATATATATATATATATGAATAAAAATAAGATATAACTGTGTTTTTAATGTGTATAAATGGTTTTAATTTGATTTATTTTTTGTCACCTTTTACAAGCATAAATTATTACATCTATTCATTATAAATTATATTATATATATATATTTTTTATATATTTAAAATGAATAAAGAATTATGTTTTGTAAATTTATGAGGATAGATAGATAGATAGATAGATAGATAGATAGATAGATAGATAGATAGATAGATAGATAGATAGATAGATAGATAGATAGATAGATAGATAGATTTTTAGTTTTTTTAATTAAAAATATATAAATCATATATATGAGAATGGAAAGATAGCTGGATAGATAGAAAGATGCAGTAATTATGTGTGTTTCTATTTTTTAGTTTTCTGTAAAATGATTACAAGCACACATATTAAATTAATTCATTGAAATTGATATTTTATATTTTTTAAATATTTAAAATAAAAAAATCATTATTTTTATACATATATATATATATAGCCTATATATATATATATACAAGAAACTAAAGATAGATAGATAGATAGTGAACCCTCTATTTAGCTAGCTTAGCTAACTAGCTAACTAATAGATAGATAGATAGATAGATAGATAGATAGATAGATAGATAGATAGATAGATAGATAGATAGATAGATAGATAGATAGATAGATAGATAGATAGATAGATAGATAGATAGTGAATCCGCTATTTAGCTAGCTTAGCTAGCTAGCTAGTTGATAGATAGATAGATAGATAGATAGATAGATAGATAGATAGATAGATAGATAGATAGATAGATAGATAGATAGATAGATAGATAGATGCATTATATGTATGTTTGAATTTTTTAAAAATAATGTCTTTTTATTTTTTGGGGGAATTTTTTTACAAGCATACATGTCAAATCCATTCAATATAAGTTATATTTTTTGATTATTTAAAATAAAATTAAAAAATATTTTTCTGTATTTTTGTATATATATATATATATATAAACATATATGAGGATAGACAATTAGATATATACAGCATGTATGTGTTTTTTTTTTTTTTTTATATTTCTTTTTCAGATTTTTTGGTAACATTTTTAAAAGCAAAAAAATAAGATAAATCATTTATTATAATTGATCATTTATATTTATTTTATATATTTGATATATATAAGCGTGGATAGATTATTATGTTTTTTTTTTTTTTTGGTTCATTATCGCCGAACCAGGAGGTTTCGGAGCCTCCAGACGACGAGAAGGTCGAAGCTTCTCAGAAACACTGAGACCTTTTCTGTCCCTCAGAGACGTTTGAACACTGAGACTCTCTGGACTCCAGCAATGATGGGACACTTAGACCTTCACCTCCACCTTCTCCTCATCCTCCTCTTCTTCCTCAAACATCTCCTCCTCCTCCACCTTTTCCTCCTCTACTTCTTCTTCTTCCTCCTCAACCACCTTCACCTCCTTCTTCTCCTCCACCTCTTGTTCTTCCTCCCTTTCCATCTCCTCATCCTCCTCTTCCTCCTCAAACATCTCCTTGTCTTCCATCCTCCACCTTTTCCTCATCCTTCTCTTCTTCTTCTTCTTCTTCCACCTCCATCTCCTCCTCTTCTTCTTCCTTTCCCTCATCCTCTTGTTCCTCCACCTTCTCTTCATCCATCTCTTCTTCCTCCTGCATCTCCTTGTCTTCCTTCCTTCACCTCTTCCTCTTACTTTTCCTCATCCTCCTCTTCTTCCTCAACCTCCATCATCTCCTTCTCCTGGTCTTCCAGCTTCACCCCTTCTTCCTCCTGGTTTCCCCTCCTCCTTTTCCTCCTCTCTCCATCTTCCTCCTCCATCTCCTCATCTTCCTTCCCCCTTTTCCACCTCCTCCACCTTCTCCTCATCCATCTCTCCTTCCTCCAATATCTCCTCTTCCACCCCTTGGTCCTCCTTTTCCTCCACCTTTTCCACCTTCACATCATCTTCTTCTTCCTCCTTCTTCTCCTCCACCTTCTCCTCATCCACCTCTTCTTCCTACTTTTCCTTTTCTTCTTCTTCCTCAACCACCATCCCCACCTCCTCTCGCCCTCCTCCTTCTCCTCATCCTCCTCCACCTTCTCCACCTCCACTTCTTCTTCTTCCTCCACCCCTCCTTTCTCTAACTCCTCCACTTCTTCTTCCTCCTCCTCCTCATCCATCTCTTCTTCCTCAACCACCTTCACCTCCTCCTCTCTCCTTCTTCCTCTTCATCTTCCACCTTCACCTCCTCATCTTCTTGTTCCTCCTCCTCCTCCTTCTTCTCCACCTCCACTCCTCCTTCTTCTTCTTCTTCTTCTTCTTCCTCCGGCTGAATCCTCGCAGGTTCTTGAGCTACTTTGCACTTCTGTGGCTTCTTCCGTCCTCCTGGATCCTCCTGGAGGCCGAACCTCCTTCCATCTTCTCACCTTTGATCACGACCCGCTTCTTCTATCAACCTCCTCCTTCCCATCAAGCCGTCCACGTTTCCCTTCTCCGCCCCAGAAGGAGAAATCCATCACCTTCGGACTCCACGCCGACGCCGGAGAAGATTCATGCATTGCTTTTTCCCAAACCGGATGATCGCTGGCCGGTGAAGAACCTCCCGCTGGAACTGCTTCTCCATCCTGGAGAAGGAAGATCTACAAATGAGCTGGACCTCGATTGCAAACTCCGACTGTTTGCAGATGATGTGATGATCTGCGGTGAGAAGAAGGAGGCGTCGGAGGAGCATCGGTTGGAGAAAAGGGAAGGACGAGTCCATCAGAAGGACAGCAGATGTTCTGGAGGTGAAGTTTGGAGTTGAATTACGGGCAGAAGGTCTGGATCTTTCAACTTTACACTGCGGCTCCGAGCGGCTTGGAAAAATAAAGTATAAATATTTAATTGAAGCGTATTTCATTTGTGTTAATTACTTTTTTTTTTTACTTTTAGTTCTAAGTTGGAAGATTATTGTGATCTTGAAATATTAAATAAAATTATTATTAAAATATATAAAAAAAATATTAAAAATACTTAAAATTTTAAAAAATATGTAAAATTATATTTTATGCTCAAAATAACGTCACACTCGCGGTAAAGTCCCGGTTTGCAGATGCTGTGCGCAGAAGTTCAGGAGCAGAAGTCCCATAAATCAGGTAAAATAAATATTTATGAAGATATTTTGCAAATATTTATTTCTTATTGTTTACCGAGTGATTTTTTTCCCGATTTATTTTTAAAATTCAGATAAAACTCCACGACACGCTCTGAAAGCCCAAAATGGGTTCATTACATAAATAAAATTTAATTTTCTCTGTAATACGTTGTGAATTTCAGAAGCAACACACTTTGTTTATCCAAAGTCTAAAGGTAATAAAAAGCAATATATACAGCGGTACCTTTATTTTAAACGTCAAAAAGTAATTGCGGCTCCCAGTGTTTTCTTTTCCGAGAAAACCGGGTCCAAATGTCTCTTTGGGTGTTAAAAGTTGTTCTGGTGGAAGACCAGAGCGGAGGTTCATGGATGGAAAACAGGAAGTGAGTCGACCACAGGAAGTTGACCACACGGTTCGATCACGAGCGCGACGAACGTAAACCCGGGCGCCGTTTCAACGTCTATTTCAGGACGGAGCCAGCGCCGCTCTTCCACATCTAGCTAACTAGCATCCCTCCATGCCGTCCTGGCCGGTCAATAACCTGTAATCCGACCTCTTGTTTCCTTCCTGCACTTTCGCTCGCCTCTGCTTTTACAATGTTCCGACCTCCTCCTCCTCCTCCTCCTCCCGACCACCCCGGCATCGACAACAAACGAGGGGCTGCAGTCGCCGGGGAGTTAAGTGGGGAGATTGAGATAGAAGGGAAGGCGCTGAGAAGAAAATGAGATTTTAGGGAACTCAGAGGAAGCTTCGTTCCTGAAAGCGAGGCTTCACGTGGACGAGAGGGAGCACGTGATGGACGTGAAACACCATTTCAGTCATTCATTCATGTATTCATTCGTTCTCCGGAACCGGTTGATCTCCAATCCCGGCTGTCATCGGGTGAGAAGCGAGCGTTCCGTCGCAGGGCGACGAAACGAAGCATACAAGTCTTGGTCTCTTTGGTCAAACGTCACATCGAGATATACAACTTTCACTCACACGTCTGGTTAACTCAGAGTATCCGATGAACCCGCCGCATCCTTTTCGAACTGTCGGATTCGAACCAGCGGCCTCCTAGCTGCGAGGCGGAAAGCGCTAATCGTTGTGCCGTTCTGTATCCCTACAGCGCGAGGACAGAACGCTAGTCAAACAAAGTAGCATTATATTATCACGATGTAGCACGGCATGCTAAGCCCAGACGCACCTCCTAGTTAGAAGACGGAGGAGTCGTGAGTGCCGCTACAGTTTCCCGATCGCCATCGAGTGCTATCATCACAGCAATGCTAATCATTGCGCTAACCGTTGTGCTAACCGTTGCGCCTCTGTTCTGCAAGGACAGAACGGTATCACCTGCTACGATAGATAGTCATATTGGAACATACTAGCATGATATTAGCGCATCTTAGCACGGCGCGCTAAGATGTGCTAAGTCGATACCCTTTCCGTTCCATGTCCAGCGCGATGCTAATCATCGCCACGGCGACACGGCCGGCTGCAAACTCACGGGACAATCAGATCCTTCGTCTTCAGGCGGAGCAGAACTTGTACCTTCCGCCGAAACCGCATTCGGAGTCTGATTACGATGTTTTTTTCTGATTTAAGTCAAATTAAAGAGCGGTTTCTGGGGCTTCGTCAGCATCTTCGTCGTCATCTGCGTCTTTTTTTTTTTTTTTATTCTGCCCGGCAACAGGGATCCCGGCGTCTCATTGATTAACCTCTACGCTTTGAATACCAATGTCCTCTCCCGAGGCCTGGCCAGGGAGCTTTAGTCGGCAAAACGGCTCCTCCCTGACCCTTGACCCCTGACCTCGTCCACCGTGGGCGCCTTTCTTTTTTTTTTTCCGACGGTGAATCCGCCGCAGAACTTGGACTAGTTTATAATCGGCTGTTACTTTAACCCTGGCGGCGCATTTTTTTTTTTTTTTTTTGGCAACTTAATGAAATGGTTAGGAATTCAAAGACGAGATTTAAAGGCCGTCCGGGGTCAAGGTTGGTTCGCAAACACCAAGAAGTATCCTTGCATCTGCAGGCTATTGACATTTCAAAGCATTTGATGTGCTAATCTTCATGAACACCTTGATTTTTCACTAAGTTATAAAAAGGTCACAAAAGCACAGGCGCTATTTCTCTCATGCAGATTCAAATAATTTCCTTAAAAACCAAACAAATACAATAGAAAAGGTCTTTTTAGACGCCCCGATCAAAACCTTTGACTCCCAAACGACATTTGCGGTGCTCTGCAAGGATAAAAAAGTAATATCATAAATATATTTGAATATTATAAGGACAAAAAATATATTTAAAAAATGATAAATATACTGATAATAATAATAAAAGATAATATTGATAGTTATGATTATTATCATCATCAGCGTTAGAGAACTGTGAAAAAATTATAATTTAAAAATAAATTTAAAAAATGAGTAAAAAAAAAAAAAATGTCCATTTGGTGGTTTGGGGTATTGGTGCGAAAACCAAAAATAATATCATAAATTAATAATGATAGTTATGATTATTATCATCATCAGAGTTAGGTAACTGTGGAAAAAAAATGATACATTAAAAATAAATGAAGAAAATGAGTTTTAAAAAAAAATTGTCGATTCAGTGGTTTGGGGTCTTTGCGCGAAAACCAAAAATAATATCATAAATATATTTGCATATTATAAGGACAAAAAAAACATGTTTAAAAAATGATAAATATACTGATAATAATAAAAGATAATAATGATAGTTATGATTATTATCATCATCAGAGTAAGGTAACTGTGGAAAAAAAATGATACATTAAAAATAAATGAAGAAAATTAGTTTAAAAAAAAAAATTGTCGATTCAGTGGTTTGGGGTCTTTGCGCGAAAACCAAAAATAATATCATAAATATATTTGCATATTATAAGGACAAAAAAAAAACATGTTTAAAAAATGATAAATATACTGATAATAATAAAAGATAATAATGATAGTTATGATTATTATCATCATCAGAGTTAGGTAACTGTGGAAAAATGATAAATTTAAAGTAAATAAAAAAATAATAATTAAAAAAAAAAGGCAACACGGTAGTTTGGGGTATTTACGCAAAAACCAAAAATAATATCATTAATATATTTAAACATGATAAGGACAAAAAACATATATAAAAAATGATATATATACTGATAATAATAATGATAATAAAAGATAATAATGAAAGTTACAATTATTATCATCATCAGAGTTAGATAATTGTAAAAAATGATAAATCAAAAAAAAAAAAAAATGGATTTAAAAAAAAAAATGTCGATTCGGTGGTTTGGGGTATTGGTGCGAAAAAAAAAAATAATATCATAAGTATATTTGAATATTATAAGGACAAAAAAATATATTGAAAAAAATGATAAATATACTGATAATAATAATGATAAAAGATAATAATGATAGTTATAATTATCATCATCATCAAAGTTAGATAACTGTGAAAAAATGATAAATTTTAAAAAAAATTGATTAAAAAAAAAAATGTCGATTTCGGTGGTTTGGGGTATTTGCGCGAAAACCAAAAATAATATCATAAATATATTTGAATATTATAAGGACAAAAAAATATATTGAAAAAATTATAAATATACTGATAATAATAATAACAACAGATAATAATGATAGTTATAATTATTATCATCATCAAAGTTAGATAACTGTGAAAAAATGATAAATTAAAAAAAAAAAAAAAAATTGGATAAAAAAAAAAAAAAGACGATTCAGTGTTTGGGATATTTGCGCGAAAACCAAAAAAAATCAAAATTTGATCCAATTTGTACTCCTCAACTGTGAGGCACCACTGCAGAAAATGTCTCGTTTTTATCAGATTTTTTTTTTTTTTTTTCGATATCTCCGGCAAATCGCAATTTCCTAACAGGAATCCTCTAAAGGTGAAGGAACCCTACGAGGAAGCCGTGGCATTTAGACGCTCCTCCGACAACGTCTTTTAACAAGACTCAACGGCGCCATGACATTTCACTCCAAGCATTAATTCAAATACTAATATAGGCGCAATAAGAAACGTCCGCCCGCGGTTTTCCTCCCTTCCTTTCTTTCTTCCCCGTTTTCATTACTGCTTTTGATTAGAAAACGCAAGAAGCGTCTGCGCCGGCCGAAGGAAACCCCGACACAACAGAACGTGGATATTTTTCACGGCGTTTCATCACCTGCAGCAAAGCATAGATATATATATTTATAAAAAAAAAAAAAACGAACAGAGTTCTCGCTGACTCGCGGCCGCTGTCATCAATGTGATGTAAATTACGGATATATAATATCCGCGCGGGATTGAGGGCAGAGCATTTAATTTCAGAAAGGAGAGAGGGTTTTTACTGTGATCAAAACAAAAGAGGGCGGGGCGGAGGTGGCGTTTGATGCCCGAATTAAGCGTTTTCGGGGAGAGAAGATCGGCAGCGGGGCTTTTAAAAGGATTGCCCGATGAAAGCAAAGCTTCCCGTACGTCTGCGGAGGTTCTGAGTGGTCCAGGTCGCGGTGGATTCATGCGGAAGTCTTGTTGTGGTAACTGGACTTGTATGTCTTCACTTGCGGATGTTTCGGCCGCATTTACATTTACAAACTGGGTTTTTTTTAGCCTACAAAATTTCTGATTGATGATCCCGAGGTGGGCGGTCTGGATGGAGTCTCTCCAGTTTCCGAAATCACGTCGGTTGAGTCTTGTGGAAATCTTCTTGTCGTGGTAACTGGACTTGTATGTCTTCACTTGAAGATGTTTCAGCTCTCACCTGAGAGATATCTTCACTTCTAATGACCTGTGGGGAGTTTCCCAATATAACTGCTGGGTTTTGGGCAGGTCTAGGTGATGGTGGCTTGTTGTGTGAATGGAAGAGTTGATCTGCGGGGGGGGGGGGGGGTATGCTAATGAGTTAGCATGAAACATCATCAAGTGAAGACATACAAGTCCAGTTGGCAAGACAAGAAGATTTTGACAAGAAATACAAGTCCAGTTGCCGAGACAAGATTCACCATGACCTGGATGACTGAGAACCTCCAAAGACATGGACTTGTATGTCTTCACTTGAAGACATTTCAACCCTCATTCCAGAAACTCCTTCAGTTCTAATGACCTGTGGGGAGTTTCCGGGGTTGTGGGCGGGCCCAGGTTACAGTGGCTTGTTGTGTGAATGGAAGAGTTGATCTGCG
Source organism: Fistularia commersonii (assembly GCF_037954325.1). NCBI lineage: Eukaryota > Metazoa > Chordata > Actinopteri > Syngnathiformes > Fistulariidae > Fistularia > Fistularia commersonii. The sequence continues at coordinate 1,381,237 of NC_141290.1, forward strand.
GGGGGGGGGGGGTATGCTAATGAGTTCGCATGAAACATCATCAAGTGAAGACATACAAGTCCAGTTGCCACGACAAGAACATTTCAACAAGAATTCACCGTGACCTGGATGACTGAGAACCTCCACAGACATGGACTTGTTTGTCGTCACTTGAAGACATACAAGTCCAAGTTGATCTGGAGATTTTACTGGGATCGATATCAAGACGGACCAGGACCTTCTGCACCCTCAACACAACCAGGAAAGATCCACCTGAGCCTCTATCCATGTGATACAACAGGTTTCACTCTTTTGTTTAGCTTTACCTTTTCACAGTCCGATCCAGGTCGTCCCCAAAAGTTGCTCCTTTCTCCCCAACGAACGACACCCCGGTTAACTTAACAACACCCTCACGTCTAGTTACTCATAGTGTCCGATGAACCCGCTGGATTACGTTCAGACCGTGGGACTGTCTGGCAGAAAGCGCTACCATTGCGCATTTGTTCTGTATTTGTTGTTCTTCTGTTCCAACAAACGACACCCCCGTTAGCACAACAACCCCCTCAAACCTAGTTTCTGCGGATCGGCTTTTCCATCTACACAACCTAACCTAGACCTACCCAAATCCTGGTGGTGATATTGGGGTAAACTCCCCACAGGTTATTAGAACCGAAGAAGCCTCTGGAATGGGGGCGGAAACATCCTCAATTAAAGGCATACAAGTCCAGTTGCCACAACAAGAAAATTTCCACAAAAGCTTCCCGCGTTTTTTATCGGCCGGATCGGCTTCCGCAGAAAACACCTTCATTCAGGGTAAAAACACAGATCCTGGTAAACGTCGCTAAGCCACAGGTGGATCCAACACGCCGCCCCGTTGGGTAGCCTCGAGATAGCTAATCTGCTGCGGGTCCGAGTTGCGGACAATTTGGTTGGCGCACCAGGACCACAGAACAAGGAGTCCATCAATCACCAACGTTCCATTCGTGGGCTAGCAGCTAGCGGCATTGGGAAGTATGATCGCATGCTAATACTGACGGTAGAGCTAACACAGCAGGTTCACGGTTCAAGCTAACAGGATACAAATAAAAGCTTTAATAGTCATGATGGTTGGTAGATCAAGCCGCGCCCCGCGGGAACCCGCCAATCCTTCACGTTTCCATGCGGCTCCTCGGAAACAACTCGGGTAGAATAAAAACCAAAAAACATAAACAACATAATTGCCATCCCGGGTGGAAACTGCTAGCGTTACCCTAGCAACGCCGCCCTACATTTGGGAGCTAATAAACACCTCAAATGATGGTGTCAACTTTGCACCTGTGAAAAGCGTCGCTAGGAGATATGCTAACACGCTACCCATTAGAGCGTTAGCGACGGGCTAGCCGTGCTAGCTAGTGCTAGCATCCGCTCAGAAACGCCACGGCTTTTCGTCCCTTCCGGTCGGATTACGACCGAAAACGTTGCTGAAACGCGACACCGTGGAAGAAAAGCACCGCCGCCCCCGACCCGCGACACCTGATACTCCGTTAGCGTCGTTCACGTAGCGGCCGACGCTGTTGTAATTGAAGATAAAATGTCAACACAGGGTCATGTGTGTGTGTGTGTGTGTGTGTGTGTGTGTGGACGATGCTATCCGTTGCATTGCAGGGCAAAGGGGCGAATCCTATTGACTCCCCCCGCTAGCCAAGGTCAGGCGTTCGCGCATTTAATGAAGGCTTGGGGCATCTGGACAAAACCAATCACACACACACACACACACACACACACTCCGCTATCTCAAGGAAGCCATGATTGAATTCCCCGGGCATCAAATTATTGATTAGCGGTGACAAAATATACACCTGTAAGAGATACCCAACACACTTCGGACCCCGGCTGAGCGCAAGGGATCTCGACTTTTCAAGCCAGACGAAGGCGAGGGCCGCCGCCGCCGCCGACGACGATAAAAACGTAAACGGCGTGTGAGGGGGGCGACCCCTTCCGCCCGCGGCCTCCGGCGCCACACCCCGCCGAAGTGTAGCCGCTATCTGGGAACGTAACACCGGAGAAGCTGCCGCCTCTTGCAGGAGGAGGCTGCATCCCGCCGTTTCCTCGCCCCGACGGCTATTTATAACCCAACATGGCTCCAGCACTTTATGAATGTCCCGCAGGCGGAGGCCGGCGGCGGCGATGACGGCCTCCAGTACGCCGCCGCCGCCGCCGCCGCCACCGCCGCCGCCGCCTTTTTTCGGTGTGTGTTGTCGTAGGGGCGGCGATAAGGGAAAGGAGGTGGAGGTGGGGAAGGCAGGAGGGCCACCCAAAAAAAAAAAAAAAAAAAAAAACAGCTTGAATGACAAACAACCGACAGTGTGTGGAGCTCTAAGCACACCAAGTTTCACACACACATACACACACACACACACACACACACACACACACACACACTATCATTTGCATCTGCACAATCCACTTTACATAGGACTCTTGTCTGATTGTGATTAACAAAAAACAAAAAACAAAAAAAAAAAAAGGGGGAAAAATAAAAAAAATAATAAATAAAAGTCTCCTCAGCGGAAACCTCTCGGATTTATTTATGTCTTATTTTTAATTTTTTTTTAAAACATTTTTTTCAGAGCTGCCCGTGGAGCAGATAGCCATCTTGCAGATGAATAACATGGCATATGAGGACCACTGCAATAAGACTCAGAACCCCCACGACAAAATAAAGACTATATTAAGACAACATTTTGCATTTTCACCCCCTCACACACACACACACACACACACACACACACACACACACACACCTTACATATATCCCGCACACACACACACACACACACACACACAGATCCCCGCAATCAAATTCGCGGAGACAATTAAATTTGATTAATAGCTCCCCCCCTCTCCAACACACACACACACACACACACACACACTTCCCCGCACCCCAAAAAAGCACAGGGGGGGTCGTTCGCGCGCACACGCACGCGGATAGGGGTGGAAGAAGGCGGAGGAGGAGAAGGAAGGGGGGGGGAAGAGATGGCACGGCGAAAATGTGCATCGATAACGCAAATCTACACGTTGCGTTCATGTTCGCGGGGAGATGCGGGTTTTTTTTACCTGCGTGGGGGGGACGGGGGGACGGTGGACGTTGCGGACTTGCACCATAATTTTAATTTAAATTTTTCCGATCTTTTACAAAATAAAAAAAAAAAAAATTGTAATTGTATTTTCTCCCAGGTGACCCTGAACGCACCAGAGCCACGGAAACACACACATTTCTTATTTCTTTACCTTAAAACTCCCCCCCCCCCCCCCCCCCCGTGGGCTACTCACCTGCGGTCGCCTTCACTGCTGCCGAGCATCCTCACGCATCCCCCCCACCCACCCACCCACCCACTCCCGCAGCAACTCCCACCCGCAAAAAATCAGACGCACTATCTCAAGTCCATCGCCCCGCAATGAGGCGTTCAAAGACCACTTTCAAAAAAAAGGACAGCAAACCATCCGAGTCCCGGTGGAGTTTCTCCCACGACGTACAGGAATGTGATCTTTTTATTTCTTCTCCTTCCGCCGTGGAGCGGGTGACACGCACGCACACGGACACGCGGGGCAAATTCCTCTCCCGGTAACGGAACTCTCCCGGCGCGTCCACGGAGCTGTCCGATAATGAGCGCAGGGGGGAGAAAGAGAGGCAAGAAGGAGACGATCGGCTCCCACGCAGCGTGTTTCTCCAATGCGTGGCGGTTCGTGCGTGAGCCCTGGCGCAGTCTCTCGCTCTCTCTCTCTCTCCACGCACCAACCTTCCCCCCCCCAACACCACCACCACCTCCACCCCCACGCCGCCTTCGCGCTCCACACTGTGACTGGCTGTCGTCACGCTGCGGAGGGAGGGGCGCAACGCCCCCCCCCCCCCCACCCACTCCACGCCCGGTGTCCTGCAACGGGTGCGCGTGCACGTGCGTGGAAGAGGTGTGATACGCGCACACTTTCTTTCTTTCTTTTTTTTTTTTTTTTTTTTAATTTTAATTTTTTTTTTTTTTTTTCCCACGCACAGACTTAACCCGCTCCGCTTGGGATGTGCGTGCACGCGCAGGAAATATATTAAAATAATCCCCGCAAAAAAAAAAAAAAAAAAAAAAAAAAAAAAAAACAACAACAATCTGTCACATGACGTCGCTGTTGCGGCATCAACAAGCTGATGGTAAATAAAGAAATCATATGTTGGGTCTGATGGAGGGCGGGAGCGACCAGAAGACGTCCAGCAGAGGAGCACTTCCTCTTCTGGAGGCCTGGTGGCACTGTGGCTTCTGCAGAAGCAAGGTGCACGCGCATACACACACACACACGCACACACACACACACTCACATATGCGTACACTGGAGTGTGTGGTTGGTATGTGATCCATTGTCCGCGTGTGATTTAAACATCAGAGGTTGCAGGAAGTTAATATTTCACGCAATCATCTGTTTTGTTGTGTGTGTGTGTGTGTGTGTGTGTGTGTGTGTGTTTGCGTCAATGTGGTTTTATTTGACAATAAAAATGAAAAAAAAAAGAGCCCAAGGGTTTGTGTCTTTTCTATACGGAACAGAAAGTAAAATTAGGAAAAATAGATGTATAAGACCAGTAGAAAAATCTCAGTTCCGTACAAATAAATGTAAATAAATGATTTATGTTTATTTATTATAAATCTAATCACATCTACCTCTCGACAGCTGCTGCCTGGATCTTCTTTCTTGTGCTGCTGTTTTATCTGCAGACAAGTCTATCTCAATTATTTTAATGCTCAATTGTAATTTATCATTAAATAATAATAATAATAATAATAATAACAATAGGGTGAATGGTATGTCTATGTTTAGCCACTGTGATGATTATTATACATAGGGATGATAAGCTACATAAATAAAGTAACAACAACAATGCGACTATAACGATGACGACAATGATAATATAATATAATAATAATAATAATAATAATAATAATAATAATAATAATAATAACAATAATAATAATATCAAGTCTGCCTCTTGACACAAACAACCATTCACCCCCTCATTTAGCCGTTATACACTAAACATTGCTAACGTTATTATTATGATTACAATGATGATGATGATAGCAATTATGATAATCAAAATATTAACATTTATTATTACTAATATTATTATTATAAAAATGATGATAATAATAAGATGAAAATAAGAAGAATAGGTATTATTATCAACTGATAACAATACGAATAATAGTTATTATTATTTTTGTTATTTTTATTTATTTTCTTCTTACGATTATTATCATTATTATAAGTGTTATAATAATGTTAATATTAATAATTATAATAAATATTTGTTATTTATAAATAATTATTAATAATGATAATAATTATTATTTGTAATATTATCATTATTATTATTATTTTTTTAATGATTAATACCAGTATACGTATGTGCCAGCAACCATGTTTGCTTTGCTAATACCGGTGCTGTTTTGCTAAAATAAGATGCTAATTGTGCGTATCGGATCTCAAAGCCGGTTCGAAGTGAAAAATCGTGTCCTGGTTCGAGGAAGGGCGGGAAAGTCTCCGAATGTAGCCGTGTTTTTTGCAGATTTTACCAGGCAGGCTACAAAAACCTACATATTGACATAATATACGGCCACATTTTTCAAACTGCTAATCATTGGACATCCAATTTTGCTCGATTTTAATCAGCGTTACGACGCGATCACCTCGCTAACGATCAAACGGAAGCGAAGCGTTCAGGGTTGATCTCTAATTACCGGAAATTATCGGACGTTTTAACGTCCAGTCGCCGAACGTAACCTCTTCCTAAAGAGAATTATCCTTCTAACCTTAAACCTTCGGTTTGATAGGAGCCACAAGAAAAACAGAAGCTTTAGCATCGCCGCGCGGTTAGCAGAATGAAATAACCGCTGTATCTCGGTGACATTTCGATGCGCCGGTTCTGTTAAATTCCAGCGTCTATCTCCTTCTTCTGTCTGTGAGCTTTTTATTTATTTATCTTTTTTTTTTTTTTTCTACACAGACCCTCAGAGCAAATTAAGCCTTTCAGGCGGCGCGGCTACATGTGAATGTCATCGGCGTTAGCTCGCGAGACGCCTTGAGTTCTGAGCGTCGTCGACGGCGTTGTCGGATTAGCCCGACGAAAAACTGGGTAAACGCCATAAACACGTCAGCGGGCGACCAAAAGGACGGACGCGGGAAATTAAATAAACGCCACGGAAAAAACACGCCGATCAAGACTTTACATAAACAATCCGGTGATGTACCGTGGAGAGCGACGCAGATAAAAATGATTTAAACCACCAGATAAATTAATGTAAATTCCAATAAACGCATGAGAGGAAAAAAAATGAAAGTAGATAAATATAATGGCAAATTATTATAATAAAAATGGTTGGCTCATTTTTATAGTTTTAAAAAATACAGATTATATAATACTTTACGGAGTTTTTTTATTTATTTTTTTTATTTTTTGGAATTGTATTTATTTATATTTTTTTTTACTTGGATTTTGTCTTGCTGCTAAACAATTTGCTAAGTATGGCGTCATTATCATCGTCTCATCATTAAAAAATTCAGAAAAATCTTTTATTCTTCTTGCTAATTTTAGCCAGTTCAGTCACGCTTGCAGCATAAACGTTCAGCATGTTAGCTTCCTAGCCCAAGTTAAGCATCATAATGTTAGCCTCGTAGCTTAGCTGATAGCTAAGTCTTTTCACAAGTCAAGTCCTTTGTTATCACTCACCGAGTAGCATCTCACGACTTTGGCATCATAATGTTAGCCTACTAGCTTAGCTGCAAAATCAAGTCTTTGCTGTTAACCAAAACAGGTGCAATGACGCTAAACAGAACAAAAGCATCGGATTAGCTGATAGCTCAGTCCCTTCACAGGTCAAGTACTCTGTTATCACTCACCGAGTAGCATCTGGCCACTTTGGCATTATCATGTTAGCATGTTAGCATCGTAGCCCAAGTTAAGCATCATAATGTTAGCCTCTTAGTTTAGCTAATAGCCAAGTCTTTTCAAAGGTCAAGGCCTCTGTTATCACTGATTGAGTAGCATCTTTCAACTCATGCATCATAATGTTAGCATGTTAGCCTCCTAGCCCAAGTTAAGCATCATAATGTTAGCCTCCTGGCTTAGCTGATAGCTAAATCTTTTCACAGGTCAAGTACTCTGTTATCACTCACCGAGCAGCCTCTCCCAACTTTGGTATTATAATGTTAGCATGTTAGCCTCCTAGCCGAAGTTAAGCATTATAATGTTAGCCTCCTAGCTTAGCTCATAGCCAAGTCTTTTCACAGGTCAAGCCCCCCGTTATCACTCACACCATTGGACGTAAGTCATATCAATCAAATTTTTTGTTTATTTCTACTGCGTTTAGCACAGTTGTTTTAGCAATCCAATGGAGAAAAAAAAAAGGAAAAACGTCAGATGATTGAAAAAGCAGCCGTCTTCGCAACGCCTTTTTTTTTTGTTTTTCTCAACGCCGTTACATTACGCACCGGCTGTGACATTAAACAATAAACTTTTTGGGGGGAGAATTAACGTCTGGAAAATATTAGTTTCGCAGACGTTCATCATCTCCGTGCTCGACGAGATGAACCGACCATTATCCGCCGCGTTAGCATCGGTGATTTAATGCGTCGCGGCGACGCGAGATGAATGGGACCTGCAGGAGACGAGATGAAAATAAGAAGGAACGAGACCCGACGGGATTCGTGTCAGGAGAGGGACATGGCGAGTTCACGTCCTGTTTTTATATTAAAAAAAAAAAAAAAAAAAAAGAAGCCGCAAACAACAACGTGGGTAACAATGGATACGCGGCCATGCCGCAGGCTTTGAAAGCACGCTATCAATAAATAATTTGCTCTGCCGAGCGCCTCGACCCCCCGGCACGCACACTTGAAGGATGTCTGTCACAGAAATACGCTGGACTGCGGAAAATAAAAAATAAGAAAAATGAAATAAAATTAAAAAATGCCATTAGCTATATCATTCCCTTTGCATTTTTTTTTTTTTTTTTAATTTTTCTTATTTTTTTTTTTTTCCACCTGTGAGGTAAAATGGGAATTTTAATTGGATCTTGCTAACAGCGCAGATCATGCAGAAAAGGAATTGTGAGGTTAGCAAGCATCCTGTCATGTTACTGGTTTATTAAACTAAAAACATGTTTGAACAATTAAGAAATTATCATTATTATTATCTCATCAATTACATCAATAAAACTACAACTAATGATAAAAAATAGAATTACATACATAAAATTAAAATGTAGTTAGATGGAGAAATTTTAATAATTAAAATGTCAATATAAATAATTGATATGTATTTCAATTAAATATTCAAATAGGTTTTACATTGTTAATAATTAATACAATATGAATAATTAATCATAATATTAATATGATTAGCTAATTTATTGATTAAAATATTACATAGATGTATCTATCCTTAAAAAAATCTATATATTGTCTTCATCATATTAATAACACTGTCGAAAAATATTTTAAATATAACATAATTATTATTACTATTATTATCATGAATCATAATAATAACAGTAACAATACTACTACTACTACTAATAATAATAATAATAATAATAATAATAACAATGATAACAATGGTAATCGTTAATATTATATGATATTATATATAATAATAAAATAATATAACAATATAATATTATTACACTTATTTAGTATATTTATTATCATATTATTAATAAATTCCTACTCATAATAAAAATGATTGATAATAACTATAATAATAATAATACTAATTTAATATCTCTTTTGTTTGTGTTTTTTGTGCGTCATTAGTTTGTTGCTGCGGAAGCGGATTTATTTACCATATAATTCTGGGGCTGCGCGAAACATGCAAGCTGGGGGGGGATTTTTTTATAGATCAATTTCTTTTTTCATTTATGAACAAACAAACACAACGCAACCGAAACAAGAAAACAAGGCAACGGCGGAGGCCGTCCGGCGCGTCATCCGAGCGCCACTTCGTTCATTCATTCATTGCAAATCCCAGGCAAATATATGAAACATATATTGCTATTTTTGCAGAGTGATATCCATCCTGCTGCTATTGCATTATGAATTATAGACTGACTTTTATGCCGTTAAATACATCTCATTTTCTCAGTTTGCTATTGTGTGCTGTGACTCAATGACGGTACAGAAAACTCTGCTGCTACTCACAATATTTAAGTTCAAATGACATAAGTTTATGTATTTCAAGTGTTAAATCTGTCATCCTTTCACCTCAGTACCGGTCCGTTGTATCTGCGTGCGTTTTAAACTCAATAGTTTGTTAGTTTACCGTGCACTTTAAGTGGAAGTGATAAAACATCTTCACCCTCTCATTCACACGTTGTATCCTGAAAAACAAGTGTTCACATTTCGAGACGGACAAACATTCACTCATTCATTGAGGAGTCAAATAATCACCCTGTCATTCACACGTCATGTAAAAGCAGTCGACCGTTCGCTCATTCATTCACTTACACATCAGGGAATCCGTGCAACCGTACATTCATTCATTCATACATCATGCAGAGACACGAAAACACCCATGCATTCATTCATTTGTCATCATAGAGACACAAAATCATTCACTCACTCATTCACGTGTTACATACAGAGACTATAGAGACTGTTCACCCTGTCAACTAGAATGATTCACCCTCTCATTCACATGTTGATACAAACATGCAACCGTTCACCCTCTCATTAACATGTATTTAAACATATGACCATTCACCCTCTCATTTACGTGTTGTATATAAACATGCAACTGTTCCTCCTCTCATTCACATGTTGTATGAAAACATGTAACCATTCACCCTCTCATTTGTATGTTGATACAAACATGCAACCATTCACCCTCTCATTCACATGTATTTAAACATGCAACCGTTCACCCTCTCATTCACATGTTTTGTATAAACATGCAACCGTTCACCCTCTCATTCACATGTTTTTAAACATGCAACCATTCACCCCCACATTCACATGTATTTAAACCTACGACTATTTACCCTCTCATTCACATGTTGATACAAACACACAGCCATTCACATGTATTTAAACATGCAACCATTCATCCTCTAATTCACATGTTGTATATAAACATGTAACCTTTTCCCCTACTCATTCACATGTTTTTAAACATGTAACCATTCACCCCCACATTCACATGTATTTAAACATACGACTATTTACCCTGTCATTAACATGTATTTAAACATATGACCATTCACCCTGTCATTCCCATGTTGATAAGAACACGCGACCATTCACCCTCTCATTCACATGTTGATATAAACATGTAACCATTCACCCCCACATTCACATGCATTTAAACATACGACTATTCACCCTCTCATTCACATGTTAATACAAACACACGGCAATTCACATGTATATAAACATGCAACCATTCACCCTCTCATTAACATGTATTTGAACATATGACCATTCACCCTCTCATTCACATGTTGATATAAACATGCAACCGTTCACCCTCTCATTAACATGTATTTGAACATATGACCATTCACCCTCTCATTCACATGTTGATATAAACATGCAACCATTCCTCCTCTCATTCCCATGTTGTATTTAAACATGTAACCATTCCTCCTCTCATTCACGCAGCTGGAAATATTCAAGGTCTTTCTGACGCGTGAATGAGAGGGTGAATGTTGGAAAGCGTCTCCATCGAGCCTGAGCGCGGCGTTAGCGCTGCACATGATGAACGAGTGAACGCATCCCTTTTTTAAATAGTGGCTTTGCAGCGGTGGTGATGCTCTTTAGCGTTTCAACGAGCCCCCCCTCGTCCTCGCATCAGCGGTTTCATTTCCGCTCGTGTGCCTTTTGACGAACTCCTCGTGTTGGAAAACGGGAGATCCCACTCAAGTTTAATTCGTTTTCTCCTTTAGCCCGAGCGAAATTTCGTCGCCGGGAACGTACAACCTGCCTCCGTGGCGAAAACGGAATTCGAATCGACCCCGAAGTGAACAGCCGGCGGAAATTGAGCCGGGGACGCCGGATCCGATGGCAATTTCTTGAAAACACAAAGACGTGCTAGCTTTAGCCGCGATAGCCGCTCACCTGGTACACTGCGTTATTCATGTATTCGTGCAAACTCTGACTGAAATACAAGCTTTCCAGGGAATGGCCTGTGTCCTTTATCTCACTCTGAAATGATACAGGCTGAGGAAAGAAATATGAAATGTATCGCCGGCATAATGTTGAGTGCACGGCGAGCAAATAACACATGGATCGACCACATGGGCAACATCGACAGGAACTCAGGCTACTCAGGTAAGTTCACACCGTCCGGCTCATCGATCTACAGCGATCAAGACATATGTATGATTTAAACATGAATATGTGGGCGCATGTTGGTGTGAGAGAGGAGGTTACAGAGAATTAGGTTAGATGGAGAAAGTTGAATTGCTGTGGCAACGCCTGAAAAGCCAAAAGGAAAAAAAAAAAAAATGCGATTGTTAAGTATCTATCTATTTATCTATTTAGCTAAGTAGCTGGTCCACTATCTATTTGGCTAGCTAGCTAAGTAGCTAGTTGACTATCTATCTATCTATCTATCTATCTATCTATCTATCTAGATAGCGACTTAGCTAGGTAGCCAGCTATCTGGCTTGCTAGCTTGCTTGTAACCTAGCTAAGTCGCTAGTCCACTATCTATCTATATATCTGGCTAACTAGCTAAGGAGCTAGTTGACCATCTCTCTCTCTCTCTCTCTCTCTCTATCTGTCTATCTATCTATCTATCTATCTATCTATCTATCTATCTATCTATCTATCTATCTATCTATCTATCTATCTATCTAAATAGCGACTTAGCTAGGTAGCCAGCTATCTGGCTTGCTAGCTTGCTTGTAACCTAGCTAAGTCGCTAGTCCACTATCTATCTATATATCTGGCTAACTAGCTAAGGAGCTAGTTGACCATCTCTCTCTCTCTCTCTCTCTCTCTATCTGTCTATCTATCTATCTATCTATCTATCTATCTATCTATCTATCTATCTATCTATCTATCTATCTATCTATCTATCTATCTATCTAAATAGCGACTTAGCTAGGTAGCCAGCTATCTAGCTAGCTAGCGATCTAGCTAGCTTGATACCTAGCTAAGTTGCTAGTCCACTATCTATCTATCTGGCTAGCTAGCTAAGTAGCTAGTCCACTATCTATCTGGCTAGCTAGCTAAGTAGCTAGTTGACTATCTATCTATCTATCTATCTATCTATCTATCTATCTATCTATCTATCTATCTATCTAGATAGCGACTTAGCTAGGTAGCCCATTATCTATCTAGCTAGCTAGCTGGTTACCCAGCTAAGTTGCTAGTCCACTATCTATCTGGCTAGCTAGCTAAGCAGCTAGTTGACCATCTCTCTCTCTCTCTATCTATCTATCTATTGACACTCATATATATGTATATTTATATGCCATTGTTTCATAAATATATAAATATATTTATGTGAGCACACGTATGCATCCATATATATATATTTCGATTCATGCATTTGAAACATAACACCATTTTATCCATCTAACGATCATCATATATATGTATAATGATTTGTTCATTTAAAGTATATAAAAATACATAATATCCACATAATGACTAGATTTAATATCTATGCATGTATTCATTTATATACTATATCATTTTTGGACAATATAAAATAAAAATTAGAAAATATATATATTTAAGGTACGTAAATATACACACATATGTGTGCATGTATATATACTTACATGTATAAATGTCTCTATGTATTTGAAACAAAAACTGCATACGTATAGGTATAGGTACAGGTATAAACATACAATTATACTTCTTTTTTATGAATATTTACTTAACAATGGCAGTGGATGTAAAAAAAAAAAACAGGGATTATGAATGCATGAGGCCCCCGAGCACAAAACCCCAGAAAGCATTATAAATTTAAAAGGCGAAGCAGGGACTTACCTGGATATCAGCAAAAAGAATACTAAAATATCAGCAAAAAGACAAAAAAAATAGTAAAAAACCACCAGGAAATCAGCACCTTCTGGCCAAAGCTTAAAAAATAATAATCTGAAGAAAAGCCAGAATGCGCAACAATGAGACAGATCTTATGTTTGGAAATGTAACAACTCAATATTCATATCAATCGAACAATATGAGACCATTTCACTGAGTCGTCAAACAATTAGCATCTTCGGAAAATGACAAACTGTTATTTCATTTAATTGACCAAATAGCTACGAGGAAGGGATGTGGATTGACCGAGAACACACTCTTTATTTCCAGGTCCTAAAACCTTTTCGGGAACCGTGTTGGAACCAGGAACGTGGACCTCAGGTCCTAGAACGTGGCGTGACGTAGGTGCTTGCTGATTGGTGGACCTCGTAAGCCACAACCCCAACCATTTTTAACCAATATCATTGCTAAAAACAGTTGCAACAATGGATGAAGACGTCAGAGCTCTTCCGTTAGCTCAAGGCTAACGGCTAACGGCGAACAGGGTTCTTCCCGCGGCAAAGCAGCACAGGTTTCCCTTACCGTCCCTTACGTCCCTTGGAGGAAGCTAGTTCCTGGAACCGTTCCTGGAACTCGACTATCTGAAAGTGGCTAACGCTAGCTTACGTCCCTTGGAGGAAGCTAGTTCCCGGAACCGTTCCTGGAACTTGGCTATCTGAAAGTGGCTAACGCTAGCTTACGTCCCTTGGAGGAAGCTAGTTCCCGGAACCGTTCCTGGAACTCGGCTATCTGTAAGTGGCTAACGCTAGCTTACGTCCCTTGGATAAAGCTAGTTCCCGGAACCGTTCCTGGAACTCGGCTATCTGAAGGTGGCTAACGCTAGCTTATGTCCCTTTGAGGAAGCTAGTTCTTGGAACTCGGCTATCTGAAAGTGGCTAACGCTAGCTTACGTCCCTTGGAGGAAGCTAGTTCTTGGAACTCGGCTATCTGAAAGTGGCTAACGCTAGCTTACCTCCCTTGGAGGAAGCTAGTTCTTGGAACTCGGCTATCTGAAAGTGGCTAACGCTAGCTTACCTCCCTTGGAGGAAGCTAGTTCTTGGAACTCGGCTATCTGAAAGTGGCTAACGCTAGCTTACGTCCCTTGGAGGAAGCTAGTTCCCGGAACCGTTCCTGGAACTCGGCTATCTGAAAGTGGCTAACGCTAGCTTATGTCCCTTGGAGGAAGCTAGTTCCCGGAACCGTTCCTGAAACTCGGCTATCTGAAAGTGGCTAACGCTAGCTTACGTCCCTTGGAGGAAGCTAGTTCCCGGAACCGTTCCTGGAACTCGGCTATCTGAAAGTGGCTAACGCTAGCTTACGTCCCTTGGATAAAGCTAGTTCCTGGAACTCGGCTATCTGAAAGTGGCTAACGCTAGCTTACGTCCCTTTGGGGAAGCTAGTTCCTGGAACCGTTCCCGGAACTTGGCTATCTGAAAGTGGCTAACGCTAGCTTACGTCCCTTGGATAAAGCTAGTTCCTGGAACCGTTCCCGGAACTCGGCTATCTTAAAGTGGCTAATGCTAGCTTACCTCCCTTGGAGGAAGCTAGTTCTTGGAACTCGGCTATCTGAAAGTGGCTAACGCTAGCTTACGTCCCTTGGAGGAAGCTAGTTCTTGGAACTCTGCTATCTGAAAGTGGCTAACGCTAGCTTACGTTCCTTGGAGGAAGCTAGTTCCCAGAACCGTTCCTGAAACTCGGCTATCTGAAAGTGGCTAACGCTAGCTTACGTCCCTTGGAGGAAGCTAGTTCCCGGAACTGTTCCTGAAACTCCGCTATCTGAAAGTGGCTAACGCTAGCTTACGTCCCTTGGAGGAAGCTAGTTCCCGGAACCGTTCCTGGAACTCGGCTATCTGAAAGTGGCTAACGCTAGCTTACGTCCCTTTGAGGAAGCTAGTTCCTGGAACCGTTCCCGGAACTTGGCTATCTGAAAGTGGCTAACGCTAGCTTACGTCCCTTGGATAAAGCTAGTTCCTGGAACCGTTCCCGGAACTCGGCTATCTTAAAGTGGCTAATGCTAGCTTACCTCCCTTGGAGGAAGCTAGTTCTTGGAACTCGGCTATCTGAAAGTGGCTAACGCTAGCTTACGTCCCTTGGAGGAAGCTAGTTCTTGGAACTCGGCTATCTGAAAGTGGCTAACGCTAGCTTACGTCCCTTGGAGGAAGCTAGTTCTTGGAACTCTGCTATCTGAAAGTGGCTAACGCTAGCTTACGTCCCTTGGAGGAAGCTAGTTCCCGGAACCGTTCCTGAAACTCGGCTATCTGAAAGTGGCTAACGCTAGCTGCTTTTGTTTACCGAACAACAGAAAGGAACAGTAGACTGGATTGTGAGGTCGCTACGTATCTGCAGAAGGAACACCTGAAGGCGACGTAGCTGCGGACATTCGTTATGCTCGGTTTGTTTTGCCCCCCCAAAAATCCATCCGGCCCAATTATCCGCCGCCCGCATTTTTTATTTTTCCAAGTCGACAACAAGGACACATCCGTGTGAGGCTTCCGCTAAAACCCGTCCCGTTTGGCCGTGTCAATGTTTTGATTTCTTGCCGGCCCTTTGGACTTTTGAAGGCGAAAAGCAAAAAAAAAAAACTTTCAGAGAAGGCAGGTGTCAAGGTAATCAAGCGGCAGACACACTGAACGCAGTAATTGTACCGCCGAGAGTCGTACTCTTGACAGCGACCACCCGTATTCTCTCCGTCCACCGGGTAGATAACACCCATTTCCAAAAGGTTTTGGCGTCCGTGAGCGATGGCGGAGCGGCGCCGATCAATCTTGGCCACTCGGCGACTTTCTGAGCGTTTTATCAGTGCCTCCCTAAAAGCTCGTTTTACGCGATGCGTGTCTGTTTTCACAATATTTAACAGTAAAAATAGTTGGGACGCGTCGGCCGCCGTGGAAACATGTTGGAAGAATTGAACTGCGGCGTCTCTTTCTAGCTTCTCATCACTAGCATTCATTCATTCGTTCCCGTTTTTGTCTGTGTGCATTCAACTGTTGTTGAAATAACAGCGTTCACTTGGTGTTTATCGGTAAGTTCTCACATATTCTTTGCTTTTCAATTAATTTTTCACCTTTTTACATGTTAACCTGCTCTGCTTGGTTTATTTTTTGTGTGCAAACTACAGAAAGTGACCATTCACTCATTCATTCACGCGTCAAACGGAGACGTACAACAATTCACTCATACATTCGCAAGTTATTTATCGAGACGTACAATTATTTGCCAGATAGAAGGCGTAAAACCATTCAGACGTCATATAGAGACAAATACAGTCGCCCGTTCATTCACGCGTCATGTAAAGATATATAACCATTCATCCATTCATTCACATGTTATTATCAGTAACCGACAAATATTCACTCATTCATTCACGCATCATATAGAGACATTAAACTATTCATCCACTTATTCATTCAAATGTTATTTATTGTGACATACAATCATTCACTCATTCATTCACATGCCAGACAGGGGTACAACCATTCATACGTCATATAGAGGCAAAAATACATTCACCCATTCATTCACATGTCTTATATAGTAATCGCAAAACGTCTACTCTCTAATTCATGTGCCATATGTAGTCACTGAAAAATATTGGCTCATTCATTCATTCATGTGTCATATAGAGGTGTAAAACCATTCATACATCATATATAGACAAAAACATTCACTTACTCATTCCTGTGTCTTATATAGTGACCGAAAAACATTTATGCATTCATTCATGTGTCATATATAGACGTAATATTATCCACTCGTTCATTCACACGCCAGAATGTGGCATTCAACCATTTATATTTTACATATTTACATGAAGCCATTCATTCACATGTAAAATAGAGACGTCCAACCATTCACTCGTTATACAGGCATAAAATAATTTACTCACTCATTCACATGACATATAGAAACATACAACCGTTCATGCAACCATACAGACCAAGAGTCATACAACATACATGCAGTCATGGATATACATTAAACCATCCACTCATTCATTCATATGTCATACAGATTTGTACGACCATTCATGCATTCATAATATATAGATATAAAACCATTCACTCACTCATTCACATGGCATACATATATATAGTAACAGACAAACATTCACTCATTCATATGTCATATAGATGCATGCAACCATTCATATACAGAGATAAATAACCATTCACTCATTCATTCACATCATACATATTTGTACAGTCATACATTCATCATATATAGACATAAAACCATTCACTCACTCATCCATGCATCATATAAATACAAACAACTATTCACTCATTCACATGTCACACAGATTTGTACATTCATCATTTATAGATATAACCCCGTTCACTCACTCATTCACATGTCATATATATATAGAGATAAATAACCGTTCGCTCCTTCATTCGCATGTTGTATATAGTAACAGACAAACATTCACTCATTCATATGTCATATAGACGCATGCAACCATTCATTCAAAGATTCATACAAAGATTCATACATTCATAATACATAGATATAAAACCATTCTTTCACTCATTCATATGTCATATAGACGCATGCAACCATTCATTCAAAGATTCATGCAACTATACATGCATTCATGTATAGACATAAAACCATTCATTCACTCATTAGCATGTCATATATAGAGATATAAAACCATTCACTCATTCATTCACATGTCATACAGATTTGTAAAAACATTCATACATTCATAATATATAGATATAAAACCATTCTTTCACTCATTCACATGTTATTTATAGTAACAGACAAACATTCACTCATTCACATGTCATATAGATGCATGCAACCATACAGACAAAGATTCATACAACGTACATGCAGACATGTATATACATAAAACCATTCATTCACTCATTAGTATGTCATATATATAGAGATAAACTACCATTCACTCATTCACATGTCATACAGATTTGTACAAACATTCATACACTCATAATATATAGATATAAAACCATTCACTCACTCATTCATGCATCATATTAAGACAAACAACCATTCACTCGTTCACATGTCACATGGTCACATGTCGCATGCAACCATTCACTCATCATATTGACATAAAATCATTCACTCACTCATTTACATGTCATATGTTGAGGTAAATAGAAAATCCATCTTATAGAGATATAACCATTCACTCATTCATCAGAAAGACATAAAACCAACCGTTCACTCATTCATTCACACGCCAGAATGAGGCATTCAACCATTCATTCACATCATATGTAAACAAACAATAACGCACTCATTCCTGCACCATTTATAGACATAAAACCATTCACGTGTTCGATGTGGACGTCTCAAAATGAAAGATCTGTGAAGCTGATGTGAGGTGGTGAGAAGGTAAGAGGTCAGAGGTCAAACCTTGGAGGAAGTGGTTTCCCCTGCTTATCATGCCAAGACACCCCGAGAAGCAATTTAAGAGATAGTAAGAGGAAAAAAAAAAAAGCGCGAGTAGGAAGAGTAAACCGAGCCGTTTACACATTAAAGGTTAAACTTTCCGCGCGTCGACGCGTCGGCCTCCGTGACGAACGATGCGGCAGATATGGAGGAGAAGTTTCCGGTTTAAAAAAAATAAAAATAAATAAAGGGGAGTCAAATCTGGGCAAAAAAAAAAAATCTCAACTCCTTTGGCTCAGGTGGTTTTTATTCATCTATTTCATTTTATTTTTACCAGAAATCTCTTCTCAGGTCATTTATGCGGCCAAGAGAAGGTTAAACTTAACTAATAATAATCATAATAATGAGAAAAAATATGACGTAATAAAATATATTTTTTTATATTCACACAAACGCTAGTATGAATATGTGTATTTAAACATATAAATATAATGATGGTCATGTATGTATGTGTTTGTATACATATGTATTCATCACAGGTATTTGTGTATACGTGTGAATATCTGTATTTAAATATGTAAATGTTTGTGCATTTATATATAGATGCATTATGTAATTAGCAATTTTAATAAGATAATAATAATGTATGTGTATTTGTGTGAATATATGCGTGCATTTATGTATTATTATTACAAATATTATTATTACTTATATATATATGCATGTTTATATGTGTATATGAATTTATTTGTATTTTATATGTGTACACACACACACAGTTTGGGTGTTTATTTAGTTTTGTGTGTATGTCTACTATTATTTTTACAGTATGTGTTTATATATTAATGTATATAGTTATATGTATGTATGTGTATATACATTTATGAGTTCTCTCTATTTGTGTTTACACAACAATTCTACTTTATATTAGACAATTACAATCATTTTACACTATAATATCAATTCATATTAGCTAGCCGTCCACCGCTAATAATGCATAGCAGGCGCGGCGCTTGTGTATCATCTGTTGCGATGAATCCTTAACTTAGCTAGGAATTTTGATATATTCTTTTAAATGCAGTTTTCTTTTTGCTGCGACACTTCTGTACTCTCATTGTTTGTCAATTTTCTCCCGAAACAAAGTTCTCCGGCCGCTGTTGTTTCCGACTGTTTTCTTTTTTCAAGGGCTAGCTTGTGCTAGCTGGTGTGTGAAACGGCGCGACACAGTTCAGCGCGGCGGTTTGACCTTTGTGTTAAAATAACGCTCCTTAGCCGACCGGCGTTGGCATTTATGACATCTCTTGTAAAAAAAAAAAATTGTTTGGGTTTTTCTGTGTGAAAAATAAACGAAAATAAATGATATAAGAATCCACTCACTCTGGCCTTTCGCAGCTCCTGTGGAAGCAAGATGGACAACGCAGCTTCCGCCTCACTGCGTCAAATCCACTCCATAATATTAATCTGCAGACAAATGAGCAAATTATTACAGTGTGAACAAATTTATTACACTTCTATTTTTCATTTATCAAATGTAATTCGGTTTTGCTGTAGGACTTAATAAAACCGGACCGATGTTTTCTCCCGTCTATATATAGGCAGCACTTGTCCTTGAATATATAAAATAAATTTGTAAAATACAAATAAAAATAAGAATAAATCTAAAAAAATAAAAAATATATATAAAAATGTAAATAAAATAATAATAGGCTGTACTTGTCTATTAATAAATATAAATAAAAATGATGAAACCAAAGAAATCCATGTATACATATATAGGTCATGCTTGTCTATATATAAATCAAAATAAAATCTAAATGGAAATAAATAAAATATAAATGTATTTGTTGTGCTCTGAGAGATCTGTTTCCTGCTTCAGATCAACTGCAATTCTTAACAAGATTATCACCGGCACTTTTTGGGAGCCATAATGAGGGCTAGCTTACTGGAAAAACAGCTATAACAATAGAACACAACGATGAATGATATAAACAGATAAGCACGCGCGGCTACCGCTAAGCTACAATGCTATAACACCACAACACATGAAGCCTGAGTTGGTTTGTGTTCGCGCGCCGAGGCTTGTTCACACAAATTAAAATATGAATTTGTTCTTCATTAGGAGCGTTCTTTAGCTGTATTAGCTTAGCACAGAGCTTTTCTACTTCTTCTAAGACATGAAACATTTGCTTTGTTAACTTAGTCGCCACATTATCCGTCTTTAGTGCATCTTTGATCCTCAGGATCGTACAGATGGTTAGCTTAGCCATGTCGTAGTGTTTGGAGAGATCTTTGACACCAACCACCTTCACCTTTAGATATTATTTCCAGCTTCAGATTGACTGTCATTCTGAACGCCGCTATCACTAGCTTAACCTTTTTGGAAGCCATACTGAGGCTAACTTACTAAAAAAAGCACAAGGAAACGTATAATACAAGAAATGCTACAAGACCATATTTGATCGCGGGCTGATTTGTTGGGAATTTCCGAGGAATCCGGGTTTCGACCACGCCGAGATCTGTATTTATTATCGCAAACAGATAAAGCTGTACATCTCAGTCTCCAAATCCAACGCTCGTAGCATTGCTCAAATAACGTGCTCTTGCTCCTGGTTTGTAACTCAGGCCCCGCGATTTCATTATCAGCTAGCGAGGACGATGTCGCGAGGTGCAACGGCAGCCATTCGAAATGGAGAACATCTTGCAGGAGACAATGGCGGCTGCGGAGATCAATAAATATGCGAGGCGAGCGGCTAACTGCCCATTAACACGGGAGAATACCTGAAGGTTATTATGGCGTTAGCGCGACGGTCCCTGCGCGCGTCAAGCATGAAACGGACGACATGACATCTTTGCAAAAGCGGCGCCAACAGCTGATAATTGATGCCAGTGGCGGCCTGCTGACATTAAACCTCCCCCCTCCGCGCCGTCGCAGAGGTTAAAATTGAATTATGATTCAGCCGAAGCTTCCCCTTTTGACGGCCGGCGCGAATTGAAGTCGATCTTATCAGGTTTGTTGATGTTCACGCGTTGGATTTGATGTGTTGGAAAACATCAGGTCATCGGTTCGCCTCCAACCCAGCTGGTCGATATCAGGGCAGCTTCGCAAGGATCCGATAGCGCTGTGCTAAGCTAATACGGGTGAAACTCGGCTTAAGAATGCTCTTAACGCTTTTTTTTTTTTTTTTTTTAATTTTGTATCTAGGTGCAAATGAGCCTCGGTGCACGAAAAAAAAACAAACTCACAGGCGTTCCGGTGTTATAGCGTTGTAGCGTAGCTGGAATTGTGCATGCTACTTTGTTTACATTGTCCATCGCATGTGTTCTACTGTTATAACACTGTTTTTTAGTAAGCTAGCCCTCATTATGGATCTAAAAAAGAGCTGGTGATATCGTGATAAGAATTGCTGTCAATCAAAAGCTAAAGTTGAGAGCGGTGTTGGTGTTGCAGATCTCTCCGAACATAAGGCTAAGCTAACCATCTGTACGATCCTGAATAACAAAGATGCGCTAAAGACGGCTGATGTGGCTAAAGAGGCAGCTGAATTAATGAAACGACACTTTCAAGTCTTAGAAGCAATAGAAAAGCTCTGTGCTAAGCTAATACAGTTGAAACTCGGCTTAAGAACGGCTTTCAATTCAAATTTTGACCGCGTTGTGGTGATGTAGCATTGTAGCATAGCGTCAGTCGCGCTTGCTACTCTGTTTATATCGTTCATCGTTGTGTTCTACTGTTATAACGCTATTTTTCAGTAAGCTAGCCCTCAATACGGCTCCCAAAAAGTGCTGGTGATAGTCGTGTGAAGAATTCTAGTCGATCTGCAGCAGGAAACAATAGCTAAAGGTGACAGCGGTCACAGAGCTATCCGCGCACGACAACACGGCTAAGCTAATCATCGGTATGATCCTGAAGAACAAAGATACGCTAAAGACGGCTGATGAAGCTAAAGGGGCGACGAAGCTAATGAAAGAAAGTTACTGCTACTTGGATGAATGACAGACAGCTTGCCGGAGTTAGCGTTAGCGATAGCGTTAGCGTTAGCCAGGGTGTCATATGCGAGAAGTCTTTGCTTTTGCTGATTTAATTTAGGAAACAAAGAGTCCGAGTGCTAGCAAGAAGAGAAAGAAAAGCAGAAACACAGAAATAAAAATATTTAACTCTTTCTGTCGTTTTTGCCACAAATAAACCCATAAAAATGGATGAACAAATGAATTGTTGTTTCTGTGACGTTTAAATAAGAGGGTGAACGATAAATGTATTTAAATTTCACGTAAATGAAAATTGATGCGTAAACAAGAGGGCGAACGGTTGTTTGTCTCTATAAGCCTCCTGATTGGCTGTCGGACGATCCAGCGAATGAATGATCGTGGAATCCAATAATTTCCATCGTCCGCTCGTGATTCTGTAAATTAGCTAAAAAGTCTCCATATAATTGCACATAAAATGATCACAGTAAACTGGCTCAAACCCCAAAAACCTACTGGACCAGCGGCGTCAGAGACTTAAGGATGGAAACTGCATGGAACGCATAAAAGCAAACTTACGATTTCAGACAGACCTATATCTTGACAAATGGGCACCCATTAAAAAATATTTGGAGATTTTAAGATATTATCTCTATTTGACTGAGTTAGATGTTTTTTTGTGTTTTTTTTTTTTTTCAGTTTTATTTTATTTTTCATTTGCTATTGAGGAAATAAGTGACCTATAAAGATTATTGTATAATGTATATTTTGTTATGAGGTTTTGTAAGAATGTGTATGACTCTGTCATATAAATGTAAACAATAAATGTTCAAAAAAAAAAAAGTCTCCATGTATTTGTATCGGCTAATGCTATCGTGGTCTTCGGATTGCGTGCAGGAACCGTTATGAAGCAAAGAAACGATACTTTTCTGGATTTACTGAGAGACAAGAACAAAAAAAAAAAAAAAAAAAAAAACAACAAAAAAAAATAAAAAAATCCATCCTCAATTTCCGAGGGTTAAAAAGGGGCTCATTGACAGCGATCGCGGCAAATTGGGCTCGGCGTTGTCAGACCGGCGAGACGAGCGAGTAACACTTTGTGTTCGCCGCTTTGGTTTTCCCACCAAACAATTGTCGGGCCGCCGCCGCCGCCGCCGCCGCGCAAAAAAAAGAAAGAAAAGATTCTCTTCTCGTCGCTTCCACTCGCCGCTTCGGGCGGACGATCATTCCTGTTAAGCTAATAACCGTTAGCCCCGCTTATCTCGCGGCGCCTCGGCAAAGTCACTTCCACCCTTGAACAAAAAAAAAAAAAGAAAACAGTGTCTTTGAATGCGGCGAGCTAATCTATCACAGAAGCTCAAATAAGGCGGTTTAATCCCCAGCGCCTCCCTCCCCGTCCCTGCAATTTGCTTTCTTTATTCATTCTTATCGCAGATTTAAAATATCCTTTTTTTTTGTTTTTTTTTGTTTTGTTTTTTCACTGTGCAAATTTACATTTTTGGGACGGAGATGCAGTCCTTCAGGGTCATTAGAGGGTATAATGGAATTACCGCTATGAGTAATTTTATCCTTAAATTGAAAAAAAAGGAATGAACAGGATGTTTGTAGGAATGATAGGAATATGATTGTTGTAAAAAATATAAAATAATGGATGTTTTTAGTGCTATTCTGTTTAAAAAAAAAAACTGAAGTGTGACAGTGAGTGACAGGGAATAAATACCTGAAACATCCCAAATAGCTGGCAGACAATAAAATTGTTTTTAAGTGAATTCTGAATAAAAAATAATAATAATAATAAAGATTTCATATATGTAGCATATATAGAATGTTGACGTTTGTATATCTGTATCACAGAATGGATGGGGAAGTGGTTTCCAGTTTTGTTTTTATTTTTGTTTTTGTTTGGGTTTAATTCTCCTCTGAATGAGCTTTTCTTTTATTTTAGTTTGATTTCGTTTTATTGATCCGATTGAAAGTTCTCCAATCTAATTCTAATATTGAAAACCAGTGTGAGGTTAACATGAATAAATTAGCATGAAAAGCTGCGCCGAATTAAAAATAGATGTAAAAGATACGATGGACTGATAGTAATAGTGCTAATAATAATCATAATAATGAGACTAAACACAGTAGAAATAAAATAAATACAGAAATAAAAACAGAATAATAATTAAAATAGTGCAGAAGACACAGTAGTAATAATAGGAATAAATGAAAAGATAAACATGATAATAATAATAATAATAATAATAATAATAATAATAATAAAAATAAAAATACATTTAATTATTATTATTATTTTTACCAGTACATTTTTTATTATCTTAATAATAATGGTCATGATTAAAACAAAAAAAAAATAGTAATTTTATAATTGTAATTTTTTGATTTGCAAAGAAACGCAAGACGAAAAACACATTAAAAAAATCAGAAACTCACATTTTTAATCTTAAAAAATAATTTAGAAATTCATTTTTTTGGGTAATTTCATCTCTTTTTAATTGCGGTCGTCCGGGTTTTGGAGGAACCCTAGACTTCGGGAGGCCCGAAAAACACCAACGGTGCGACACTGAGCATTAAACTTCAAGATAAGGTGAATACAAATCCTATTATGTGTCGTATTCGTCTTCGCTACTTTGGAAAAAGGCATTTTTGGATTCACCGAAAACGGCGATCCTGCGGGTTCTCGACACAATCAAACCTGGCAAACGAAGCATCTTCTTCACGCCGGCGGTAAATTAAAAATCACGGGTTCTGGAGTGCGAGGTGGGCTTTAAGAGAAAATAATGACTTGGATATTAAAATAGAAAGTCAGATTAAAACCCTGTTAACTATGCGTTTATGTATGTATTAATATAGTTACATGTTTCAAATGTGTTTTTTATGGATCATTTTTTGTTTTCTTTGGTTGAATATGAATGTATTCATTTACTTAAGGATTATAATTTTATTATTATTATTATTTTCTACATATTAATTGTTTAAAACAGATATAGAAATGGATATAAACAAATATAAATTAATAGGAACTTGAAATTTCCCCACTGTGGAATGGTTACTGGAACATTCCATTTATGTTTAGATATTAAATTAAAATAAGCAATTAAAAATTAAAAAAATATTTGAATCATAAAACATAATAATAATAGATAATAATAAAATACTGATAAACAATATATGAAATACTCCTACTCATAATAATAACGTAGAATAATGAGATAAATAATATATCAACTACTACTACTAATAATAAAAATTATAATAATAAGAAGAAGAATAGATGTTGGTAATAATTAAAATAACACATTTTTTTTATCAAACAAATAAATATATAGATACATGTTTATCCCTGTGTGTGTATGTGTGTATATACAAACAAAATACATATTTATATCTATTTTTACACACACACACACACACACACCGGCAGCTGAAAACAGAAGCAAATATCACAGAAGGGAATGACGTGATACTTCCATTTATCTTTCCTTCCCCGCATTTTTCAATCTCAAGAAAACGCCGCGGAGCTCGACGCCGACAGCGAACGGCGAGGAGGAAACAATCCGAAGGCGTTTAGCGTCCACGACGTTTCCCGCCGTTCTGTCTCATCAACGCCGGCCATTCCGGTTCCGTCTCGCCGACAAGACGAACGGCGAGACGTCGGATGATGAGAAGCGCTTTGGCCTCGCAGCCCTCCGGGGAAAAAAACAAAACAAAAAAAGCTCGGTTTTTATTTATTTGTTTCCATCGTCGTTTCTTGAAAATTAAAAAAAAAAAAAGGACATATATGGACACCGACGCGACTGATCTGGGTCCCGATCGAATTCCGCCACTCGCCGAGTAATCGCTACGTGGAGCCGTTTTGGGGTCGCGACCCTCCCGGGAAAAAAAAAAACGGCGTTACGTCCATTTCCAACGCCGGGAGATTTCAATCACTTTAGCGGCGCCGCGGCAGCTTTAGCAAAATCGCCAAATCCAGCGTTGATCCCTTGAGTGATTGCGCGGAATCTCATTCGACCGGCTCACCGGAAATAAAAAAAATAGATAAATAAATGAGTGAGAAAATGAAAATAAAAAATTTGGGAAATAATGCATTTTTACAATTTTTTTTTCGGGAAAATTTAACTAGAAAAAATGATAAATAAAAAATAAATAAATTGGAAAAAAATTATAGGACAGTCAGAAAATTTGAATATTGTGAAAAACAAAAAAAAAAATGACTTTTTCATGATATTCTAATATTTTGAGTGAAGATTTTTGAGTTTTCTTAAGATGTAAGACATAATCAGCAATATTAAAATCATAAAAGGCTTGCAATTTTTCAGTTGATTTATAATGAATCCAGAATGTATGACATTTTTGTTTAGGTAATTGCATTACAGAAGATAAAGAACTTTATCACAATATTCTAATTTTCTGAGACAGTCATGTAATATTTTCCAAACACTTAATTTACATTTTTTTTAATTGAAATTTCCCTCAAAAATTTTTGTAAAAAAAAACATTATTTCCGTAATTTTTTTTTTCTCACTCATTTTTTTCTCACAATATTCTAATTTTTCAAAGACAGTCCTGTAATATTTTCCTAACACTTTAGTTTTTTTTTCTTTATTGAAATTTCCCTCAAAATTTTTTGTAAAAAAGCATTATTTCCGTAATTTTTATTATCTAACTCATTTTTTTATCACAATATTCTAATTTTCAAAGACAGTCCTGTAATTTTTTACAAACTTTTTTTTTTTTTTTTTTAATTGAAATTTCCCTCAAAAATGTTTGTAAAAATGATTATTTCCCAAATTCTTATTTTCATCTTCACTCATTTTTTTTTAATCACAATATTATGATTTTCTGAGACAGTCCTGTAATTTTTTCCCCAAACACTTTTAGTTTTTTTTTCCAATTGAAATTTCCCTCAAAAATTTTTGTAAAAATGCATTATTTCCCAAATTCTTATTTTCATCTTCACTCATTTTTTTATCACAATATTATAATTTTCTGAGACAGTCCTGTGTTTTTTTACAAACCCTTTTTTTCCAATTGAAATTTCCCTCAAAAAATGTTGTAAAAATGCTTTACTTCCCAAATTCTTATTTTCATCTTCACTTATTTTTTTTAATCACAATATTATGATTTTCTGAGACAGTCCTGTAATTTTTTCCCCAAACACTTTAGTTTTTTTTTTTAATTGAAATGATTCTCAAAATTTTTTGTAAAAATGCTTTATTTCCCAAATTCTTATTTTCATCATCACTCTTTTTTTTTAATCACAATATTATAATTTTCTGAGACAGTCCTGTAATTTTTTCCCCAAACACTTTTACTTTTTTTTTTTTTATTGAAATGATCCTCAAAAAGTTTTGTAAAAATGCATTATTTCCCAAATTTCTATTTTCATCTTCACTCATCTTTTAATCACAATATTCTAATTTTCTGAGACAATCCTGTATATTGTTATTTTTCCTCCACACTTTTTATCGCTCCCGAAAGCCAAGCGTCGTCGTGGCATATTCGGTGCGGGGGCGACCCATCGGCGTCCTTGAGGACGCAAGCGAAGGAAAAAAAAAAAACAACGTCTTGCGGGGAAACGGCGGGAAAGGTTGCACGGCACGTAATGGCCGAAACGGCCGAAGAGCTTTTAGCGAGTCTTTTACGCTCCGGCACTTTCGGCCCTTAAGAGGATTTTCCTTTTTTTTTCCTGCTTTTAACTGAAATGAATGGATCCGATTGAACGAACGCAAGAAGGTCCGGGGTTCGACTACGACGGGGGGATTTTTTCGCTAAGATTATTCCCAAAACGTGCATTTGGATCGGAAAAATCCAAATTGTACGTTTAGATGACGTGAATGAGAGGGTGAATAGTTGCATGTCTTAATAAAACATGTGTATGAGCGCGTGAAAATGTTTATAAGAATAAGAACAACTTTATTTATCCTGAAGGAAATTGTTGTGCTAGAGTTACAAGAAAAATTTAACAATAATAAATAATAGTAAAAATTGTATAAACAGTAAAAAGAAAGAGAAAAGGGGAGAATAAAAATCAACTATAAAGTATCTTAAGTAACAAGTGAAAGATAAGGAGTGCACAAGAGTATGAAAAAATATTGCACAGTTATGAACATATATACAGATAAATTATTGCAGCTTAAATTATTACAATTTACAGTGATTTTTTTGTTTTTTGTTTTTTTTTCAACATGAATGAGAGGATGAATGTGAAAACACCATGAATGAATGGTTTTATAATAAATGAATGCATTGTTGCATGTCTGGTGAACACATTTACATGCAAACACCGTAAAAAATAAACGCTCACTGTTTATTTTGTAAATATTATATTTTATTTGTTATATTTGTGTTGCTGTTGTTCCCAACAACTCTTTGTCCATTTTATTAGCATTTTTGACATCATGGCCGGGCTACTAAGGATGAAAAATAGCCTCTTTGTCTAATACTGGCTTTTGTTTTATTCATGTGTTTTATGAAATTGCATTGTCCCCTTTTGAAATAAACAAATTTAATTTAATAAAATGTGTGAATGACAGGGTGAATGTTAGCATATCGTATGAATGGGAGGATGAATGCTTGTTTTTCTCCATAAAACATGTAAAAGCGTACGTGACGTATGAATGAGAGGATGAATGGTTGGATCTATTAAATAGGTGAATGAATGAATGAATGGTTAAATGTCTTTATGTAACGTGTCAATGACAGGGTGAATGTTTTGTCTCTACATGATGTGCAAATGAGTCAATAAATGGTTATATATCTATAAACCATGAATGAGAGGGTGAATGTTCACACCATCTTTGGATGAGAGGATGAACGGTCTTTATCACGTAAGAATGAGTGGACGAAAAACCCAATGCTTCTGTAAAGCGTGGATGAGAGGGTGAACGGTTGTATGTCTCTATAAGATGTATGAATGAATGAACGTCATTATATAATGTGTGAATGACAGGATGAATGGTTGCATGGCCTTAACATGAATGAATGAATGAATGAATGAATAGTTGAACACCTTGAATGGTTAAGCGTGCCTCTCGCCCAATGACAGCTAGGATGGATGAATGAATGAATGAATTAATGTATGAATGAATGAATTGATGAATGAATGAACATCTTAATGTAAATTGTGAATGACAGGATGAATGGTTGCATGGCTAAAACATGAATGAATGAATGAATGAATGAATAGTTGTATGTCTTCATATGACATATGAATGGTTAAGCGTGCCTCTCGCCCAATGACAGCTAGGATGAATGAATGAATGAATGAATGAATGAACATCTTAATATAAATTGTGAATGACAGGATGAATGGTTGCATGGCTATAACATGAATGAATGAATGAACATCTTAATATAAATTGTGAATGACAGGATGAATGGTTGCATGGCTATAACATGAATGAATGAATGGATTGATGGATGGATGAATGAATGAATGAATGAATAGTTGAATGTCCTCATATGACATATGAATGGTTAAGCGTGCCTCTCGCCCAATGACAGCCAGGATGAATGAATGAATGAATGAACATCTTATTATAAATTGTGAATGACAGGATGAATGGTTGCATG
The DNA here is from genome assembly GCF_037954325.1 of Fistularia commersonii. NCBI lineage: Eukaryota > Metazoa > Chordata > Actinopteri > Syngnathiformes > Fistulariidae > Fistularia > Fistularia commersonii. Next base: position 1,411,177 of record NC_141290.1, read on the forward strand.
GCTATAACATGAATGAATGAATGAATAAATGAATGGATGAACAGTTGAATGTCTTTATATGACATATGAATGGTTAAGCGTGCCTCTCGCCCAATGACAGCTAGGATGAATGAATGAATGAATGAATGAATGAATGAACATCTTAATATAAATTGTGAATGACAGGATGAATGGTTGCATGGCTATAACATGAATGAATGAATGAATGAATGAATGAATGAATGAATGAATGAATCCCCAGCCATCAGATGTTGTGTAGCCTAATAAACCCGGTTAGTAAAAGCATAGTGTAAAATTCTTGGAGATCTCTCCAGTAAGCAAAGACATACAAGTCCTGCTACCAGGACAAGAAGAGTTCCACAAGAGTCCACCGTGATTTGGACGACTGAGAACCTCCACGGATACGAGAGCAGGGATGTCAAACGTCGGGCCGACGATGGGGATCCAATCCAGCGAGTGGAATAAATCAACAATCAGCAACTAAAGGGTTTTCCAAGAAAAACAGACCACTTCTTATTTGTTGGTTGAGGCTAAAATGAGACTCAGATACAACAAAATGCACGGAGAACTTAGAAGACTGAGGAGAATTGAGAGAATTGAGGTGAGGTGTTGATGAAATTACACTTTTCTTCATAGATGTCAGGCTATCGGTCATGTATTTTTTTAAAGGAACAGTTCATGAAAAATATTTTTTTTATCATTCATATAAGATAACGTTATTGATCCCCATAAGGGAAATTCCTGTCACAGCAGGGTAACAATTATATAAAAAAAAAAAGGGAAATAAATTTGAATAAAGGTAGAAAACAAGAGATAGCAAGAGAAAAAAATAAATAAATACAATAAAACAAAGGAAAAATTTGGACTTAGTGTTATTTCTAGGTAATTAAGCTATGATTTTACTAGTCTGGCATCAAATTCGGACTTTTGTGAACCCTGGACCAAAGATCAGCCGGATTTTAATGGTCATCTTCACAATGAAGATGCAGTCAACCACCACGGTGCCGTCTTTTAAGCAAATATCTTTCCGTCTATACGTATTTTTATGCATAAAGGAGAATATCTATCAAAAAAATATCACGCAAAAAACCCGCAAATGCATGAAAGGACCGAATCCTGGTGCATCGAGGGTTTCAGCGCTGGCCTTCGGAAGCCAAACGACAGAAATGTTCGCATCAGTGCCGAGCCGGGCGTTTCTCCGCGGAGAAAACAAATAATATTTAAAAAAGTAACGTACATTTTTCACGCCTCGGCGGCGCTCTGATGCGCGGCAGAAAACCTTCTCCCGCCGTCCGAAACCAGATCGGAAAAACCCCGGCTACATTTCAGAACGGGATGTTTATCGTCCGAAGAACTTATTTATTTTTCGTTCCTGGGGGAAGCTATTCAAGTTAGCATGTAATCGCTTGCAACGGGGGAACGGCGTGCCGCACAAAGACGCAGGGTGACAAAGTGCTGAATCTACTCAAGGCTTTTTAGTTTCTATTTCCGAGCGCTCGAAGCAGAAATCTTTCCTCGTTGACCTTCTCAGATGTGCAGCTCTTCTGCTCTCCTGCTGTTTTCAAACCGTAACCCACGGCAAAGCCTCTTCTAGTCTTCGACGGAACGGCTTCATATCAGACCGAAACGGCCGTTACGACCGAAATCTCCGGCGTTCATTTGTTTATTTGTTCACGATCTGCAGCGCCGGGATGCTGGAGTCCATCCCGGCTGACACCGATCGGAATCGGGGGACGAATCAAAGCGGAAATCGATGTAAAACTACAGAATAATAAAAATAAAAAGAACAGTGAAGATCAAAATAAAGTTAAAGGTATGTAAAACTATGAAAAAAATATATGTAACATAGATAATTGTCTATTTACAAGTAGGGTTGTTGTTTAGTAAAACATTTATTGCGACCCAGATCCAGACATTCAACCATTCACTTGCTCATTTTTACGTCACAAAAAGGCATTTGACCGTTTATTCAGTCATTTGCACGTCACATCGGGACATGATTCCATTCATCCATTCATTTACACATATTAGGACAAGCATCCATTCATACACTCATTCACACGTCATTTTGGGACATGCATCCATTCATTCACAAGTGGTTATCGGGACATGCGTCCATTCATTCAGTCATTCACACATTATTTTGGGACATCCATCCATTCAGTCACTCATTCATATGTCATATTGGGACATGCACTCATTCATTCACTCATTCACACATCATTACGGGACATGCATCCATTCATCCATTCATTCACAAGTGGTTATCAGGACATGCATCCATTCAGTCACTCATCCACATATCATTTCGGGACAAGCATCCATTCATTCACTCATTCACACGTCATTTGGAGACATCCATCCATTTATTCACAAGTGTTTATCGGGACATGCGTCCATTCATTCACTCATCCACATATCATTTCGGGACATGTGTCCATTCATTCACACATAATATCGGGACATGCATCCATTCATTCACACATAATAACAGGACATGTGTCCATTCATACACTCATTCACACGTCATTTTGGGACATGCATCCATTCATTCACAAGCGGTTATCGGGACATGCATCCATTCATTCGCTCATTCACACATCATTTTGGGACACCCACCCATTCATTCACACATGGTATCGGGACATGCATTCATTCATTCACTCATTCATACATTATTTTGGGACATGCATCCATTCATTCACACATTATTTTGGGACATGCGTCCATTCATTCACACATTATTTTGGGACATGCATCCATTCATTCACAAGTGATATCGGGACATGCATCCATTCATTCACACATAATATTGGGACATGCATCCATTCATTCACACATAATATCGGGACATGCATCCATTCATTCACTCATTCTTCGGTCAAACTGCGACTCATTGGTGACCAAATCCCACAACCATATGGAGACGGACAAACACTGACACATACGCGTCACAGCGACAACCATTCACAGGTCATATAATCCACATCTGTGGAGGTTCTCGGTCGTCCATGTCATGGAGAATTCTTGTTGTGGCAACTGGACGTTGAGAGAAAATTTATATTATATAAACAAGAAGTCATAAGAAATACAGTAACATTAAGCTAAAATTCCTTTTTTGAAATAAATAAAATCTCCTTTGCCAAACAAAGATACTAAGCAACGCCAAGTCTCGCTTCCACCTTTGTACCCACGCCAGATCTCACATGGTATACTATTGGCTGAGTAGATCCATACTTGGATCCTATTGGCTGATTGAGGAGGTTGTTCCATTCCTCTTGTTGATTGGTTCATGGAGAGAAGCAGCTGATCTCCTTGGAGTTGCAATGTCTCGGTCACCTTTGTTGCCCTTGGTGAATGAATTTTAGAATAATTTCACTATTTTTTTTTAATGTTTTTTTTTTTCTTCTTAGGCTAGAATAGGGCTGTTTCATCAAGAAAAAAAAATCAAATACTGACAAAAAAAAGAGCTAATAAATCACATGAACTGAATTGAAAAAAAAAAAAAAAAAAAAAAAAAAGTAAAGTAGCGAGGACACAAAAGCCAAACCAGGAAGCAGCGACGGGCCACTTGATATTTTTTTAATCGGGAAACTCCTGACGAGTCATTGGAACTGGAGAAACCTCTGGGACGAAGGGCTGAAACCTCTTCAAGGGAAGAAATTCAAGTCCAGTTGCCACGACAAGAAATTAGGACGAGAACTCTTTAACCGCTAGCTGATGAGATGAGACGAACTTTAATGATCCTACGATTGGGAAATTATTTGGCGGCAAAACATACAAGGACAAGACGGTAACAAGCAAGTTCAAAATACAAGTAAAAAATAAATTAAAATTAATAAATATAATAATAATAATAATGACAACAACCACAACAATAGTAATATTAATATTAATAATAATAATAATAATAATGATAACAATGATAAATATAACAATGATAATAAAATTAATAATAATAATAATAATAATAATGAATAAATAAATAAATAAGTAAATAAATAAATAAAGTCTGATGTGTAAAAGTATGAAAAAATATCAACCCAAAAAAATAAGAAAAAATAATGGTTGCAGAGCGAGAAGCTCCCATGGTGAGCCTTTTTATGTGGAGGTTCCTCCTGGTTCCTCCTTGGAGATCCCGAATTTTCCAGAATGAGAGTAAATGGTTATTGGTCTCTAAACGTGGTCTGAACCCACATAACCAATGGTTGAACCGCTAGCTAAGATCTAAACCAGAAGAAACCCTGTTTTGGTGAGAACAGATACCCACTCTCCATCAGGGGCATTTTGACGATAACTCAAAAATAAATTTATATGTAAATTTCTACTGTCGTATTATTAGATAACACAGATTTATAGGTGTTTAGGTAATTAGGACCTGAGGCACGCTCGCTCTGATCCCCCTTGAAGTCCACGTCCAGCCGCTATGTTGGATTTTCCTCCGCATGGCAAAAGCCGTTGGCTCATTAATCAGAACAAATACTAAAAAAAAAAAAATCAGGCGTTAAAATCCGCGGCTCGGACGAACCCTCGAGCCGGGAAGCGATTGCGATCGGCGTCGCATCTGTCAACATTTGCTGGAGACATTTCAAACACCGGCTCTTGTATTTGCCCAAACGAGGACAATTTGATTTTTTTTTTTTTTTTTTTTTTTTTTAAAAGAGCCATATCGCCGATAGCGACAATGAAACGTTGTCGGGGGGGTTGATTGAATAAAAAAAAATAAAAAAAAAAATAAAAAAAGGACTTATTCATTCATCTTGTATTCAAGTGTTTTTTTAATACTTGAAATTCCTCATTCAATTGACGAGAGCCCGAGGAGAGTCTTGAACGTCCCTGGTTGTCGCGCCTTTTCACACATCAGCTAGCACAAGCTAACCCTTGAAAAGAAAACAAACCGGAGACAAAAGTCGGCGGAGAGATTTTTACGGGACGAGCAAATGATAAGACCGAAAATAAAGCTGCATTTAAAAGAAAATATCAAGATTCCTAGCTTTGTTGTGGTTTCATTGCAACAGGCGATTCACAAACTCGATATGCATGATTCGCGGTGAACGGCTAGCTAATGAAGCTATCGAACCCTCAAAACCGCTTCGCCACATTCAAAACAAAACGACAAGCCTTTGCAATTTTTGGAAAGTAAAAAACATCAACTTAAAGAACAAAAGCAGTTATTTAGGGTCACCACTTCAACAAAAACATCATTTTTAGCTGCAAACCGCATCGCTAAAATTAAGTAGCCTTTTACTGTCTGGTAAGAATTGATTCCGCTGCTACGAAGGACAGTTGCTGTGAACTTTTTGGAGAGGATGAGGTGAAAAAGGTAGCTTCCCATTCGCCTACCACCATAACTAGAACAATTGCTGAAATAGCGGAGGACGTTGAAGCCCTTCTTTCGTTTCAAACCACGTATCTTTAGTGAGGCAGGGTTTTCCAGCACCAAAACAAGACTACAGTGTACACTGGATATGCAAAATAGTGCAAAATTATTGTAATTATTGTAAAAACTGGTCCACAAAAGCTTGGGAAACGTCGCTCTACACCGTCCGCTAATGGTGAACGGTTGTTTGTTTTTGTATAGCGACAAAAATAAAATAAGAGGCTGGGTTTGCGCTGCCATATATAGGACACGTGAATGAGTGGGCGAATGTTGTTTGTCTCGAAACTTACAAAAACGTACAATGCCGTGCCGGGATCGACACCAAGACGGATCAGGATCTTCTGCACCCTCCAAACAAGATCCACCACCAGAACCAGAACTTCCACATGAGGCTCAGTGGTTGCCCTCCTTTGTTTAGCTTTACCTTTTCACATTCCGATCCAGGTCATCCCCAAAAATTGCTCCTCTGTCCCAAACAAACAACATCCCTGTTAGCATAACAACCTAGCATCAGTGCTAGCTTCTGCACATCAACTCCTCTGTTTTCATAACAAGCCACCAGAGCTGAGACCCGCCCAAAAAACTGGTGGTTATTTTGGGAAAATCCCCGCAGGTCATTAGACCGGAAGTGAAGACATACAAGTCCAGTTGCCAAGAAGAAGGTTTCCACAAGAATCAACCAATAACATGATTTCAGAAACTGGAGAGACTATTTTTTAGGCTAATAAACCCGATTTGTAAATGTATAAAGTGTCAAATTCTTGGAGACTCCTCCTGTTGGGTGTCTGGGATCTGGGCTGAAACGTCTGCTAGGGAGGAAATTCAAGTCCAGTTCCAAGACAAGAAGATTTCCACAAGTATTCACCCCGACCTGGACGACTGAGAACCTCCACAGATACCACAGGGATTTGGTAAGTCAAGCTCTTTATAGTAGGACGTTTTAAAAAAAACAAAAATAAGTTATAAGAAGAAGAAATATATAATACAATTATACAAAATATATACAGAAAAGAGGGGGGGGGGGGGGGGGGGCAAGCGTGGTGGTCATGAGGAATTGTTGAGGAGCATGACAGCCTGTGAGAGAAAGCTACCCAAATTTGTAGTGGTTCTGGTCATGATGGACTATTGTGGTAACTGGACTTGTATGTCTTCACTTGAAGATGTTTCTTAGCCCTCTTCCCAGAGGCTTCTTCACTTTTAATGACCTGTGGGGAGTTTCCAAATATAACTTAGGTTTTTGGACACGTCCACGTTATGGTAGCTTGTTGTGTAGATGAAAGAGTTGATCTGCTGAAGCTAGGAGAAAGGGGTTTGTTGTGCTAACGGGGGCGCTCTTTGTTGGGTACAAAGGAGCAATTTTTGGGGATGACCTGGATTGGAAAGTGAAAAGGTAAAGCTAGAGAAAGGAGTGAAACCTGTTGTTGGAAGAGGACGGAGGCGCAGGTGGACGTTAGCGGAGGTTCTAGTGGTGGATCTTCCCTGGTTGTTTGGAGGGTGAAGAAGGTCCTGATCCATCTTGGCGTTAATCCTGTTATGTTTGTGAAAGGTTGTATCTGAGACCCTCCTCTGTTCAGAGATGTTTTTTTCTGATTGACAAAGATCTTCGACTTCTCTCTCCAACTATCTATCTTCTCTGGAGTTCACCATGACCTGGATGACCGAGGACCTCCACAGACCTGTGTGACTACCATAAATCACGGCATAAAAGCCGTTACTTTTTTTACGCACCTTAACAACAATGCGGGTAATTTATGGATTTTTATGGATTTAATTTACGAAGTGGTGTCGCCACTTTCTGAAGGATAAGGTGACGATGGACCTGAACCTCCATCCTGGTGGGAGGGTGAGATGGGCTTTCGCTATCCTTCCAGCCCGCTACCTGGATCTACCATCCTGCAGAACCTGGATAGCGACGTCTACAGGTGGTCCTGCGATCGGCTGGCGCTAAGGTGAACCGCGAGTTAGCGGTATTGCTAATCCGGGAATGATCGTGATGTTCGCGAATGAATAATTTTCTTTGGTTCGGTTCCGGCGTCGATCCAGCGCCCAGATCGGACCCACGTTAGCCTTCAGACGACTGACCCATTAGCATCGGGGACCTTCTTCGCTTTGACCAACGCCCAACCCCGGTAGTTATATCCCTGATAAGCGCCTCCAATAAAAAAAAAAAAAAAAAAAAAGTAGTCCAGTTGCCATGGCGATATTTGAGGACGATTAACCGTGACCTGGATGGCCGAGAACCTCCGCAGACACTTCTGTAATCAGCTGTATCGATTCCTCGCACGGGGAACAGCGATGAACTCCGCTCTCAAAATGCTGTTGATTTTTTTTTTTAATCTTTTTTTTCTTCCCTCAATTTCATTCGATTCATTTGTTTATTTTTCATCCTCGTTTCCAGGCGAAGGGACGGATGCGGCTGCGATACCGACGCAATTTCACAGAGGCGGGATGACGCGCGCGGCGCGGCGCGGCGCGCTGGAGAGAAAAAATAAAATAAAATAAAATAAAACAAATAAATACAAAATTAACTTCTCCAATCTGCGTGCCCTTGTTGAAGGCAGACCTGCAAATGCATACGTGCACGTGGAGCGGTTGGATATAAATATTCCATCTAATCTGGCTGCTGCTTTGACTCAGCAGAATCCCATTATGTCCATGGGCTTTTGGAGGTAATTATCCGGCAGGGGGGTGAGGAGGGGGTGTCGCGCTCTACAAGGTGGCTCTATTTGTTACGGCTATTTTTCAGTTTGTTGCTCCAGGCAACATAGTGCTTATGAGTGTGTGTGTGTGTGTGTGTGTGAAGTGACAACGTGGTCTCTGGGTCAAAATGTAAATACGGGTTGGGGTAAATGACCGCCGGCCTTTTCTTCAGACTCCATTGTGAACGTCTCCCTGCGATTTAGCCGGTGCAACGACGCGCTCAGTCTAGACTGTAATGAGATCGGGCCGTTGCTTGGCGACCGCGGCGCTAATGCGCGGGTGTCGGCGCAATCCGGACCTAGCGGTAGTTGTGCCTGCAAGTTATCCTTCTTTGTTAGCCAAAGAAATATGAATAACCGCTAGCGGTGCGAAGAGCGGCTGCCATATTGGGAGTGCTAATTTTCGACCAAAAACAACGAGATTGAATGTCGCATTTCGCGTTCCACCCGTCCCGCGGCGGCGGCGCGAATTAGCGGATGTCGGGGGCTTTCGGGAGCAGCTCGCCGCCATACGACAGCAATGTGCTTTAAATCGCCGCGGGGAAAAGTTCGAAAGTGGCAACGATGGATTCATTCCGGATGTTAAACCAAGCCTATTATTAGCTGTCAGGTTTGCTAGCTGTTAAAGGTTTTGTTAATTTGAATGGAGCTAGCTGGGAAATGGGAGTGTTAGGCCCATTAACTGGACTACATTGTGCCGTAGTGACTTTAAATCTAAAAAAAAATAATAATCCCATTTTAGGATCTGCCATTTAAAACCTAAAAAACTCACCCACTTACTGTAAATTGTAATATTTAAACTGTAATAATTTATCTGTATATATGTTCATAACTCTGCAATATTTCATAACAGCTACATGTACAGTATTTTTTCAAACTTTTGTTCACTCCTTATCTTTTGCTTGTTATTTAAGACACTTAGTTTATTCATATTTCTTCTTCTCCCTTTTTCTCTTATTTTTACCGTTTAGACAATTTTTCTACTATTATTTATTATTGCTAAATTTTCTTGTAACTCTAGCACAACAATTTCCTTCGGGATAAATAAAGTTGTTCTTATTCTTAGAAAATCAAAAGTTAAGTTTGTTTGATGAATGAGTGATTTAATATAGATGAGTGTCAAATTTAAAATCTAATTATTTTTTTTCCATCGCTCTACAACACGAGCTAGTAGGCTAGTTCAGGAAATGCATCTCTTAATCATGTTGACAAGCAATTCTCCGCTTGCTCGTATTAGCAATGCTAATATCTTAGAGTTACCAACCTGCGCTATTTTAAAAAGCTAATATTACCAACGTTCACGCTAGTACAAACTTTATTTTGCCGACCTGTGAGTTAGCATTAAGCTAATATTATAGACTCGCGAGCTAGCTCGTAGCTTATGTTGCCGATCTGCACGCTAGCTCCCACCCTTGGGTGCTAACTGAGGGATGCAAACTCCTTCACAATAAAGATTACGTTTGTTTTGACTTCCTTCCGGAGGGTTCTTATAATTAAACTTCCCTTTTGACTGGCCTCGTCTCATCTGATTGGCCCGTCGTGCTATCACATGCTACGCCCCAAAAACTCTGGACTGACAACATATAGCACTTTTGCACTATTACCATTTTTGCACGGTTACAATAAAATCCATACTGCTGCTATTGTATTATAAATTATATACTAACTTTTTTATGCCTTTAAATCCATCTCATTTTCGCAGCTGCTATTGTATGCTATTACTCAATGACTGGTTTTCGCGCTAAACGGTACAGAAACTCTGTTGCTAATCTCTATATTTAAATTTAAATGACATTTTTAGACATTTCAACTTCTTATGCGGTTAAATCTCGGTCATCCTTTCACCTCAGTAGCGGTAGAATTTAACCTGCTTGGATTTTATAGCCTATGGTTTGTTTATTTGTTGTTATTTACTTTATGGTTTATGTACACTATTATTTCGTTCATCTCATGTCACCGTGGGACAGTGAGAAACATCTCCATTTTTCTTGGACGAAAAAATTGCCATGTAAATCAAAGTGCGATTAAAATAGTTAATTTGTAATTAAGTAATCGGCGAATTAATCAAAACGGTAGGTTTTTTTATTTGTAGCCTAGCGTAGCCACAATAACAAACGACACAAAATCAGCCTCTCGCGTCCAGATCGGCAAGATAAAGGGAAAACTACCACAAATAATTGATCAGCTTTCTCTTTCTTACATTTTTTTTTGCGTGCGCGCGAATGTGTGTGTGAATGTGTGTGTGTGTGTGTGTTATGCACCCCCTCCGCTGCCAGCCTTTCGCTTCGCATCAAGATAACATCCCCATAAAAAGGAACAAACAGAATTCGCAAGTACATGCTGTAAAGGTTAGAAACAACTTCCAGTCTGTGGACCGAGGACTTCCTTCAGACCTGCAGGAAGTGTCCGGACGTGACGTCTCGACTTTCGGAAGACAGAACCGATCACCCAAATATCGACGACTGATCACGTAGCGGCAAACAACCCTTGATACGTCGCATGTAGACGCAAAACCGTCACATATAGAGACGTCCGACCATTCGCTCATTCATTCATACGTCATAAAGTAACATGGATCCATTCACCGCCACCTTGGGTTGCTTTATAGTCACAACTAGTTAGTTATCATTTAGACCGGAGATTGTATCAAATGTGCATTAAATCTGGCTCGCCGCATGGACCGCTAATGCTACGAATCCCACGATGCTTTGCTAGTATGTTTGCTAGTCGCAGTCGAACCCGCTAGCGCTCCTTTTTTTCCTTTTGACCGTCATTAACAGCCATGCTAAAGTCCAGTGGCGGGCGTGCATTTCACACCCAGGCTTTCAGCGGCGCTCCGAATCAATCCACCCCCTAATAATTAGCTTATTGCTATAAATAAACATTTTATTATGCAGAAATGCAGAATAAAGTGGGGTGCATCGCGGATGGATAACTCATGTACGGTGATCCCTCGCTATAACGCGGTTTACTTTTCACGGTTTTGCTCCTTCACGGATTTGCATGGTGCATTGTGTTCTGCATTCTGATTGGCTAAAAAGTCACTCGGCTATTACAAATATAGTTGTCATGAATAGTAGAAGAGTTTCGCCACAATTTGGGAATAGATTGTAGATGCTCAGGCTAACGTGTCTGCCGGCACTGTTGTTCCAGCTTTCGTAAAAGCCGGCATCGACTTCGATGGGTTTGATTGATGACGATTACCGGTAAAAAAATGTGAATACCAAAATCAGATTTGCTCCCGCTCTGTTTTTAAATTCCCAGACTTGTATGCTTGTGTGTGTGTTATTGTTGCAAGGCGGACGTAGTAGAGGACACCATGAGAACGTTAAAGTGTGGGCGTGGATTGGATATTGAACCCGAGCCTTATAATCAGGTGCGCCTTATATGTGAGTGTCCAGTAATGGGACAGTGATCCCTCGCTATAACCAGGTTTACTTTTCACGGTTTCGCTACTTCACGGATTTGCATGGTGCATTGTGTTCTGCATTCTGATTGGCTAAAAAGTCACTCCGCTTCTTCTCTACCTGTGCGTCGATAACGTTGCAGTTTAATACGTACACGTACGTAAAACAGCTTGCCGAATTTACATGACGTACGTGCAAATTCTCTTGCGAGTTTCTCTAAAACCCATAATGTTGACAAAACGCTCTGGAGCGACAAAAGGGCCCAAAAGGCAGCGGAAGATGCTATCTATCGCAGATAAAGCTAAACTTCTGGACATGCTAAGGGAAGCTAAAAGCTATGCGGCTGTAGGTCGGCATTACGGAATGAATGAATCTTCCGTTCGTTCCATAAAGAAGGAAGAAAAAACATAAGGACGACAGCAGCGATAACTTTCGTAGCAGCAATAAGGTCGCGTTGGGCGGAGCTAATCTTGAAGCCTTCTGTGAGTTCATTACATAAATAAAATTTAATTTTCTCTTTAATACTTTGTGAATTTCAGAAGCAACACACTTGTTTATTGAAAGTGTAAAGCTAATAAAAAGCAATATATACAGCGGTGCCTTTATTTTAGACGTTAAAAAGTAATTTCAGCTCCCAGTGTTTTCTTATCCGTGGAAACCGGGTCCAAATGTCTCTTAGGGTGTTAAGAGTTGCTATGAAGCCCCACGATTGGTCCAGAGTGAACCCGCCTCTCGGCCAATCACAGCAGGGATCGGAAACCCTGAGCGCAGGATTAGCGGTGGATAATCAATGAATGAACGTGATAGATTCCTTCACGTAATTATCTTTGACTCTAAAAAGTAAAAGGATAATTAAAGGTTAATTGTATTTCAAGGCCGCGTGGGGGGACGAGGCGACGCTACGTAGCTTTTTAGCTATTCTAATTTTTATTTTTATTTCTTTTAAAATGGCACCCGAGGCATTTGAGTCCAAGCGGCGTCTGAATGGAGTTTTTCCAGAATAAAATATCTACGTTTGCATGTTTTCTCCGTGAAAGCGCCACTTTTCAATCTCGCCATTTCAAGTAGCCGCTTTCCCTCCGTCTCTCGGAATAAGAAATCCACGGTTGCCGTGTTTTAATTCTCCTCCCCAAATGACGGCGAAATGCCACAATTTGACCTTTCGGGGCCCAATCAGGAGACTTTGATTGACCGGCTCCGTCACTAATTTGTTGGTCTCATCACGCCACTCGGTGTAAATACCAAATCCCTCTGGCGATGATTCCTGTGGCGGATCTTATATTTTGGAATAATATCTAATTATGACTTAACTATCACTCCGCAGACGCCTGGAAACCTGAACGTTCCTGTCGGTCACATTCGAGAAGCTTGGATTGAAAAGACAGGGGAGTGAATGCGACTGTCTGAACCGTCCAGTTGGAGTTCGGTTCCAGGAAGTAGCCTCCTGCAGGGGGGGAGTTTTTTTAGCCTAGCATAGCATGGACCACGGTACGGACTGCTGTGGAACAAGCTTCTCCCAAGGGCACCTTCAGGTAAAGAAACAAACCACCGAAGAAGAAGAAGAGGAGGAAGACGACACGGAGGCGAAGCTCCTACAGGACGGTCAGATTTGTTTGTATGCTTCCCTGTTAGCCGTTAGCTTAACTTATTTGGCGTTATCTGACGTCTACATTTTAATGCAACGCGATTGACCCACGCTAGCTTTCCGATCGACCGGTAGACTAATCGACGTATTGGGCCCTCGGTGCCGAGGTACCTTATTTGGGTACCTTATTTGGGTACCTTAGTTGGGGAACTTATTTGGGGAACTTATTTGGGCCAAAATGTAGCTGTTCCTCTGCGAAACTCCTCTCAGGCACTGCAGATCAGAAGAGCTCAAACCTCTTCGTAGGAAGGAAACATCTGACTGGTGACCAGGAAAGGTACCTAAACATGCTGCTCTGCGCTCCAGAAGAAGGATCTGCCGATGGGCGTGGCCTAAGAGTTCCACCAATCAACTACGTCATATGAGATGAGAGGAGAACATTTTTATTTATCCCGAAGGAAATTGTTGTGCCAGAGTTTCAAGCAAAAACATAACAATAATAGATAGTAGTAGGAAGGAGGGAGAATAAGAATGTCTTAAGAAGGTCTTGAGCACAAAGATTTGAAGATTCCCTTCGGTTGAGGGAAGAGGAATTAAAAAGTCTGATAGCCTCAGGTAGGGAAGACCTCCTGAGGCGTTCAGTGGAGCTCCGTGGTGGCATCAATCTACGACTGGAAGAGCTCTGGTAGGACATCAGTGTCCATTGAGGGGGTGATGGACATCCATGATGCTGAGGAGCTTCTCTGACACCTGCACAGATCCAAACAGATCAAGCTCTCCTGATTAGCTTGTTGCGTCTGTTAGCATCAGCTGTCTAGATCCTGCTGCCCAGCACACAACAGCTAGAAGATGATGCTGGACACCACCGAGTGGTAAAACATCTGCATCATGGTCCCGCAGACGTTGGAAGATCTGAGCCTCCTGAGGAAGAACAGGCCCTTCTTGAAGATGGCGTTGGTGTTCAAAGTCCAGTCCAGTTTATTGTCCAGGTGGACACCCAGGTACTTGTAGGTGTCCACCATGTCCACTTCTGTACCCCTGATGGTGACCGGATCCAGGTGGGTCCTTTGTTTCCTGAAATCCACCACCAGCTCCTTTGTCTTAGACACATTGAGCTGCAGGTGGTTCAGTCCACACCACAAAGTGTGTGTTCCCATGTCATACGAGTTCCCATGTCTCGCAGAAGGAGCCAAAAATGGTTCCAGAAACTGCAAAAATAGATCTATAAAGATGAAATAAAGCACTATGGATGGTTTCCACTTTTCCCCAAAAGCAAATCATCTCATTCGGCTCCTTCAAGGCACCCCTGCTCCGGAGTCGACCCGCGACCCCGTCCGGCCTCGGCACCGATCCAGAGAATTAAAGGTGAAGCGTCCCAGCGATTCCAATAAACACTGGCTGCTCCCAGCTGGAGAGCAGCCAGTGCTATCGGGGGGGCGGCGGGCAAACAGCAGGATTAAAAGGTCTCCTGAAGGACTGCCGTGGTGAGGTGGACTCGGAAAGAGTAGACGCTCTCCTGTTTTAACACGATAGCGATAATATGTACCGTATATTTAATGTGTCGCTCAGGTAAACAAGGCTCGGAAGGTCGCGGGAAAAAGGAAATCCCGTGATTTAGCGATTTAGCGATTTAGCGATGCTACACTGAAGGTCCGACGATGTTGTGGCCCAAAACATCTCCGAAATCCTCCTTTAAACTTGGTAACTTTTTCGCCTTGTGAGCTACTTCAAAAACGCTGAATATATATTTTTTGATATATCTTAACACAATAAATGTTTGTTGATCTTGCAAAACCTTTTGAACCCGTACAGGTTACATTTTTGGTCAATATCTAATTCTGATGACTTGAATGGAGTTAGCAGGATAGCTGAAGTTAGCTGGGTGACAAATGACTGCTGGGATTTGAGTTCCTTCACCTCGGTAGTGAAGTAGAAGTCAGTGGTGTTGTTTTTGGGAAGTTTTTCGGAATAGCGACGGCAGATGACTTTGAAAATGACATAGCAAAAAAAAAAAAAGTCCACCTCCACTTCCGTACGCAAGTGATACGTTTTAGTCTTTTTACCCGGTTTGGCTCCCCTACTCATTTTTATACCCATAAGTTTGGAAGATATAAATTGGATGCTAACGCGCTAGCTTGCTAGGACGCGCCGTCGTGTGCACGCCTGTGTCAGAAAAGGTCAGATTGGACGAACCGACGGTCAGTCAAGTGAGGATGAGAAGTTCCTGTCGGTCACATTCGAGAAGCCCGGACTGAAAAGACATGGGAGTGAATGCGACTGTCTGAACCGTCCAGTTGGAGTTCGGTTCCAGGAAGTAGCCTCCTGCAGGGGGGGAGTTTTTTTAGCCTAGCATAGCATGGACCATGATACGGACAGCTGTGGAACAAGCTTCTCCCAAGGGCACCTTCAGGTAAAAAAACAAACCACCAAAGAAGAAGAAGAGGAGGAAGACGACACGGAGGCGAAGCTCCCACAGGACGATCAGATTTGTTTGTATGCTTCCCTGTTAGCCGTTAGCTAACGCCGGACTTATTTGGCATTATCTGACGTCTACATTTTAATGCAACGCGATCGACCAACGCTAGCTTTCCGATCGACCGGTAGACTAATCGACGTATCGGGCCCACAGTGCCGAGGTACCTTAAGTTTTATAACCTTTTCTCCACCAGAAGGCAACAAGAACTTTCAAATCCAAGCAGAGTCCCTCCAGAGTTCTTTGCACTCGCCAAGTTCTCCGTTTCTTAGCGCTGCCGCTGTTGCCGTGACGATAGCCATTTTTTAAGGGCATACTTTAGCTGTTGAGGCACTATCTTTCCTTGTTGCTCTGCTACGAAGCTAGCTTCACTGCCGCAGCGTTTTTGCCGTAGTTTGGTTTTTCATTTTGTAGTTTTTCTGGAAGGCTAACTTTAGCATAGTTAGCGCCGTGGATTGTACTTTTTGACAAGCGACGCTGCCTCAACATATATTGTCCTTCCCATCTTTCTGTATCTACTTTTCTCTTCCTGGACATTTAGGGATCATGTGGATTTCCACTTGTTGATGTTGTGCTGATGCTGCGACCTTGTGGCTGGACGCCGTCACTTTGCGGGCAACATGATCGAAATGTAGTTTATCGTCAATGCGCGTGTTGAACTTGTTTATTTTTTGACAATCAGACCTTTTCAGATGGTCCCAAGGACCACAGAAAATGGCGTGGTGGACCACTTTTAGCCCGCAGGCCTTGAGTTTGACGTGCGATCCGACAAATTTAACTCCTTTGTTTCACATTCTGAGAAGTTTGACTTCAACATTTCACATTCTAATCCAGTTGAATCCCCAAAAAGTTGTTACTTTGCCCCCCTTAGCACAAGAACCCCCTTCCACCTGGTTTCTACCGATCGTCTCCCATTTGCAGAAGAAGCCAAATCAGAAACCGCCAGACGCAGGAACGTAGAACAGGATAAAGACAACAAACGAATAGACACAGTCGTACCGTATGTTGCCGTTGTTTCTGAGAAACCAGGCAAAAAATAAGAAAAAACTACCCAGTCGCGAGAAGATGATGGAGAATGTGGTGTCACTTCCACTGAGGATCGTGATGACGTCTACGTTTGAGAGACCAAACAAACTCGGCCCGACACAGGAGAGACTCCACGACACAAGAAGGACAAGGGCCATTGGATAGAGGACATGTATTGTGGCCAGAGAAGGCAGATGGTTGGAGAGAGGAGTCAAAGCTATCAGCTAACAACACAACGGAAACCGGGGAGACTCCAAACAGACCCCCAATCTCCAGATCCAAAATGGAGGCAACATCCAGTGCACCACTATTCCGCCTTTGCCTTTGACAATGGACACATCAGCTATCCTTCTCGGAAGCTACCGACCCCTGCGGGTTTGGAGGGCTAGCACCTACGTATTCCTGGTGTTTACCAAATAGTTGTTTTTTTGTGTCAACCAGTTGTTGGAGAGTTGGGGTTCAGGTGAGTTTTCAAAGAGAATGTAGATGACCCGAGATCCTGGAAAGGAGAGGAGTGCGTTAGCGGCGCTGGAGCTGCTCGCTAATTGGAACTGAAAAACATTTATGCTAAAAATCAGCGAGCGATGAGCGCGGCATCCGGAGGTGACGCTAATCAACGGGAAAGTTTAGGAACGCTTATATAGACGTGAGGCAGAAATCATGAGTATCTATATTTTTATTAATTTCTCTCTCTTGTTGCCACGTTGCCGGCCTATTGTTTTGCATCCGCACAACCGTTCTCGGGGGAAATGAAGCTGTTCGAGCACAAACGGTGACTCACCAAGTTAACACCTTTCCTTGTTAAATGTCTGTTGGAGGTAAAAATTTAGCGCCGCTAATTGTTTCTTAACACCGATCAAACTGTTTCACCGGAACAGACAGGTATATTATTACACTGTTTGCAGACCAATGCTAAGCTAATTGCCCTCTGCAAGCAAGCCTTCCATAGTGACAGATTGGTCTCCACTTGTACATGTAGGTCATTTACACTCCATCGCGTCCACGCAGACGCACACGGCGATGGCGGCAGAGCGCGGCGCTAACCAGGCTACCGGCGGCGGAGTTGGAGTTTAGTGTATTGCCAAAGGACAGTCTGGCGTGCAAGTCAAGCCAGATTTTTTTTCATTCGCCGCCAAATCACAACATGGTTGTCTCGGGACGCTTTCCAAGTAGAGCAGGTCTGGACAACACCCTTTAAGATGATGGGTGGCCTCCAGCATCCCTTCCATTAGCGAGCGCTGAGCTACGAGCCCCTTCTTGTTTGCAGTGGTGACAGATGAGGTGATGTTTGCAGAAGACATGTTGATCTGTAGTGAAAGCAGGGAACAGGTTGAGGAACATCTAGAGAGGTGGAGGTATGCTCTGGAAAGGAGAGGAATGAAGGTTGGTCGCAGTGGAGAGACCAGAGATGCTGTTTGGACTGGAAACAAGACAGGAGGCAGAGCTGGAGGTTGCAGAGATGAAGATGTTGAGGTTCTCTTTGGGAGCGACCAGGATGGAGAGGATCAGGAATGAGTCTATCAGAGGAACAGCACATGTTAGATGTTTTGGAGAGAAGGTCAGAGAAGGTAGACTGAGATGGCTGAGTCATGGACAAAGGAGGGAGAGTGAATATATTGGTAGATGGATGCTGGAAGACCTCCAATTCCAGCATCCGTCTACCGATGTATTCACTCTCCCTCCTCTGTACAACCATCGCAGTCCAGCTTCTTGATCTCCACTCCCTGTAGCCTCACCGTTCCTCCTGAGTTCTTCTCATTCATGCACATATACTCTGTCTTGCTCTGACTAACTTTCATTCCTCTCCTTTCCAGAGCATACCTCCACCTCTCTAGATTTTCCTCTACCTGTTTTCTGCTCTCAATACAGATCACAATGTCATCCGCAAACATCATGGTCCATGGAGATTCCTGTCTAACCTCATCTGTCAGCCTGTCCATCACCATTGCGAACAAGAAGGAGCTCAGAGCTGATCCATGATGGAGTCCCACCTCCACCTTGAACTTCTCTGTTACCCCTACAGCACACCGTACTAGTTTCTCACAGCGAGCATACATGTCCTGCACCAGTCTAACATACTTCTATGTTACCCTGAGTACTTGAAATCCTCCAACTTCTCAATATATATCCCGCCATTATTTACTACTATTATTATTTGTTTTACTTGTATTTTTAGCAAGCTTGTCTTGCTGCTGCTGCTGCTGCTAAACAATCTCCCAAGCATGGGATCATTAAAGTACATCTCATCTCACTAGCTCACCTTTGGCCTGAACACATGATCCGTGTCGCCCCCTCGCCGCCCACTGGGCCGAAACCGCCCCCCCGCCCCCCCCCGACCCCTCGACCCCTCGACCCCCCGTATCGAGAAACCATCCTTCATGTCCCGCAAACCCAACGCCCAACAAATCGCTTCCCCGTTGGAAGTAAACGACTCTTTCATGATCAATTTCGTTCTCCTCAGACGTGACACATTACTTAGCGCCACTTGGTACCTTGGACTGGTGATTTGTCTTTATTTGCGGGTTCACACATCCCCCACCCCGGTTGGTCGATTGGTTTCTCCCGCCGAAAAAAGGGTTTCCTATAGAAAGCCGGGGAATCATACGCTTGCTTGGATGGGATGTACCAAATTTGCGAACGACTTCGACATGGGAGAGACCACATTTGCACATTCTTTTACAAAAACTTTATTTTGTTATTTTGTTTTCAGCGCTACACCGCTTAAAACACACTTAAAATCTTTAAATTTCTCAAAAATCATTCGTGCACCTTTTTATCTGGTATATCCATTGGTTTCACCCGCCCTTTCTGGACACTCGAATGGGATGTACCAAATTTCTGGACTATTTCGACGATAGTTACGGTTTTGTTTTTCATTTTTTCCATTTTGTTTTGTTTGTTTTTAGCGCTACACCGCTGCAAAATCTTGGTACCATCATTTTTCGCACTATAAGGCGCATTTAAATTCCTGATGCTTTCTCAAAAATCATCCATGCGCCTTATAATCCAGTGCGCCTTATACGTGAACTGACCCCCAACCAGTTTTATGTGGTACACCCCCCTCCCCCTATGTTTGTCGATTGGTTTGTTCCAAATTTCGTCGAAAGAGACTATATTTGCTAATTTTTTTTTTTTAATATTCTTAATTTCAGTGGGTTTTTTTTTTCGGGAGGGGGGGACTTTATTTTTTAATGCTTTATTTCAGCGCCACCCCACTGCAAAATATTGATTACCATCATTTTCGCAAGATAAGACACAAGTAGAATCTTGACAGTTTCTCAAAAATCATCCTTGCGATCCAGTTTTGTATGAACTCTTGTTGTGTTTATTGACCTCCAACTAATTTTATGTGGCGCTCAAACATCTGGCAAAATGTTGTCGGACCGTTCTCACCCAACCTCACAGTAACCTCAGGTGTCCATGGCAACCATTATCCAATCAGAGAACAGTACGTAGTACGAATTAAACATGAATTAATCAATTTTAAGTAAAGGAAGCAAAACTGACTGTTTTCTTTGGCTTTATTTACACTTATTTACTTTATTTGCGTCTTTTGGTCCACGTAAAAACTACTTTTGCAGCGCACCACACACACAAACTTTGGCTTTTCCCCCAAAATTAAGTTTATTTGGGAAGGTTTTTAAGCGCTCTTCAAACGGGACCTTCACAACTGCGTTATTAGGAGCAGGAAGGATGAAAAATACCTCCTAAATATATCGCTAACAGCAGCTTTACAAGCCATAACTATCAGGTGGTTAAAAGCTTACATATATAGATCCAAAAAATTTGGGATTTTTACCAGATGGAGCAAATTACATATTTATTAAGACTTCTGAAGCTGATCTTTTCTTCCCGATGGGCTCCTGCAATGTCTTTATCAATACAGTAAGTTTAAAATCAAAGAGTTTTGGACTGACACTGGACATTAGCAATATATCCTTTTTTTTTTTCTTTTTTTTTTTTGATCATGTCATTGATGCAGAAAAAAATAAAATAATTTTATTTTTTAAATAAAAAAAAAAGAAAAATTTCGCATCAGACAACATCGCTGGAAAAGTCTTTGGGGTCATTTTTTTTTTTTTTTTTTTTTTCAATTAATTTATAAATGCTCATCTACCGGCGTATTCGTTGTCGGTATATTTTCTCTACAGGTAAATAAGGATAGCACAAAAAAAAAAAAAAAAAAAAAAAGTGCCGAGAAGCAATTTGACATCCAAATCTTTCCGAGGAGCAGAATGAGAAATATCATCTTAAATCAATTTTTTTTTTTTTTTTGGTCTCATATATATTCAATAGAACAACTTATGCAATATGAATGAATGGAAAAAAAAAAAAAGCAATAATTTTTCACCTCCAGTTTTGCTCCCGACCTTGAAAGGAATTCATCTGTAATAAGTGCCTGTTTTTTATGATTTTTTTTTTTTTTTGTATCCAATACATTAACATATGCCGCAGGGAAATAAAAATAAAAATATTTTTTCACCTACACTCCTGCTCTTGACCTTGAAACAAATACATCTGTGATCATTGTCTTTTTTTTTTTTTTATTATTATTCCCGTCTAGCGTTCCCGGGAGATGCGTTTTACCGCCAGCGGGGACGAGGAAGCGCGAAGCAAGGCAGGGCCGGGATATTGACTTTTATTTGTTCATTTTTTTTCCAATATGCAGGTGAGGGGGAGGCGATGGGAGAAACCAAAAAAACCCAAAAAATGAAAAGATGGGGAAAAAAAAAAAACAAAGCCGTGTTTTTTTTTTTTCTGTGAAATGTGACATCATTTTCCGCCGTCTGCTTGATCACAATGGGAAAAAACAGCGGTGCTGAAATTGTATCTCTACACCACGCTGGTGTTCGCCAGTGTGTCGTCGGTTAGCAATTTCGGAGGTTTGGTACGGTCCGATACCTACACGAAACACACACGCTGTGATACGCCATTAATTTTTGTGTTTTTTTTTCGTCCCCAAAACAGCTGAACTAGTTTACTATCATCAAATATACTCGTGTTTACCATAATTTCCGTACTTTTGAGCGCAAAGAGAGAGAGGAGTTAAAGAAGTCGACTTAGTTGAAACAGAAATATCATCTGAACTGAAGAGGGGCCCCGGACACAACCTTTCACAAACCTATAATGGTGTACCGGGATCAATACCGAGACAGACCAGGATCTTCTGGACCCTCCAAACAACCAGGAAAGATCTACCAGCAGAACCAGACCCCGGTAACATTCCAATGAGGCTCAGTCCATGAGATCCAACAGGTTTCACTCCCTTGTTTAGCTTTATCTTTTCACGTTCCAACCCAGGTCATCCCCAAAAGTTGCTGCTTTGTCCCTTACAAACAATCCCCTTGGACCTAGTTTCTGGACAACAACTCTTACATTGGGAAACTCCTCACAGGTCATTAGAACTGAAGAAGCCTCTGCGATGAGTAAAGACATACAAGTCTGGTTGCCAGGACAAGAAGGTGTCTACAGCAAGATAGTTCTTGTGGAAATATTCTTTTTGGGAAAACTGGACTTGTATGTCATTTGGCAGACACTTTTAAGCAATGAGACTTACAAGAAGTCCAATACAGTTACCGAAGATCTGAAATACCAGTAATCAGAAATGCCCACTCAACCAAATAGCCATCTCAGAACTATACCCATACATATACTCAATTTTTTTTTTTTTTTGGGGAGGGGTGGTTGGGGGCTGCAATTTGTAGGGTAGTGCTTGGTGAAGAGGTATGTTTTCAGCTCATGGTGAAAAATGGGCAGCGACCCCGCTGTTCTGATGTTTTCCCGGCGTTCGTTCCGCCACCGAGGAGCCGATACCGAGAAGAACGGTTCGATCTGCAGCCGAAGGCTCCGAGTGATGGGGTTGACGGTCGCCCAGAGGTGGCAGATCGGAGGGGACGGGTAGGGACATGTGGCTTGACCATAACCTGGAGATAAGAAAGGGCCGTCCCATTCACTGCCCGGTATGTCTTTACTCGAAGACGTTTCATCCCACGTCCAACGTCGTACTGGGATCGACACCAAGACACATGAGCACACATGGACCACGACCATCTGCACCCTCCAAACCACCAGAACCAGCCTCTGGTAACTGCCACATGAGCTTCAGTCCATGGGATCCAACAGGTTTCACTCCTTTATTTAGCTTTACCTTTCACATTCCAATCCAGGTCATCCCCAAAAGTGGCTCTTTTGCTCCAACGAACAACACCCCTGTTAGCATAACAACCCCCTAAGACCTAGCTTCTGCACATCAACTCTTCCATTTATGTAACAAGCCACCACCACCTAAACCCGCTCACAACCCTGTTGGTTATATTGGAAACTTCCAGCGGGTCATTAGAACTGAGGAAGCCTCTGGGATGAGGGCTGACACGTCCTCAAGTGAAGGCATACAAGTCTTGTTACCAAAAGAAGAAGAATTCACCATGACCTGGACGACTGAGAACCTCCTCAGACATCATCAACATGATCGTTCATGAAAACCTAAACCCAAATCACAAGTCGACAAACTCATTCTTTCATATGTCCGGACAATCTAGGGCCTCCCATGTCCCAAATTTTTGGACTTCCGGAAAAACGGGGAACCTCGAGGAACACTGCTCAGACAACGAAAGGGCTAAAATATCCCCCCCCTGGCGTCATGTGACAACAAGATGCATTCAGGAGCAGGAAATCCCAGCGACGTCCTCCGATTTAAACGTCACCGATTGCGAAAAAGTGAAAGAAATCTCAGCGAAATGTCAACAGATGCGTCCTTTTTTTTTCCCTTTTCTTGTTTCCCCCAACCTTTACGCAGGAGACGTCTTTGAATCGACGCCTGGTCGATGGTCGTGGCTTCCCTTTGTCGCCTGCTTTTATCCATTTCATCAAATTTTTTTAACCGATTTTAATCGCTCAATGTATTGATTTATTAAAGGACTGATTTTTGTATTTAATTACGCACGTATTCATTTGACTATTACTTTGCTGGTTGAACTACTTACTGTTACTACTCCATAAATACTTACTAATCTTACGAGTTTTAATCTTTCTTTAATCTTATTATTGCTTCTAAATGAATCTAAAGATTAAGTTGCTGTTGCTTCCTATTGTTGCCTCCTTTTTATTTGTATTTTTTTTTATAAATTTACTCCTTAGCTTTATCTACATTTTTTTAAAATAAATATTGATTAATTTACTTATTAAATGACTTCCTTATTTCGTTACTTTTTTTGATTTATTGTCATTTTAAACTTTTTTTTTTGGTCATCTATTTATGTACTTAATTACTTACGTATTTATCTATTAATTTGCTTAATAATCTACTTGCTTCTTCCTACGACTGATTAGTTACTGATTTAATTACTTATTAAATTGCGATAGCAATATCTTTTTATTCACCACATTATTTACTCATGTTTATTTAATCACTCGTACTTATGCTTCTATTTTTACAATTTATTCACGGATTAATTTACTTATTTATGTTTATTTAACTCCGTAATTTTATTTATCTAATCACTTATTTATTTCTTATTCATTTATTTATCCATTTTTTTTTTTTTTTTTTTTCCAATTACTTGAAAACCGAGTCTGGATGCTTCCTTAAAGCAGGAAAAATGACTCATGGGAGTCTATTAAACAGATTATATGTGGCGTAGCCATTATGAGCACGAAAGCAAAAATGGTAATTAGATGCAGAAAAAACATATATATATATATATATTTCTTGTCCGTCGTGTCGGACAGGAAACGGTAGCGGCTGGTCGGATCGCCGCCAGCGTTGTTTCGAGCGGAAACGTTCCCCATATTAAGACGATTTAAAGCAAATGCTGATGACCTTGGCGTAATGGTTTGCGAAGCAGCTTCCCGCCGCCTAATAGGAAAAACCGTGGGAGCGACTAAACAACCCTGCAATCCTCTCTTCCCTCGGGGGGGGGGGGAAGCCCAGATCAGGCCGAAGAGCAATTATAATCTATATCGCACTGGGATTCACCGGTGCTCCAAACAAGACGCGGCCTGGAACCCGGAGAAAAGAACGAAAACGATGTGGTAACGCTAATATGCTAATAATGCTAATCGCGCAGAATAGAACGGGATTTGGTTTTGATCTGATGGCGATGGGGACGTTTCCATTCACGCTAGCTATACACATATCAAATAAATGATAACTTAAAATAGTAGCATTCGAAGCTGTCAGAAAATATCAAATGTTTAATTTTATATGATATTGAATGTGATAAAAACGTCGATGCAAAAATTGGCTGGCAGCAGACAAAAGGGAATAACGATACAATAAATCATAGTAATAATAAAAAAAATATAAAAATAATAATAATATTATGGAAAAATGAAAATACTACTACTACTTATAATAATAATTATTATTATAATAGTAATAAATGAAAACTGTAGTACAACTACTACTACTACTAGTAATAATAATAATAACAACAATAAAAAATGAAAATGCTACTACTATTTCTTATACTACTAATACTAATAATAATAATAAATGGAAATACTACTGATACTACTACCAATAATAATAAATGAAAATATAGCTACCACTACAAATACTAATGATGATGATAAATGAAAATATTATTACCACTACTACTACTACTACGACTAACAATTATAAAAATAATAAATAAAAATACTGATACTACTACTAATAATAAAAGAAAATATAACTACTACTACTAATAATAATAATCATAAATGAAAATATCATTTCTACTACAACTACTACTACTAATAATAATAGTTATAAGAATAATAAATGCAAATACTACTGATAGTAATGATAATAATAAATGAAAATGTAACTACTACTACTAATAATAAAAAATCATACATGAAAATATTATTACTACTACTAATGATAATCATAAGAATTCAGCATTTGTTTAAAAGATATTGATGTCGAAAATAATAAAAATACAAAAACATATTTAAGCAGGTATATATTTTTATATAAGTATATATATATATATGTGCTACCACTGAATATCAAACAAATATCCATCACAGAGGTTGAACTGGACTCAGGAGGCGTCACTTTTACTTTAAAATATTAATTTATTCATTCATTGATTCCTGATCAAGAACTCTCACACACACACACACACACACAGATATTTATATACGTGTGTGTTGCCGGCCATTAATGGCCCATAAAAGTCATTAGCGGAATAGTCCTCTAATACGGTCACTGTGCTCTGTTTTCTATTGATGAGGAAAATCAGCAGAATCCGTTGCGGAAAAAAATACAGCCATGTGTGAAATTAGATTCTGTGCTGCGTTCAGTCAAAGTATGAACACACACTTCTGGACTCTTCAAGTTAGGAAGGAAAAATAAAAAAAAAATAAAAAAAAAAACCGCGCTGCATGTGAGAATTCCTGCACATTTTTCCATGTGCACGTGTCCAGAGATGGTATTTAAGCTCCGCACGTAAATCATTGGTCTTAAAAAGCATCTCCAGGCGTCTTCTGACCAAAAAGGGAAAATTATAGATTTAAATCTATCCATGACCTTAAAAGTAATCTGCCTCATAAGTCCTGTGTTCATTGAACTGCGGTAGTAAATAATAAGAATTAGTATTATTATCATAAATCTAATTTTCATGAATATACGGAGACATAATAATTAAAATTTGACTTATTTCTTCTGGGATTAGGAAATCTCTGACCTCTTACAGCATCATTAAAAAAATATTAATCCATTAAAAGCCCGACCCAAATGGAGCTTCTATTATTATTATCATTTTTTTTTTAATCATTATTTAATTTATCATTATAAGCATAACAATGATAAAGTATTGATAGTATTATTATAGGATTTGGAAACTCCTTTACACATTCCACATCATTAAAAAAATATGAACCCGTTGAAAAAAGACATGAAAATTATATTTTATTATCATTACTATTTTTGATTATAATTACTATTATCATTCATCATAATATTAGTATCATCAGAAGTAGAAGTAACAGCAATGCTTTATTTATCCATGAAATCATATATATATATATATATTTATGATATATATATATATTTAGAAACTCCTTTACACTTTCCACATCATTAAAAAAATATGAACCCGTTGAGAAAAAACGTGAAAATTATATTGCTTTCTAATTTTATTATCATTACTATTTTTGATTATAATTACTATTATCATTCACCATAATATTAGTATCATCAGGAGTAGAAGTAGCAGCAATGCTTTATTTATCCATGAAATCATATATATATATTATATATTTATGATTTATATATCATAAATATATCATAAAGTAAACATTTAAACATGGTTTGCATTGCAATAAAAAAAAGAAAAATATTCACGCTTAAAACTAATTGGTTCAAAAATCCCATCAATTCATATGCGCTAATAAGTTGTCTTCTAAACAAAAAAAGAAAAAAAAAAGAGTAAATGTATATTTAAATAAAATAATATAAAACAGAGTGAAAAAATAAATAAAAAAAAGAAATATTTCATAAAAATATGAAAATTGATAAAAAAAATATATATAAAGAAAATAAAGAAATAGATAATAAAAATAAAATAAAATACCGGTCCACCATTTACGGACCTGCTGTTTTTCTGTCTTTGCTCTGCAGCTTGAAGAAACAAACCACACCAAGTCACACCAGAGGTTCGACAGCAATGATTAGGGTTCCCGTCGTGCACGGCGGTGGCGGCGGCGGTGCGAGAGGCGCGCAGATGCATTAATTAGGCTGCGGAAATGAAGAAAAAAAGCAGTTTTGTTCGCGTACGTGGTGAATTACCATGTTGAGCCGGCATGGTGGGTGGAAATAACCCTTCCCTGCCTCCCCTTCTAAAAGCAGACCTGACAGAAAATCATGGGATACAGCCAGAAGCAGTCCAGGCAGGTAAGAAAAAATAAAAATAAAATATAAAATAAAAAAAATGAATTAAATAAAATTAAGTCATGACAGATGGAAGTGTCCATAATGTAATGATAATTCATATAATTTTGTTCAAAGTGCCTATTAACGCTAAACTCTACATGTGTTCCAACTCCTATTTTATTTGATTTTATCTTTAATTGTCTCTTTTATTTGTATTTATACTCATATTTATTGTTATTGATATTGTCATAGCTGCCCCTTTTGTGGAAATTTGATTAAATGTTATTTTATTTTATGCAAAAAAATCTGCCTGTCATTAAACAACCATTCCTTTATTGTTATCATTATTATTATTATTGTTATTTGTTTTACTGAGAAGGTGCTCATTGTGTGCATGAATTAATGATCCATCCATCAAATTATTCCCTTTTTCCAATGAGCAATAAAGAACAATCCACATTAATATATATTTTTTTTATATGTTACCAATTCACATTTTTTTTTAATCACTTTTAATGTTTGCTTTTTATTGCTCATTTTAATTTTTTTTCCGTCTATGTATCTGTACGGTACCCTTGAGTATCACGTACGGCGCTTCTTGTCTATTAAAAACGCATCAATATTTGATGTCGAAACCCGCTTTCGACCATCACGGCTAACCGCGCACGTGCCGGCGTAATCTTTGGTAGCATATGGTGAAAACACGGCTTCCCCCCCGCCGACCGACGACCTTCACGCTTAGCAATCAGCTAAAAAGCTAAAAAAAAAAAAAGGCGAAACCTGCGACTTCCGATAATCCCGTCTGTCGCAAAAGCCGTTTCATTTTGGAGATGAGTGACTATTCAATATCCATTTGCGAGGCAATTAACGCATACATACGTCGGCGGCCGTTTTAATGTCATGGACGACACGGCGAGGCGTGCATGACACACACACACACACACACACACACACACACACACACATGTGGTGCTAAATTGTTGGAAAACGTGACGCACTTTGCGGTAGATCTCCCTCCGAGTGTCAATGAGTGTGTTGACATTCTCACCGATGACACTCCATGGCGGTCGGCGTGAATTTTTTGTTTGGTTGCGGGTTCTTTTCTCGCCGTATCCATGGCGACGTGTGCCAAAAAATGCACCGGTGCTTTTGTTTATTTTTTTTTTCAAGATTCACTCATTCATTCTTTATCCATACCGCTTATCCTGAACTCAGGGTCAGCCTATCCCGGGCCGGGATTGGACGAGAGGCGGGGTTCACCCTGGACCAACTTCAAGTGAAGAAGTGAATAATGTCCACATGAGTCTTAATCCATGTGATTTACACAACAAGACATCATAACCTAGATCTGCCTAAAAACCTGGCAGTTATATTGGGGAAACTCTTCACTGGTCATTAGAACTGAAGCAGCCTCTGGGATGAGGGCAACAGGACTTGTATGTCCTCAAGTGAAGACATACAAGTCCTGTTGCCGCAATTTCAAAAGTAACACCAAGTGAAGACATACAAGTCCTGTTGCCACAATTTCCAAAGCAACACCAAGTGAAGACATACAAGTCCTGTTGCCATAATCTCCAAAGCAACACCAAGATGTGTCAGCACCCATGGACCAGGATAATCTGCACTCTCCAAACCACCAGAACCAGACCCCTTTCACTTCCACATGAGCCTCAGTCCATGGGATCCAACAGGTCTCACTACTTTGTCTGGCTTGACGTTTCACGTCCGAATCCAGGTAAATCCCAAAAAGTTGCTCTTTTGCTCCAAGGAACGACACCCCCGTTAGCATAGCGACACCCTTAAAACTAGCTTCCGCAGATCAACTCTTCCATTTACAGTCATGGTCAAAGGTTTTGAGAACGACACTTTCACAAAGTCTGTTCCTTGAGGGTTTTTAGGTGTTTGCCAGATGTTTTTATGGTTGTGTCACTCTCAAAACTTTTAGCCATGACTGTACTTTGACTGAACGCAGCACAGAATCTACAAGCCACCAACGAGCCACCATAACCTACGTCCGCCAAAAAAACCTGCCAGTTCAATTTGGAAACTCCCCACAGGTCATTAAAAGTGAAGAAGCCTCTGGGACGAGTGCTGAGATGCCTTCAAGTGAAGACATACAAGTCCTGTTGCCAAGATAATATTTCGACAAGAATACAGAGACAACGATTTAATCGCTCATTCACATTTAGACACATAAATATTCACTCTTTCATTCATATTTTCATTCAAAGAGATACAAGTCAGGGGGCAGGGTGGCACAGTGGTTCATGCTTTGGCCTCTCAGCACGAAGGACCCTGATTGGTTTCCCACAAGGCGACCTTTCTGTGTTGAGTTTGCATGTTCTCCCCATGCCTGCGCGGGTTTCGTCCGGGTTAGCATAACATCATTAGCATAGCAACCCCTCTTACACCTAGTTTCTGCAGATCAACTCTTCCACTAACACACACAGTAAGCCAGTATGGCGGACTCAATTGTCCACTCAAAGGTGGACTCAATTGTCCGAAAATGACGGTAGATACCAACAATTGTTCCTATTTGGTGCAGGGCAGTAAATGGGTAGGACTCATTTTGGTCCAGGGTTCACATTTGATGTCGAGCGACGGACCAGTAGAATTATAGCGTAATTACTTAGAAGTTACTCAAAGTCCACATTTTCCCTTTGTTTACGTGCAAAGGAGAACAGGTAAATTATAAAAAAACGACTGCTCCTGAAGAAAAGCAATTTCAACAACACCAAGGCTCAGTTCTGTCTTCTCAGTTCTCGGTGCATTTTGTTGTATTTGAGTCTAATAGCGGCACCGAAACTGCAAGTTTCTTATCAACCTCAACCGACAAATAAGAAGTGACAAACAACCTTACACTCCACGTCCACTTTTCTCTTTCTTGACAGCGACATCTTGCCGATGAGGGTGTCGGATCCAAACGGAAAAGCAGGTACATTTCTAACGAGAAGTGAAAATGCTATTTCCAGACCCGTTGCTAAGCATTAGCAACGATATGCTCAGAACTCAGCAATGCTAAATTCTGAATCACATCGTTTTGTGCCGTGTTGCTAACACTGCGTAAAACAGTGCAACCCTAGCAGACGATATAGGAAATGCATTTTTATTTCATGATTTTTATGTATTTTTTCAAATAGATTTATTCCACGAGCAGCATTGGACCCCCGGGCGGGCAGTTCATAACCCTCGTTTCGATTTCGAACCGACAAAATGACAAATACGATCCCGGTTAGCCGCCGCCGCAGCGAGTTAGCGAACCCGCTAGTCGCCGCTTCTTGCCAAAACCGACGTTTTCCCTCCGGGACGCCGTTTCCAGCACTTAACCAGCTCTTCTTCCCTTTCATTGGCACATTTCCGTCTTGGTTGTGTAAACGTCGCAATTATCTGGACAACAACAAGTCACGCTAAACCTTGTAGGCGTACATGTACGCACGGTTTCCGCTCAAAGGTGCATCCTGCGATTCCATTTCAGGGACGAAAACGTAGCCTTTGCATTCTTTGGAAAGCTGACCTTGGATTTTCTTCTTTTTTTTTTTTTTTATGTGTGTGTGGAGCGGCACGGATTAGAAGAAATCTTCCCCGAACACACATTTCGCTCGGAGGGACGCGCGCCCCGGCTTTATTTCACAAATGCGAAACAAGGCTACTTTCTGCGCCGCAATCTTTTGGCGATTGACACAAAAAAAAAAAAAAAAAGACACAAAAATTAATAACTAAATGGAACGCGATGGCCGGTGGGGAGGGGTTCTTATCATTTTCCCGAACGTGTCAAAAGTAGGTCAAGCGGAGAGGCGGAGAAACTTGCTCAGTTTCGTGTAAAGACTTCCAAAAGTCAGGCTGAACTCCTGGGCAATGTGACCTCCCGGTGAATTAATGACTTTCTTACTCGTGCCTCTGCGCGGCTGCAGGAACTGCAAATTCATGCTAAAGTTAGCCAAGTGCACTTGAAGCTTCTCGGTGGTTTAAAAATTCCGTTCGGAGAAATGCGATGCGTCGTGGTTCGGCCCGGATCGTGACCCTTCGCAGGGAATAACAGGAATAAAAAGATTGAGTTTTTGAGGAAGCTTCTAGCTAGCGCTAGGCTAACCCCAAGCTATGCTACCATGTTATCTATTATAATCTTACTTTTTTCCCATTTTTTTTCTTCTTTTTTTCCTCCCCGTTCTCTTGTCCATTCTTATCCCGAATGATGTTTTTGTTGTTGTTTTCTCTGCTATGTATTTATTTGTGGACGTCTCTTGCTATTGACTGATTGTCCTCTTATTGTTTCTCTATATTTATTTATATTCATATTTATTGTTACTAAACTGTTACTCTGCTTTGTAGAAAGCTATTCCCCGATGGGGATCAATAAAGTTTATCTTATTTTTATTCTTGCTGTTGTTGTCACTTGTCTCTTCTATATATATTTATATTGATTGATTGTTATTGTTGCTGTTTTTCCATCCCCTTTGGGGATCAATAAAGTTTTATCTTCAGCTTTTCCTATGTTGCACTGCGTCCACCGTTGGTATTTATGAATATTAAAGCTGTTTTTGTATCACGTCAGCTATTAGCATGTAATGCTAAGCGCGACTGGAATGATTAGCATGATTAGCATGATTAGCATGATTAGCATGATTAGCATGATTAGCATGATTAGC
Source organism: Fistularia commersonii (assembly GCF_037954325.1). NCBI lineage: Eukaryota > Metazoa > Chordata > Actinopteri > Syngnathiformes > Fistulariidae > Fistularia > Fistularia commersonii. The sequence goes on from NC_141290.1 coordinate 1,443,254, forward strand.
ATGATTAGCATGATGCTCTATCTTGTCGAAGCAGAAGGCCGCCTTGATCCGGACACAGAAAGCGCCAAATCTACAAAGATTTATGGAAATAAAAAAATAAAAATAACAAATGAAAGCGTCTTTGTGTACCTTGAAAAGCGCTATACAAATCATATGTATTGTTATTATTATTATTATTAAAACCTGAATTGGCAAATTATTTGTCCGCGTCTCACATTTATGTTCTAAATCCTAATTTCACTTTCGCTTTCATACCCTCCCGAACAGGCCTAGCGTAGCAGGTAAGCGCGTTCGAAGCACGGAAATGCACGTGGCGTTAGCTTCCACGCTTCTGCGGCTCCGCGGCGCGAACGGGAATAAACAGCGGTGGCCTCGGCATATTCGACGCCTCGGGCGAGGTCATGAATGAAAGATTTTTATATGTTTTTGAGGCTACGTCGTGCCAGTTTTGTGTTGCGGATCAAAGGCCGCGGATGGAGCGCCTTCGGTTGAGGCGTATTTTCGCGTGATGATAGCGGCCGATGCAACAAAAAAACCCCGTCATGATAAAAACACACGCCGCCTCCGTCTCTCAAGGCGATTGAACACTCATTGAACGTGAGAGGGAGTGAAACTACGTCTGTCAAAAGCAACACAGCGGGGAATAAAAAAAGTATTTTAATTTCAATATCGGAGATGATAAAGAAACGGAGCAAAGTGCTATCGTGAATGAATGAATTCACAAATATATTGATTTATCTATTTATTTGTTATTTTTATGTATTTAGGGTTGGAAGCAACATCAGGGCTGGGTTTTTGAAGGATTTTTTTTTTTTTAACAATGCAAAGAGGATTCTCAAATCACATTATTAATTATTATTATTGTTATTATTATTATGATTATTATACGCAGCAGTAGAAGTAGCACTAGCGTTGCTTAATTATTCATTTATTCATCTATTTATTCATTTCCTATGAGGGATGGGAGCAACATCTGGGCTGGACTTAATCTTTTTTATATTTTTTTATGCAGAAAAAGCGTTTTCAAATCACACTATTATTATTATTATTATTGTCATTATTATTAGCTGCAGCTGAAGTCATATAAGTAGCATTACCATTGCTTATTTATTCATTTATCTATCTATTTATTCATTCCATGAGGGATAGAAGCAACATTTGGATTGGGCTTTTAATGGATGATTAATGTTTTAACATTGCAAAAAGGTTTTTACCTATAATATTATCAATGTAATCATCAGCAGCAGCAATATTAGAAGTAGCAGGACCGCTTATAATGTGTTTATTTATTTAGCGAAAGAAGCAGCATCTTTTTGGGTGGGGCTTTAAATGGGTTAGAAGAAAATAGAGTTCATGGATTTAAAATAATAATAATAATAATTATTATTATTATTTTAGTTATTTATTATTTTATTACTATTTGTTATTATAAATAATGATAATAATAATAATAATTATTATTATTATTATTGTGAGCACCAGCCAACAGTAGTAATAATATTATGCACTTATTTCTTTGAATGAATGAACAGAAATAAATGGGGCAACGACTAACAAAATAGCGATTCCTTTTCTCTTTTATGACATTTGTGATTTTGGTGCCAGGAATTAAAAAAAAAAAAAAAAAATGAAAAAACTAGAAAAGAGTCGTCAGGGTAAAAAGTGCCGTTAAACATGATTTTATGCTCGTAGGAAATCCGACGCAGTTTCGTGACCCGATGCTGGATGGACGAAAAATCGGCAGGAAAACAAGCGATAGAGCGCTCCAAGCTGCTTGTTTGTATTTCCCTTTAATCATTAAAGCTATGCTAATTTATTTAAAACATGCATTTGATGAAAATGATTCCACACATCAACCTCTCAGCTGTGTTTCCTTGTCAAAAAAAGCATTTCGAATTCCAGGTTTCGTGACTGTGGCGTGTAAAAATAGCTAATTTGTCACGTTTCATGTCACTCCCAGATGCCCGATTTGTTGTTTACATGGAACGTTCATCATGTTATAATGAACTGAATGTTGAACATTTGCGGAATAAAGGTCCTCAGATCAAATCAGAATAATACTCTGGATTGGAAAAAAAAAAAAAAAAAAATCCTGTGAGAAAAATGTCTGTTGTGGGAGCAAATATGCTCTTTCTTTGTAGCTTCGTAGCTTAAAAAGAGTGGTGCTTTTTTTGAAACGGCCAAAGACATTTAAATAGAGAAATTATTTTAACAGCATGAAAGAAAATGAAAAATGTCATGTATGCGAGTGGCCGGCCCGGCAAGTGGAGAATAGACGGAACGTGAAGGTCATGTTATGAGTTTTGTGCGGCAGCTACAGTAAAAGTAACATGAACATCTCTCATTACGGCTTCTTGAAAGGGGTCTCAACATTGTTCGGATGTCAACCGACCGATTTTCTCAAACACACGCCTGTATCTGGAAAGAAGAAAAAAGAACTCCATTGTACGAGGAAGTCCATAGTGGGAGAGAAATATGTTGGGCTGGTGCAGGACTCTGGTTCCAAGAGGAGCCTTAAAATGGTGCTTTGCGGTTTCATAAATACTTTGAGAATGCCGGTAGAGAGGTACGGAGAAGGTCAGAAGGAGTTTGGAGATTGAGAAAAAGCATAGAAGGGGGAATACTGGAGTGTTACAGATGTTTGACTGGTGCAGGACATGTATGCACGCTTTGGGACAGTGGTGAGGTGTGACAGGGGAGTTCAAGATGAAGGTGGAAGTGCATCAGCAGAGATGAACTATGGTACTCTGAGGAATTCTGGAGTGGCACGGAGGTATGCTAGCCTGGTGCAGGACATGTATGCAAGCTTTGAGACAGTGGTGAGGTGTGATGGAGGTTTGACAGGGGAGCTCAAGATGAAGGTGGGAGTGCATCAGCAGAGATGAACTATGGTACTCTGAGGAATTCTGGAGTGGCACAGAAGTATGCTAGCTTGGTGCAGGACATGTATGCAAGCTTTGAGACAGTGGTGAGGTGTGACAGGGGAGTTCAAGATGAAGGTGGAAGTGCATCAGCAGAGATGAACTATGGTACTCTGAGGAATTCTGGGGTGGCACGGAAGTATGCTAGCCTGTTGCAGGACATGTATGCAAGCTTTGAGACAGTGGTGAGGTGTGATGGAGGTGTGACAGGGGAGCTCAAGATGAAGGTGGGAGTGCATCAGCAGAGATGAACTATGGTACTCTGAGGAATTCTGGAGTGGCACAGAAGTATGCTAGCTTGGTGCAGGACATGTATGCAAGCTTTGAGACAGTGGTGAGGTGTGATGGAGGTGTGACAGGGGAGTTGAAGATGAAGATGGAAGTTGGAAGTGCATCAAGGATCAGCTCGGAGACCCTTCTTGTTCACTAAAGTGATGGACAAACTGACAGACGATCTGTAGTGCGAGCAGGGAACAGGAGAAGGAAAGGACCCAAGTGGAACCACGAGGTTAGAGGGGTTGGAGACAATGAGGGGGGATGGTTTTAAGTACTTCGGTTCAACAGTCCAAATAGGAGCTTTATGGATGTTGGCAGATGATTAGCTGCAGTTGAGAAGAAGGTCATTGTGCAGTTAGCACCTAAAATCTGAATGTCAACCTTGCGCCCTGCTAACTGTTTGGGACTGCGCCACAAAAAAAATGAAATCATTTGTACCGAATGTAAACCAAACACTATCACACACCCTAAGAATATGGTTGGCTTGCAGTCTCAAGTTGGTGGGATACAAAGTAGTAGATAAAAATGTATTTATTGTGATTTAATACCACTAAATCCAGTAGAGAAAAAAAAAAGCATACAGGCCAGAAAAAAGTATTTCCATCCCGGGGAAGAAACCAAGTTCTTCCATCCCGGATCATAAATCACGGTAAACTCTCGGTTGTTCCCTTGTACTGTCATCGCTAAGTTACTACAAGGAGGTATGGGGTTCCGGAAAGATCCTATAGCTGCTGCTGCGCATTTGGACTGGAGGAGCCGTAGGGGGTAATAAACAACGTAGGGCGTAAGGTAGGATGCCTCCACGCGCTGTTTCGCGCCTCCGAGTTTGCCGCCGTGTACGGGAAATAATGCGGCGCGCAGGCGGTCATCCATTTCCGGGGCAGGTCGTCGACAGGGAGGAGGATTGAATTTCCCGGGAAGGAAAGGAAAGGAAAAAAAAAAAAGGGGAAGGTATTTTCTTGTGATTGATGTGGAGGGATGTTCAGATATTTTATCAAAACAATGTCTGTGAATGGAAAACAGAAAACATCGGAATAAAATAAAAAATTAAGCGCGTCGTTTTTGGCAAAGAGATCGTCTTATTTTTGTATAATAGTAATATTTATTATGGTATTTTGTGCAGGGTTAAGACGGGATGCTCATAATATCACATTTCTATACATTTTCTGCATTCATAATAATAATAATGCTAAAAATAATATACACTTAATGATGATGATGGTATTATTATTATCATCATTACCAGTCTAGTTTGTAGAATTATAATACTTATACTAATTATTATAATGTGTTACATTATATTATATAATAATATTTCATAATTGTTATATTTATAATAATTGATTATGATAACAGTATGATTGTAGTATGATTATGATTGTAATAATTATTATGATCATCAATCATTCATCCATGTTGTTATTATTATTATTATTGTAATATCATATTATATTACATTATAACTATTATTATCAAAGTATATATTCTAATAATAACAATACATAATTGTTATGATAACAATAATATGGGAGTATGATTATAAATATGATAATTATTATGGTAATCCATCATCCATCCATCCATATTATTATTAATGCTATATCGTATTATTTTTTTAAAGCTATATCATATTATATTGTATTATAATACTATTATAATATATGATAACCTCTTATACTAACTATTATCATTAGTGTATGCATTATAATAATAATAATACTATTCTATGTGTATTCCATGTTTAATATTATATCATGATAACGATAATATAAAAGTATAATTACAATAATAAAATTATTATTATTTCTATCCATATTATAATTATTATTATCATATGCTATATACTAATAATCATATCCCGAGTACAGCAAGGATGGGTTCCAGCAGCCCTCATACATAATGTTATTTCATGTCAATGGGATTGTAGCAAAAAAGCAAAGTTCTTTTTTTTTTTTTTATTATTATTGCTGAATATCCTGTCCGACATTAGCTATAATGCTAAAAAAAAAAGTGAATAAATATGAATAAACGCAAATACACTGACAGCCGCAGGGCACGCTGACACGACGGGAAATAAAGAAATAAAACGCACCATTGCATTCAATTACATGATCTTTAGACGCAGACAATTGCTGCAAATGTGCTTTGGCTTTTAAAAAAAGGGGAAGAAGATGAATAAATATATTTATATTTAATTTAAAAAAATGAATAAAACTACACAGTAATAGTTAAAAGGTAAACACATGATGGAATTAATAGCTTTTATGTATTAGTTTGCACATATGACTCGCAATCAAAATGTGGGGATGAAAATGATCATAACTGAAATTTTTATTCTTAAATTATCCTTAAATTCTTAAAAGACATTGAAATCACAGGAAAATGAATTTTAACACAAAATGACATTCAAAGTCTAAGTTGGTTCCTGTTGTTGAATAAGAGTTCGACAACAACGGCGGTCGACCAAAAAAGATAAAAGAAAGAAATCTAAATATTTCGTCGAAGCCGAATGCTGCTTGACTTGTTATGATTTTATTATCCATTCATCCAGTCACTCTGACATTTTTCCTTTTCTTTTTTTCATTCTGTTTATTTGTAGCCTTTTCTATTTTGCTGTATGAAACCATTTTTTTGGTTGTAGTTTTTGTTTTAAATTTAAATTTATATATTTTATATATTTTATATATTTTTTTTGTTCAATTTATTATTCATATGTACATATTGATATCATATATATTGACATTGTTATTGTTGCGCTGCCCTGACAAAATAATTTCCCCAATGGAGATCAATAAAGCATTAGCTTAGCTTAGCTTAGCTATATTGGAAAAAGTCAGATTTCCGTGGCGTCTTATTTCATTTGCATGCCGTCAGAGAGGTTGGTGGAAACTGTTCACTCCAGAGACACTTCTAGAGATACACAACTATTCACTCGCTCATTCATTCATTCATTCATTCATTCATGCAACCATCCCCCTTTAAAAAAAATACATACACAAATAAAAAGAAAGCAGACAAAAATCAGGTATGACAAAGGGTAATATCAAGGAACAGTGAGAACTAGAACTAAACAATATAAATAGAGTGACACAAATAAATAGTAATATAAAATAAATGCAACTTCTCTCTTCATGTTAAATAACTCAAAAAAATAAAATTAAAAATTAAAAGAAATTATATATGTATATATATATAGATGTGAAAAAGTAATGTTTCTTTGTTGCTCTACTACCAAGCTAGCTTTCACTGCCGCAGTGTTTTTGGATGAACACATTCTGCTGCCGTCGTAGTTTGGATTTTAATTCTTGAACAACTTGTAGTTTTTCTGGAAGGCTAACATTAGCATACTTAGCTCCGTCGATTGTACTCTTTGACAAGCGATGCTGCCTCGTAACACAAGAGACGAACCACTAAATGCGGGACGCCGTCACTTTTGGGGGTAACATGATTGAAATGTAGTTTATGGCCAAGAAACGCGTTTGACTTCTTTATTTCGATACAATCGGACAACCATTCACTCACTCATTCACATGTCATGTACGGACAAACAACCGTTCACCCTCTCATTCATGCGTCCGACTTTATGAAAACTTACAAACATTCACTCCCTCATTTATGTCATTTTGAGACGTACGACTATCTACCCAAGTCCAAAAGATACCCAATATTCACTCTGTCATCCATAAGTCCGACCGTATGAAGACGTCCCGCCATTCACTCAGTCATTCACATCATATATCGAGACGTACAACCATTCGTACCCTGATTCAGTTGATTCACTCATTCATAAGTCAAACAGAGACGTACAATCATTCACACGTAGAATAGATAAACATCCGTTCACTCGACACACAGGAGAGCGGTTCTCCCTGGAATTAGGTGGTTTAGAGCGGTAAGCTATCGGGGTTGGTGTTAAAGAACAGCGGGTTCAACAGATGCTCCCTTTTAGATTTAGCAATGCAACACAACCGTCAGTATAATCCTTTATGTTCTACGCAAACAGGACGATAAAGGACGGTATGCTGATAAAAAATGACATTATATGAGTCGTATAAAGAACGAATCCTTCATGGACAGCATGCGGTCTGCTGATTAGCTTAGCGTGTAGCTAGCATCAGCAATACAAGGTAGCATCATGTTAGCGTTCAACATGAAACTTCACACATAGAAATAAAACGAGGAAAGCAGGTGAGCATGAAGAAAGGCTAAAAATTGATCGAAAAGGGGAAAAAAGAAAATAAAGATGCTACCGCTTCGTCCACACGTGCGCGGTGCGTTCATGAGCGTCGGAAATATAAGAACTTACCAACTCACCGACTGAACGGCGTTGTTTCAACAACAGTTAAATACACATTCGTACGTCACAATGTAGACAAATGTCACAAACGTGCACTCCTTCATGCAACCTGCATGCATATATTTGGTTATTTAAGAAAATTAAGATAATATAAAATGTATTGATCCCCATAGGGAGGAAATTCTTTCGTCACAGCAGCGTAACGGTTGAATCTGAATATAAATAGAGACAATTAGAACAATAAAAAAATAAAATAAAATAATGATAAATACATGAATAAATACAAATAATTTAAAAAAATGAAACAGATAAACAGACAGCAGAGAAAAAGCAACAACATCAAGGAAAGGGATGGAAAAAATAAAAAAAGATTGTAAAGAAGGCAACCAAAACCAAATGACAACAATGAAAATAACAAGTATATTTTGATCATTTTTTTTCTAATGTAATTTTTTGAATTTGAAGATTATGGTGATACGGGAAGGTCTAAAGAAAACGTGTTCAAATATTTTTGTCGCACAAGCCAGTGAATGAACGACAGCACGGAAAGAAAGAGGACGGCGTTTTTGATTTGGTTTTTGTTTGTCATAAATACATGAAGGACTTAAATAGAGGTTGAGAGTTTTGCTTAAAAGTGACCTACAACCCAGAGTCTTTTCTGTTTTTCAGAGTTGCAAGCATAAATGTAATATTTCTCTGCAGTTGCTCATTGAAGAAAAAAAAAAAAATATATACATCACATAAAGACAAAAAAAAAAAAAAAAAAGGTTATATGGCATGTTCATTCATTTTAAATTTCAAAAAGGTTGTGTGGGAAACAGAATGTAATATTTCTCTGCAGTTTTTCATTTAAAAAAAATAGAAAATTGTTTATCCATCACATAAAGACAAAAAAAAAAAGTAATATGGTGTGTTCATTCATTTTGAAATTTTAAATTTCAGAAAGATTGTATGGGAAATGGAATGTAATGTTTCTCTGCAGTTGTCCTTTAAAAAAATGTATATATATCAAATAAAGACAAAAAAAAAAGAAATAAAGCTATATGGCGTGTTCATTCATTTTAAAATTTTAAATTTCAAAAAGGTTGTGTGGGAAATGGAATGTAATATTTCTCTGCAGTTGTTCATTTAAAAAAAAAAGATGGTTTATACATCACATAAAGACAAAAAAAAAGGTTATATGGCGTGTTCATTCATTTCAAATTTCAAAAAGGCTGTGTGGGAAATGGAACATTATTTTTTTTTATTTTTCTGCAGTTGTTCATTCAAAAAAAATAAAAAAAATTGTTTATACATCCCATAAAGACAAAAAAAAAAGGTTTTATGGCGTGGTTATTAATTTAAGAATTTTAAATTTCAAAAAGCTTGTGTGGGAAACAGAGGGTAATATTTCTCTGAAGGTGTTCTTTAAAAAAAATGTTTATACATCAAATAAAGACAAAAAAAAAGAAATAAAGTTATATGGCGTGCTCATTCATTTTAAAATTTTAAATTTCAAAAAGCTTGTGTGGGAAACAGAAGGCAATATTTCTCTGCAGTTGTTCTTTAAAAAAAATGTTTATACATCAAATAAAGACAAAAAAAAAATAAAGTTATATGGCGTGTTCATTCATGTTCAATTTCAAAAAGATCGTGTGGGAAATAGAATGTAATATTTCTCTTCAGTTGTTCATTTAAAAAAAATAAAAAAATGTTTATATATCATATAAAGACAAAAAAAAAATGTTTATACATCAAATAAAGACAAAAAAAAAGAAATAAAGTTATATGGCGTGTTCATTCATTTTAAATTTTTAAATTTCAAAAAGCTTATGTGGGAAACAGAAGGCAATATTTCTCTGCAGTTGTTCTTTAAAAAAAGATTGTTTATACATCAAATAAAGAAAAACAAAAAATAGAACGAGTGTTAAAAATGACAGGAAGAAAAGACGAATCGATGATTCACGAGCTTCAAGTCGTCCACAAATAAACACCGAAATTACTCTAAAAACGACTCGTTCCGGGTGAAAACATCCCCAAAACGGCGTCGCCGTAACCACGCCCAAAAAAAAAAAACAAAAAAAATTAAAAAAAAATAAAAGTCCACCCTGCCTCCACGTCTCGTACATCTCCACCCATGCGGAAGGCCGTCCGTCAGTTTTACTGCACATCGGCTTCCTCTCAACGCGGCGTTTTATGACGGATGGCCTTAAGTGCGAGCAGATAACTACGGCCGGTGGAGGAGGGGTGATAAAAATGTGAAAACACACATCCACGGACAGGAAATTGGCCATTTTGGAGAAATTGGCACAGAGGAGCTGAAGTGATGGCACTTCCTGTAATGCTCATCCTTTTGAAAAGCACAGATCCGCCGGGAGACGGTTACACACTGGATGTATTAGCGGCTACGCTAACCTTATAGACCTCCCTCTCACACACACACACACACACACACACACACACACACGATCCGATTGTCCGATTGGTTTGGTTTTCGGGAGCGGGTGTTTTGGAAAATCCTGAATGGAAGGCGTTGTTATTATGGTCTGTCGTTTCCAGAGTGGTTTGTATTTCACGTTGATATCGAGGTGGAAACATCAACGGTAACTAATATTTATGGGATGTTTGTATCTATGCAAACACTTGCCTCCTGGTTACTTTTACTGCCGGTCCTGAACGTGTCAAGGTGAGGATTAAATGAAAGATAAAAAAAAATATATGAAAAATAAAGAAAATCCATCGATAAATAAATGCATAGGTATGGAAATAAATAAACAATAAAAAAAAAAAACAATAAATAATAGGTAGTCTACTACAACAGAAGAAGTAGCAGTATTTTAATTCTTATTGTTATTAACAATAGTAATAATAATAGACAAAACGATATATTATTATTATTGTTATTATAATCATAACAATTATAGTTTCTATTATTATTGTATATAAATTCAATTATCATTATGATGAATAATAATGATCATAATAATTATAACAATAATGATATAAAGATGAGAATTATAATATTAAAAACAATAATTGTTATTATTGTTATTATCACAATGATAATAGTTATTATTATTATTATCATTTTTATTATCATTATCATTATTATTATTGTTCTTGTTGTCATCATAGTGATAAATTACAACTAGTGTTATTATTATTATTACTACAGCTAGTAATTATAGTTATATTAACATCAATATTAATAATAATAATAATAAAATACCTAAAAGATCACCATCAATGAGTTTTCTTCACTTCTCACAACATTCGACCAAAATCATCCTCAAAGAAGAGTTTCACAAATACAAATAAGCCAATGATGAAAGCAAGTGTGTCCAAGTGTGTGTGTGTGTGTGTGTGTGTGTGTGTGAGCTATTAATATCTCAACATCACTGTGTTTGATGTGTGTGTGTGTGATCTATTATTATCTGAACATCACCATGTTTTGAGTTTTTATTCTCACGCCGTCACGCTTTAGCAACCGTTAGCTCTGCTGGTCACATGACGCGATGCGTTCAAATCCAGATCCGCTAATTTCCGGAGGACGGTTTCGACACGACGCCGGAAACAACGCAGGCGGTCGCCGGACCAGCGAGGGGGCGTCTCAAACAAAAAAAAAAAAAACGATACTCACGGAGGGTAATTGCTGGCCTGCTGGTTGGAAAAAGCGCCGCCGGAAGCGCTAACTGAGCAGAAAGCCTGGATACGCCTTAATCCACATTCCCTCGTAGCATTCCCGCCTCGGTGGATCCGTCACCTGCGAGAAGAGAGCGACTTCACACACACGTCTTGGACTTCAGTGGGAAACAAACGAATTGAACCAGAAAGATTCATCGATTTGAGCGTGTTTTGTACTTGAATTTCGCTAAAAGTGCGCGTTGATAGCGTATCGGGGCGCTTCATCCGGCCGAAACGTCCGAGCAGAAGGTACTAGCATTAGCCGGCGACACCATGCTATCTGTTTCTGCAATATGGGAACACTTCTTTACTTGATCGTAGCTCGACTCACATGATGCACTAACAGGTCGCCTAAGTTTGATATCGTCCTCAGATGGACGCTTCATCTCGCACAAACATCTCAACACAAAGTGCAACCATTAGCCGACGACACCCTGCTAAGCAAGACTGAGCTACATTTTAATTTGATCTTCTACACCTTCATACTCTTGCATTGGATAGGAAACTTTTTTGACAACACAAAAAACTAAGACCGTCCATAAATGGAAAAAAAAACGAGTTGAACCAGATATATTTATCAATTCTGTGTTATTTTTTGGATTTTGACTGTTAAAAGTGCACGTCGATAGCGTATCTGGACGCTTCATCCGGCTGAAACGTCCGAGCAAAAAGTACTAGCATTAGCCGACGACACCCTGCTATCTGTTTCCACGGTATGGGAAGGACCTTTTTTTTTTTTTTGCAACACTTTTTTACTTGATGCACTAACAGGTTGCCTATGTTTGATATCGTCCTCAGAAGGACGCTTCATCTCGCACAAACATCTAAACACAAGGTCCAACCATTAGCCAATGACACTTAGCTAAGCAAGACTGAGCTACATTTTTATTGAACCTCCTACACCTTCATACTCTTGCAGTGGGTAGGAATTTTTTTTGACAACATGAGAAACTAACAATGTCCTTAAATGGAAAACATGTGAGGAAACAGAAATGTTGATCTATTCTTTTTTATTTTATACTTAAATTCTGCTAAAAGTGTGCCTTGGGAACATGAGAAACTAAAAACGTCCTTAAATGGAAAAACAAACGAGTTGAACCAGATATATTTATCAATTCTGTGTTATTTTTTGGATTTTGACTCTGTTAAAAGTGCACATTGATAGCGTATCGGGACGCTTCATCCGGCTGAAACGTCCGAGCAGAAGGTACTAGCATTAGCTGACGACACCATGCTATCTGTTTCTACTGTATGGGATGGACTGAGCTGGATTTTTTTTTTCTGCAATACTTTTTTACTTGATCGTAGCTCGACTCACATGATGCACAAACGGGTCACCTATGTTTGATATCGTCCTCAGATGGACGCTTCATCTCGCCGGAACGCCCGAGCTAAAGGTACAACCATTAGCCGATGACACCTCGCTATTCATCTCCACTGCAAAGGGAACAAAAGAGCTGGATTTTTTCTCCTCCTGTACCTGAACGTAGCATTTCATGCTAAACATGCTTTACAACCAGGTCACCTAGCATAGAAGCACACCTTTATACAAACTGTTTTGGGAACATGAGTAACTATTAACGTCCTTAATGGAAAACAAATGAGGAAGTTGCAATATGCAAAATATATATTTTATTGCCTGTTCTTATATTGTATAGTTATTTTATTGCCTATCTGTATATCTTATATATATTGTCTATTTTATACAGTTTTATATTTGTATTGTCCAGGACTACAGAAGGAAATTAGCTATGAGCTATAATCTGGCTCTAATCTGCCTCTGTGCTTAATGTATTTGTACACTGTCCTAATAAACTTCGAAACAAACAAGTTGAACTAGAAAGTTTGATCGATTCTTCTTTATTTTTGTACTTAAATTCCGCTTAAAGTGCGCTTGGATAGCGCAGTGGGAAAGCGCAAAGCACGACCATTAGCCGATGCTATGCATCTCCGCCGGACAGAAAAGACTGAAATTTTTCCTGCGTACAAGCACAACTTTATACTTCCTTTGCCTTCTTATTCGTTATACTTTTTTAAGTGGGAACATGAAGTTCTCAATCATCACCGCGTCCACATGAGGGGACGATCTAAAAAAGACGAGTCCTCCAAAGCCCTCGCTCGCTCACTAGCTCGCTCGCTAGCAGACTGTTCAGGGCTTGTTGCATTTATAATACATGGGCGTACTCTGTGCTGTTGGGGCCATCTAACATTTAGCAAAATTTGGGAAAACAAAAAAAAACACTTTTGCACTTCACACAGCTGTCAGGTGTCCGTCACAGCGAAAGCGTTCGCTTTTCTTCCCGCCGTTTCAGAAGCGCGAGTCGGCGCCGCTTTTCATCCTCAAGTCACTTAAGATCAATGAGGTTTCAAAAAACGGACGGGTATTTAAAGTCGCGCAAAAAAGGGATTTCAAAAAGACTCGCGTCGCGTTTGCAAACATTAGGCTAATTTGAATTTAAATACCCGCCTGTTGCCGTTAAAACGGTGGGAAGTAAATCACCCGTTTTAAGGCAGACGGTGTTTTTTTTTTGTTTTTGTTTTTTTTCCACTTGAAATTCCACCCGGGTTGTGCGTCCCGGGTTACAAGGACCGACTTCTTAGCATCGCGAGTCGGAAGAACAGACCGGAAAAACAAAATGCCATCTGAGCTCCAAAGGATGGGAGGCTGAGACGACAACATAGCGAGAAGCTCTGCATCTCCTCGCAAACAAAACCGGCTGACGGAGAAGCTTCTGTCTGAAAGACCCGCCTGATGAGATTTAGCAAACATGCTAACCGCTTTCATTGTTTACTCCTGGTTTAAGTTTAGGGTGGATTTTTTTTTTTTTTTTTTTGAAATAATTTGATGGATGACATGTTTTCTTTTTTTGCCTATACGTTGGTTTTGATTTTGTAATTTTTTTTTTTTTTTAGTATGATTTTCAATTACACACAATGCTATAAATATAAACTGTGGAATACTTAATATCAAACTTTAATTTATCTATTTATTTAATTATGCTGACCCCTGACATTATTTTTTAAGATGCTATTTATGTATGTATTTTTTTTCGTACATATGATGATACCTGATTATGTTTAATTATCTAACACTTTAGAATCAGAATTAAAAAAAAAAAAACTATTTGTCCCCGAGGGGCAATTAGGGGCACATAGGTTAGCAGTAGCAAATTGTGAAGAATACAAAGAATAAAATTAAAAAACAAAGAAAAAATTGTGTGCATATATATATATATATGTATGAAAATTAAAATAATAAAATGAATAATAAAAATATATAATAAAAATAAAAAAGTAAATTACTGTACAGAATGGAAACAAAAAGTACAGTATAAATGAATTATTTTACATTACTTAGTCATCCATTTATTCATTTATTTTTGCTAATATCTGGTAGGCATTTATTTTCTATGACCATCTATTTGTTTCAATTTTTGTTTTCCTTTTTTTGTGGGACAGCCTTGCAAAATATATTTGCTTAATTGAGAAGCTTTTAATATGATTATGTATCACACACATGAATATGAATATGAACTGTGAAATACTATATATATCAAACCTTTTTATCTATTTATTTAATTATGCTGATTATCATACATATATATATTTGATAATACAGGATAGTGTTTAATTATCCAAGATTTTAGTCATTCACATATTTCTTAATTTTTGCTGATATCTGGTAAGTGTTTATTTTCTATGACCTTCAATTTAATTCTGGATTTTTTCTGTGTTTTCCTCAAGGTTATGAATATTGCACACTGGAACACAGTTATGTTGCTATGGTTAATTATCTCAAACTTTAACCATTTACTTACTTAAACATTACATTATTAGTTTTTGCAGACATCTGGTAAGTGTATTTTCTATGACCATAAACTTATTTTGTGTTTATTTGGCTGGTTATTTTCAGTATCCATTTTTGCAGGATGTCAAAACAGACTTATCTCCAAGTTAGATGTACCTTCAGTAAGATGTACCTTCACTTCCAGAACAAGGGAAGATGGCTGCCACCAACCTCAGCAGTATCCGGGACAACAAACCAGGAAGTGACCAAACAGGATGTGACATCATCACACGACAGACTTCCAAACAAAATACCTTTTGGGACAAAACAATCAAGTAACGGAAAACCCTTGCGAACCGCCTGAGCAATACGAGTCCACTAAAAAACATCGACTGCCAAATGAGTCATTTGGCAAAAGTACAACTTGTATGCCTGGTCTAAGACCTGTTTGTAGTCCCTTGGTAAACAGCCTTCACTTCAACTAAACTCCCAGGGAACCTGGCTGTATCCTAACCATTGGCCAGCTGTGACAAGTGACCTAACTGTCCACCACATCTCCAACTTCTGTCCACTTCTTCTTGTGCTGTGGAGAGGGCGAGTACTTACAACTCAGGCGGTTCCAGAACTGGTTCAAGAGAGCTCGGACTGAACTGGCAACTGCTTTGCGTAGAGGTTTTTGTCTGTGACGTTTCCTGGTGGAGGGGAAACTCCTGATTTCTGCAGATACGAGTAGAAGGGGTCGGGCTTTCGTCATGGCAGTGCCCTCTGGCATCAGTCTAGAACGGAACTCCTGGGTTATGCTTTTGTTGCCAGTCTCTGCGCACTTTTTGGTCCAAGGTGGTACGTCAAAACATCAACAAGGCGAAAGCAGAAGCAAGAAACCCCCTCATTTATTTGCCGGTAACTTCACTGAACCGCGCTTCCTCTGAAATTGCCGCAATTGTCACCGGGAGGGAAACGGAAACCTGTTGATATTTTAGCTGATATTTAGCTGATGTCACATGTTGAGTCAATCCCTGCATTTCCTGACAAAATATCAATATGCAAGTCTTTTGTTACAGCAGAGTTTAGATTTATCTGCCTTTCGGACCATAGAGTCCCAAGAGCCTCCCGTGTGCGAGGCATGTGTCGGGCGAAATTTCCAAAGCTCCATCACCCGTCCACTAAAACATCTTTGTCCATTCCAAGCTCTTTCCGTGCTAAAATTAGCGCCACAATCTGACCAGAGCTTTTTTTTCCAGAGCCTCCGAGTGCAAAAAGGCATCTTAGGATGTGTCCATACTCTGGCTCATCCGGTTCCAACTGACCGAGGCCCAAAGACATCAAGTCCACCCTTCAGTTCAGCAACGGCATCCAAAGCCTTGTTTGGAGGCCCTGAGGACACACAGGTCTGTGGTGAAACTTCGAGCGACGCTGCTGCAAACATGCACAGAAGACAAAGCTTTTAAGTTGGGAGGAGGGGGCGGACATGTATGCTCGGACTGAAATTTGTTCTGTCAGCTTTTATCTTTACGCTGCATGTATTAGTGATGGGTCCTGTGTCTGAGGGGTCCTCGGGCAGTTATTGTTCCCCCCACTCAGGCTGGGGAAACCGGCTTCACCTCAAACACAATCTCCGATTGAACGTATTCCCCGGTGTGTTCAAATCTGTCCTTTTCTGATTCGGTTTTTCTGTCTCCAATTACAGACTTCACTTCCGCTGCACCCTCCGGCACCGGCGCTTCCGCAAGAGCTGCTTCTGCCTCTGGCTTTAGCGCTCGCACTTCTAGCTCTGCGTCTGTTCTCCGATTCCGAGCATCTCTTTGAATTTCCTCGGCTTCTCCGGCGGCCTTTTCCACTCCCGGCTTAGCTTCTGGGCTAGAATGCGTGGAAGACATCGTGGCATTGTGACGGGGGAGAAGTACCGATCGGGTCAAGCTGAGGGTGACGGAAAAGCAGGAGCAGATATCTCCAGACAATAGAGGGAAGAAAGAGGGATGTGAAAGAGACGATGGTGGGAAGATGTTAGTGGACCACGAGACAAGGATCACATGGTGACTAGAGAGGTTGGTTTACTCTGGAGGGACAAAGAAACCTGGATAAGGTAAAGGATGAAGGGACCAATCAGGAGGCGACAGTGAGGAGGTGGTCAAGGACAAGGATATATGGAGTCAGAACCAGGTGAAGAACTGTCGAGCTTCTCGACCGCTGACCTTATATATACCCTATTTTGTGGACCATAAGGCACAACGCGCTACAAGGCGCAAAAGAAAACATCCTCTCCTTTGGTGTTTTCCCTTCAGGGGGAATCCACCTTCTCCATCCAACCCTACCCTCTGGATCCTCCTCTCTCACACCAACTACCTTCATATCCTCTCTCACAACGTCCATAAATCATCTCTTTGGTCCTCTAGACCTCCAATTCCAGCATCAATCTACCAATATATCCACCATCTCAGACTCTGACCTCGTCTCCGAAACATCTACCGTCTGCCGTCCCTCTGATGGACTCCTTCCTGATCCTCTCCATCCTGGTCGCTCCCAAGGAGAACCTCAACATCTTCATCTCTGCAACCTCCAGCTCTGCCTCCTGTCTTTTTGGTCATTGTGACCGTTTGAAGGCCTCACAGCATCTCTGGTCTCACCTCCATCTCCTCCACCTTTGCTTGCATTCTGGCTGATCGTCTTCTATCTCTTTATCGCCACCCGGTTCGACCTGATTGAACCCGTTTCTTCACCTCTTGATAAAACATACGCTACATAAAGCCAAACAAAATTGTCAGTTTAGTCGTTTATTCAAGTCATTCGCTCGTTCAATAACCCGCTGTCAAATTTTGTCTTCTAACCACGGCCATCTCACTTTGTTCCCCTGAAAAAAAAAAAAACTGTTTGGTATTCTTTACTCGACGCACTTCATCTGCTTGCTTCCTGCTCTTCCGTGCCATTGATTCATTCTTGTTGAATTCCCATCATCGACTGCGTGACTGATGGCCTTGGGTTTGAATTCCGCATGTATCCTAACAGGTGTCATTTTTGGGGCGCCTCAGTAATATTGTGTTGAAGCGCAGAACGTACCCCTATTAGAATAAGTGGTGGAGGCCCTACATACTGTTCTCTGATTGGTTTATCATCGCCATTAGCGACTTTGTTACGCTAAGAATACTTTGACATTTTTTTGAATGCGGTAAAAATTGGTTGGAGGTCAGAAAGCACAACAAGAATCCATACATAAGGCGCACTGGATTATAAGGCGCATGGACGATTTTTGGGGAAATGTAAGGACTTTAAGTGCGCCTTATAGTGGGAAAAATACGGTATCAATATTTTGCTGGAATAAATTTGGAAATACAACCGCTCAGGTCATCTCCGTTCATTCTTCGTAAGGGAATGAACAGGAGTGGGTGAAGGACACCAGACTCAGACAGGTGTAATGCTCTTACCTCGCACTCATCCCTAGAAGCAGAGTTCTCGAAGCTCATGGCGTAGGCCTCGGACAACTCCTGACTTGTTGGCATCAACGGATTCCCTTTTTTTGTTTACACTCTTATTCTCTTGGAGTGTGTCCGATCGCCGAGTCGAGCTGAAGCCGCAAGAAGACCAGTTCTGTTCCAAGATGTCCACTAACACTGCTGTGCTTTCCAGTGAATGGGGACGCACCTGTAGTGCCTCATGGCAGAATCAGGAAGTGATGTCATCAGATGCCAGACTTCAAAATAAGATACCTTTGCCAAAAACGAATCGAGTGATGGATAAATTCCACCCGAGGGAAGGAGTTCAGGGATCCACAAGATGTCGGTTGCGGCCTATTTTGGGACAACGCCACTGTTCCGGTCCAAGACGGCAAGATGGTGCTTAAAAATATCGACAAGAAACCTGCTTATTTATTCGCCGGTAACTTCACGATGAACCGGCTTCATCTCAAATTGCAGCAATCATCAAGAAGGAAACCTGTTGATAATGACTTTTTAGCTGATCTCACATGTTGAGTCATTCCCTGCGTTTCCTGACAAAATATCAATATCCTGGGTTATGCAAGTTGCAAGTTGCAGCAATGTTTAACCCAAGATTTATCTAGCTTTCTGCTCCCAAGAGCCTATCATGTGCGAGGCATGTGTCGGGTAAAATTTCCAAATCTCCATCCCCCGTCCACTGAAACATCTCTGCACAACTTTGTCCATTTTGAGCTCTTTCCGTGCTAAAATTAGTGCCACAATCTAACCGGAGCTGTTTTTCAGAGCCTCTGAGTGCAGAAAGGCATCTGAGGGCATTTATGCAGCTGGACGTGTCCGTACTCTGGCTCATCCAGTTCCAACAGAACAAGGCCCAAAGATGTCAAGTCCTGCCTTCGGGTCGGCCACGGCACCCCAAGCCTTGTTTGTGGGGGTCTGAGAACACGCATGGCTGTGTGGATACTGCCTTGGTGAACGTCAGAGAACAAGAAGCACTTGTAGGTTAGGGGGAGGTAGGGGGGCTGAACATGTATGGCTGTGTGGATACTGCCTTGGTGAACGTACACAGAACAAGAAGCACTTGTAGGTTAGGGGGAGGTAGGGGGGCTGAACATGTATGCTCCAGGATCAGGAAGTGACTCAACAGAATGTGATGTCATCAGATGCCAGACTTCAAAATAAGATATCTTTGCCAACAAAAGTGACGGATAAATTCCGGTGGAAAATATATGAAGGAACGCTTTTAGGGACCCACAAGATTTTGGGACTACATAACCATTTTGGTCCAAGGTGGTACCTCAAAATATTGACATGGTGAAAGCCACTCATTTGCTCGCTTCATCTTAAATTGCCGCAATCATCAAGAAGGAAAACGGACACCTGTTAGTCATGATGTTTTAGCTGATGTCACATGTTGAGTCATTCCCTGCATGTCCTGACGAAATATCAATACCCGGTCACGCTTTCGGTTTTTCCCGTCCGTCTCTTCGCATGGCCCCGCCACAAAATCCGGCTCTTAAGCCGCTAAAACGCTCTGCTATTTCCACCGATTTACCACGGGGGCTCTTTACTGAAACAGCTGCTTGTTGCATCTGGAAATGATGCTGATGAGAGCAGAAAAGCTCAGCCAAGACTGTAAAAAGTCGTGGGCCGTTAAAACAAAACAAAAAAAAAACAAAAAAAAAACGACCGAAAGCAGCGGCGGGTTTTCCGCAGGGGGACGAGAGGCGACTCCGGCATGAACGATGAGTTTGTCAATACGCGTCGGTTTATTAACAGCCAGTCGGTCCCAAAAACTCTATTTAACGCTTTTTGTTGTTATTCTAATTCGATGACTGCGGGCATGCGGCTTCCCTGCGGGGCGGCTGAGTTTTCCAACGGTGCGACGGGAGGATGTTCATCCAGAAGGATTTCCAAAACAATGATGCGGCACGAAACTACGCAGAGAAAAGGGAACCAAAACAAACAAACAAAAAAAAAAAAAAAGAAATTGCCGGATATCAACGCGAGCGTCCAATCAGGCGAAGCCGTGACATCCGCTGCTTGATTTTCACAATTGTTTATATATTTAGAAAATAATAATGATAAAAGAAAAACATGCAGGAGGTTCATTAGAAACCCTTAATGGTTGTTGATCTTTTCTAATTTGGAAAAGTCGAATTTACAATTTTACATGTAAACGATTATAACAATCAAGTACTGAAAACGGCTTCGCCTGATTGGACGCTTTCACTGATTTCTGTTTTTTTTTTTTTTTCTTTTTGTTTCGCATTCGTTCCTTTTTATTTTGCACTTTTATGCTGCATCATGGTTTTGGAAATCCTCCTGGAAGAAAATCCGCCCGTTGCGTTTTTTTGGAAAACTCAGCCGCCCCGCAGGGAATGTTGAGCCGCGTTTTGTAATAACAGTGCATTTTGTAATAAACGTCCAAAATGTGATAACTTTTTCATTTCATTTTGTAATAAAGACGCATTTTGTAATAAATTTTGCCGCATTATGTAATAAGTTATTACATATTGAGAAGATTATCACAAAATGCACTTGCAACTTTTTTATTTTCTAGGAAATGTAATAACATGGTGCATTATGTAATAACAATTCTAAAGCATAAGTTTGTTAATTGTATTTTATTTTACTTAAAAGTATTTGTAAAAGCTAGACCTATTATTAGTATCACTGTATTAGCCTAGTAGCATTACTTATCAATTACTATCAGTACACTATTCAAAGCATTAACAGAGAATATTCTATAAATTCTATGTTATTATTTTGTAATAACAATTCTAAAGCATAGTTTATTTGTTTGTTAATTGTATTATATTTTACTTTAAAGTATTTGTAAAAGCTTTAAACTGCTGCTACTGTATTAGCCTAGTAGCAGTACTTAGCAATTACTATCAGTGCACTATTCAAAGGTTGCATTAACAGAGAATATTCTATAAATTCCATGTTATTACATTTCCTAGAGAATAAAAAAGTTGCAAGTGCATTTTGTAATAATCTTCTCAAAATGTAATAACTTATTCCATTATGCGGCAAAATTTATTACAAAATGCGTTGGGGCAGTTTATTACAAAATGCGGCTTTATTACAAAATGAAATGAAAAAGTTATTACATTTTGGACTTTTATTAAAAAATGCACTGTTATTACAAAATGCGGCTCAACAGGGAAGCTGCATCCCTGCAGACATCGAACCAGAACAACAATGAATAAATAAACAAAAATAAAAAATACCGGGAATTGGTGACAGTGTCCAATCAGGCGCGGCCGTGACTTTCGGTACTTGATTTTTTATTTTTTTTTACATATTAAAATAAAATAATAATAATAATAAAAAACAAACATGCAGGACGTCATGATGGTCCAGATGTGGAGTGAGAGGGTGAATGTGTGTCTCTACATGACGGGTGAATGAATGAATGAATGGTGGTTGAACTAATTCTCCTAAAGGGGATCAATAAAGTATTATCTTATCTTATCTTATCTTATCTTATCTTATCTTATCTTATGTAGCGTGGGATCGGCTTCAGCAAATGTCGGATTAGCGTGAAGATAATGAATGAATGAGTGAACGAATGAATGAATATATAAGAATATACAAGAGTATACGACTCGTGTCGGTAAGACTTGGAAGGACGTTGCCATGGAATCGCATTTCTCCTAATAAGATAAGATAAGATAAGATAAGATTAGATAAGATAAAATTAGATAAGGTAATACATTTTTGGGGAAATTGGTTCAACCACCATTTACTCCCTCACACATTCACCCATACGAGTTGCAAGAAAGTCTCCATCGAATTCAGGCTTTTCCAAACAAGCTAAGATAAGCTAAGCTAAGCTAACATAAGCTAACCTAAGCTAAGCTAAGCTGAGAGATGAAAGATGAGCGATGAGAACAACTTTATTTATCCCGAAGGAAATTGTTGCGCCAGAGTTTCAAGCAAAAACATGACAGTAATAGATAATAGTAGGAAGAAGGGAGAATAAGAAATACGATAAAATATAAATCAAGTGTTTTCAAGTGGCTATCAAGTGTTTTAAGGTCTTATGTACAAGTAAGCTAAGCTAAGCTAAAATATACTTTATCGATCCCCATGGGGGACATGTTTTTGTCACAGCAGTGTAACAGTGACAGTATCAATAAATATGTGTATAACAACAAATAGACAATTAAAAGATAGCAAAAGAATAAATAAATAGACAGCAGACGGACAACAAGGATGAGAACTTAAACAAATTGCAAAACGCCAGGAAGATCATCTCCTCGTCCGCCTCAATCACGAATATAAAATATAAATATCAGAGGAGCGTCGGGCCAAGCGAGAATCCGACCTTCCGAATTCCGCCGATCGGTTTCTATCGGAGAGGCGTCTGGGATTTTTGCCTTTTTTTTTTTTTTTTTCCCCGCCGGCTGTGAAAAACTCGGATCCAAACAAAGCGCCCGAGCAGCTGCGCCGGCGTAATTTGTCGGCCCGGTTGTTGGCAGTAACAGAGACACCTTGTTTTTTTTCCCCCCGCAAGATGTTCTATTTCTCATCCACCTCATTACCGGCAACACAATTAATCTCAATGCGCGATATCCGGTTTCAGGTTATTTACCGGCATCTGCGCCGCGGCCGAAACCGCCGCGCTACAAGCTAGATGTAGCTTTAAAAAAACACGTGGATGAACCGTAATCCCCGGTCTTTATCTTTCCCTTTCACTCCTGACTTCCAAGGTGGATATTTTGTAATTATTTGGCATCGAGCGCTAGCTGATGCGCTTCTTTATTTTTACTCTACGGTAGCGAATGCTAACGCCGCTACAATGCGCTACGGGTGTTTGCTAATCCCCTGTTTTACAGTGTAGCGGGCAATTGTGCTACGTTGGATCAGATATTCCTCAGAGGTGCGTTTAAGCGTTAACGGAGGGAGTCGTATTCCCCGTCGTCGGTGCTGAAATAGCAAACGCGCTGATAAACCTTGGAAGTCGGCAAGCTATCAAAAAAACGCTGCTGTTTTTATGTTTTTTTTATTCCCGACGAGGGAATCGGACAATGACCCCCCCCTGCAAAATACAAAATTATTGCTAAAATTATTGCTAAAATAATAGCGCCCACCTCGTCAGAACCTCGGAGGATATCGCTAGCAAGTAGTTGCGCGTAACATTTATAGAGGACAAAAAAAAAAGAGAGAATGTGATATTTTTTTTTTTATTTTATTTTATATTTTTTTCAAAAAAGCAACTTTGACATCCTAATGATTGCAGCGTTTGGATGAAGAGGCGGCTATGAATAGAAACAAGACACCGAGAGATTAGATGTTGATACTTGCAAGGCCTTTCATTCATTCGGTATCCAAACAGCCGTCCCTTAAGATACGAATTTAATTCGCTCCAGAAGTGAGTCTGTTTGTTGATTTTTTTTTTGTATCTTAAATTAATCTTTCCCATTTAAAATAACAGAAAACAAATTAACTTGTTCCAAGCCTCCACCAAAAACTCATAATATAAGGATATTAATATAGAAAAAACCTAAAAAAGACCCTTTAGCTTTCGGGTGCTAAATATTCACGGTCACGCGTGAACCACGTTGGTGCTTTGCTATTATTTCATAGAACGTATCTTCTTTCCGGGTTCACCATCCATGACGATTATTCTAAAAAATACAGTAAATAAGCACAAAGATATAAAGCAGGGGTGTCAAATGTCCAGCCTGTGGGCCGTTAGCGGCCCGCTAGGGGGTCCAATCCGGCCTCTGGAATAAATCTATTTGAAAAAATACATAAAAATCATGTTATTTAAAAAAAATGCAGTTTCTATATAATCTGCTAGGGTTGCATTGTTTTAGTCAATGTTAGCAACGTAGCACAACTTACAGCAGCAATGTGGCTTCCGGTAAATAGCATTTTTATTTATATTTAGAATTTTACCTGCTTTTCCGTTGGACCCGACACCCTCATCAGCAAGATGTCATTGTCAAAAAATGAGTCAAGTGGACTTGGAGTGCAGGGTTTTTCAAGAAAAAGGCACCACTTCTTATTTGTTTGGTGAGGCTAATAAGAAACCTGTATGCTCGGTGTGGATACGGCAAGTTTGGGTGCCAAAAAAAACAAAATACAGGAAGGACTGAGAAGACAAAAAAGAGGTTGACTGACATTTTTTTGTATTTCAAGGATTAAATTAGCTCCAATCGCCTATATTAAAAAAAAAAAAAAAAATGCGTATATAAAGTGATCTGTATCTTTAGGGGCCACTGTATCTGTATTATTGTCTCAGGAGTCGGGAGTGGCAGGGGTCGTCCATAGGTCATATCAAGGAGGTCCACGACTTCCATTCCCGAAAATTGCGAAAATCTTCACCACAAGTCACATAGAGTACATAAGTACTTGTCTCTCACCTATGCTAACACAGTGGTAACATCACAGAAGCGGCAGAGGGTGCTAGAGATACTGAGTTAGGTGGATCCAAAGAGATACTCGCCCACTAACTAGTTCCTGCATGAAACTTGTTTTAACGTCCTACATGGAAAAAGGTGGAAAAAGGCTTTCTTACTAAATTAATGGGAGATGGTGATGTAACCACGAACCATCGGTGGAGAACTGGTCGTAGAGGTGAAGATTCACTTCAATTTGAGCAATCTGGGGTCGCAAACGAACCTCTTGCTTGTGTTTGGACCATGAAGGGAAGCTGGAGAACCCAGAAGAACCCCACGCAGACCCGGGTGCAACACGGTAACAGGTATGAGCAAAGGCAGGAATTCCACGGACTGGCTTAAACAAGCGGTACCTGAAATTCCTGTCTTTGGTTCTAGCAGCTCAGGCGAGTCCCCCCGAAGTAGCCGTTACGTGGAACTTTTGGGGAGCGAAGGTCTGAATTCCAGGGACTCACGAGACCAGTTACGGACAAGAGTTGGAATTCGGTGGCCTTACCTACACTGGCGAGTACAATTTGAAGAAAAAGACTTTTTTTGTTAATTTATGGGAGATGCAATTGGAGTTCTGGCTGAAGAGGCATACAACGTTCGCTCCCTTATAGAGACATACAACCATTCACCCTCTAATTCCCATCTCCTATTGAGACACTTCTGTTTACTCTCATTCACCCTCCTGAGCAATCTAGGGCTGCCAAAGAACCTCCTGCATGTGTTTGGACCATGAGGGGAAGCTGGAGAACCAAGAGGAACCCCACGCAGACACGAAAAGAACATGAAAACAGGTATGAACAAAGGTATGAACTCGAGGGACTGGCCTAAACAGGCGGAACCCAAAATCCATACCATTGGTCTTACAGCTCAGGCGAGAGCCCTGACTTTGTACATTTCCTTGTGCCTGTTCAGGCGAGTCCCTTCAGTTAGTTGTTGTACGTAACATTTGGGGAACACAGGTCTGAATTCCAGGGACTCACCTGACCTGTTACAGGCAAGCTTGTACGTACACTGGTTTGTATAATTTGAAGAAAAAGACTTTCTTGGCAAGTTTATGGGAGATGGTGATATCAACACGAACCATAGGTGCAGTACTGGCTGTAGAAGCATACAACATTCGCTCCCTCATTCACATGTCATAATAGAGACATACAACCATTCACCCTCTTTTTCCCATCTCCAATCAAAAAGTGTCCGTTCACCTCGACTTGATCATTCTAGGATCCAAAATGAACCTCCTGCATGCTGTTGGACAGTGGAGGGAAACCAGAGGAACCCCACGCAGACACGGGGACAACACGGAAACATGTATGAACAAAGGTCTGAATTCCAGGGACTGGCTTAAACAGGTGGTGCCCGAAATTTGTATATTTGGTTATATCAGCTCAGGCGACTCCCCTGAAGTTGTCGTTTTGTGTAACATTTAGGGAAAAAAGGTCTGATTTTGAATTTGTACCTTTGCTCATGCCTATAAAAGGTGAGTTGCCTAAATTAAGATAAGATAAGATAAGAACAACTTTATTAATACCGAAGGAAATTGTTGTGCCAGAGTTACAGAAAATATAACAGTAATAAATAATAAAAAGAAAAAAGCAGAATTTGAAATAAAAATAAACTATAAACTATAAAGTGTCTTAGTAAACAAGTGATAAAACTATGAGTATCTTAGTAACTAGTGAGGTAAGGAGTGCACAATAGCATGATAAAAGGAAAAATTGTAGTGTAGCTGTTATGAAATGAAATATTGCACAGTTCTGAATATTGCACAAATTAGTTGTTATGTGTTATATTGGGGAACAACGGTCTGAATTTTGGGGACTCACCTGAACAAGAGTACAAATTTGGTGGCCTTACCTAGACTTGTGTGTATAATTTGAACTAAAAGACTTTCTTGGTAAATTAATGGGAGGTAGTGATGTAACCACTAACCATCGGTGCAGTACTGGCTGTAGAAGCATACAACATTCGCTCCCTCATTCACATGTCACCCCCTTTTTCCCATCTACTCAATCTGGGGTCTCCAATGAACCGAAGAACCCGGAGGAACCCCTCGCTGAGAACATGGACACTCCTCACAGAAAGGCCTCATGTTGGAACTGACTCACGGACCTTCTTGCTGTGAGGCAGAAGCGCTAACAACTGCACCGCTACAGTACAGGACACCTTGACAACCGCAGAATCCTACAGATAGAAAATAATTCCAGGGGTAGGAATGCAATATCATAAATAAGGTAAATGAATGCACGAGAAAATTACAGATCAACAGAGGCCTCGCCTCTGGGAAGCCAAAAAAAAAAAAAAAAACTTCTCAGTTTCTATCATACGTTAGCATGACTTTACAAATCATCTCAGCGAGCTGAAGTCTTTGCCACTGATAGCTCGGGACTTTCATTTTTTTTTTCCCCTCGTCCCCCCCTGTGTGTCCCTGACAAGATTAGGCTATCTCTTCTTGTGCACATGGATGACTGACTCCTTGGGGCCGGTCGCATCACTCTTGCATCCCCACCCTCCCACATCCGGAACCCTCCATCCCAAACATTTCTATTTTTAACAGGATTAGCTCTCACCAGAAGCCACCTGACAGGCAAACTCATCGCCCGTTACCCCCCCAAAACCCCCCCAAGCTACCCAGCATGGTCTCGGCAACTAACAGGAATCCTGGTGAGCTTACCTTACAGTGGCATGCACAGCGGGGGCTACAGTCCCAGACTCCCCCTGCTTAAAACATTAACCGCATGGGGTTTTTGGTCCTATTTTGTTTCTTTTTTTTTTTTTAAAGAAGTGAATAATTCATTTTGCAGTAAAGGGGAAGAGGGTGCAGAGAGGGGGGAAGGGGGAGCCCCCGAAGGACAGTCGACAGTTGGCTTGTCATTAAGCAGGAAAAACAAACCCAGTGTGTATTTTCCTCACTTGCACCCAAACATGTCATAGGATTGGATTTCAACCCTGCGGAGGGTGGAAGGGAAGATGGAAGGGGGTTTGTTAACCTCTCCTGTCGTTTCCCAGCCCCCTTAATGTGAAGGGGACTAATGGTCTGACTAATGTCCTGCACCCCGAAGCCCCCCATGGAACCATATCCCTCATATCCAGGGGGTCTTGCTAGCTGAATAGGTAAATCAGCTACTGGTTACCAAGGCTTTTGGCCAGATACACCTGCTTCCAACAACTCCGGTCGCACATCTGTTTTTATGTCTGGAGCAATTGCTGTTCTATTCTGTCTTAATAACGGTTGTAATTTCTTGGAGAGGTTTCGCCTCTCGTCCGTGGGACTGGGCGTCTGTCCAAGCTGAGAAGGGTTACGGTACTACCCTTTTGTTGAATTGGATTGTTCTGCTACTGTGTGCGTCATTATGTGTTTGTTACCGGAGGGGGTCACAGATTCTGGGGAGTCACTTGAACAGGTACGAACAAAGGTACAAGGTCTGGGGACTTACTTGAAAGGTACTAATAAAGAGTACACATTCAGTTCACAGTCACCCAAACAGTTACAAATATCGGTACCAAATCCTTGGACTCACCTGAACATGTACAAACAAAGCTACTAATCCCTGGGACTCAACTGAAAAGGTACCAACAAAGGTACAAAATCCAGAGACTGGCCTAAGCAGGTGGGACCTAGAAGTCCTACCTTCGGTCGCCCAGCTCAAACAAGATTGTTGAATTTGTACCTTTGCTCGTGCCTGTAAAAGGTGAGTCCCCTAAATTGGTTATGCGTAATATTTGGGGAACAACGGTATGAATTTTGGGGACTCACCTGAACAGTTACAAACAAAAGTATGACTTTGAGTGCCTTTCCAAAACTGGAGTGTAGAATGCGAAGAAAGGGACACATTTCTACGTTTGTCGGAACCTATACAGCGAGACCCTCGAAGTCGTACCCCTTTTTGGGTCCTGTTCAGTTGACTCCCCAAAAATTTACCTTTTTTTGTACCAGTTAAGGTGAGTCCCCGGACTTTGTACCCTTTTTTCAAACCTTCCAGGTGAGTCCCCTGGAATTTGTACCCTTTGTTCAAACCTTCCAGGTGAGTCCCCAGAATTTGTACCCTTTGTTCAAACCTTCCAGGTGAGTCCCCAGAATTTGTACCCTTTGTTCAAACCTTCCAGGCGAGTCCCTGAAATTTGTACCCCTTGTTTGTAGCTGTTCAGGTGAGTCCCCAGAAGTTGTACCTCTTTTTTGTACTTGTTCAGGCAAGTCCCCAGACTTTGTAGTTGTACCTCTTCAAGTGAGTCTCAGGAAGTTGTACATTTGTTCTTTCCTCCACAGAACTTGTCCCTTTGTTCCCCAAACTGCATACGGTAACAACGGATAACTCGGACCACTGACACACCGGAAACTTCTAACAGTCTATCCGTTTTGAAGACGCCTCTTAGACGGGAGGTGACACGCCTTCAATAACGAAGTCCAGTTGCCGCAACAAGGTAGTCCAATAAATTAACCGCGATCCGGTTGACCGGGAACCTCGGCGCACTCAAGCATACTTCTCCACTCCGGGAGAGCGGGATCTATTCAAAGGCGCCTGAAATAGATCCACTTGGGTTTGAATGAAGGTTGGAGGACACCGCCGCGGACTGACTGTGTGATCGCCGACAGGCTCGGCGCTTTCAAAGTGAAATGAAAAGGCGTCCGGGCACATGGGGAGCTTTCTGGGGACTGGCCAGGTCGCCACGCCGCCCCCTCCAACGCACATCCACCTTCGGGAAACTCGGTTTTGGATTCGGCCGGCCAACAAACCCCTCTGCTTCCCCTCTGACTGAACTATCATCATCAAAGATTAAAAAGGAGAAGGAAAAAAGAAACTGGCAGAGGCTGATTTGTGAGTGAGTGATCAAATTCACTGGATTTGTTAGTTTTTTTCCATAACCTTAGCGGAAATGTACAAGTCGTGAGAAATTAGCAAAAAGAGATTTTTCTGAAAATGCTTGGAAACATTTTATTTCAATGTCTTTTTTTTTTTTTTTTCAGTCATTTTCATTCTATTTTATTTTGAATATTTCGAATATTTATTTTTGTTTTATTTATTTTTTTCCAGTCAGTTTATCATAAATGTGAAATATATTAGTCTAGAAATAATTGTAAAAATGATCTGCAGGGAGATTCATGATTATCAGCTACTTGACAGTCAGGTTCACCTGAAAATGCTTGGAAACATTTTATTTCAATGTCCTTTTATAAAAAAAAACAAAAAACATTTTTATTCTATTTTATTTTGAATATCGAATATTTATTTTTGTTTTAATTTTTTTGGATTTTTTTTATTGGTCTTTTACGTGTTTCAGGAAAACTCTAGTCAGTTAGTTTATCATAAATTTATTTCCACTTTATCATAAAGTGGAAATATATTAGTCTAGAAATAATTGTAAAAATGATCTGCAGGGAGATTCATGATTATCAGCTACCTGACAGTCAGGGATTCACCTGAAAATGCTTGGAAACATTTTATTTCAATGTCCTTTTATAAAAAAAAAACAAAAAAACAAAAACATTTTTATTCTATTTTATTTTGAATATCGAATATTTATTTTTGTTTTAATTTTTTTGGATTTTTTTTATTGGTCTTTTACGTGTTTCAGGAAAACTCCAGTCAGTTAGTTTATCATAAATTTATTTCCACTTTATCATTAAGTGGAAATATATTAGTCTCAAAAGAATTGCAAAAATTATCTGCAGGGAGATTCATGATTATCAGCTACCTGATCAGGAATTCACCTGAAAATGTCGAGAAACTTGTTTTTGAAAAATTGTTTTTCCTTTTATTTTTTTCTAAATAAAATCTTTAAATAAACTAATCCCCTGTTTAGCTCTGCAGTAAACTTTCAGTGTTTACCGGAACCAAAGTGAAAATGTACTACTTGCAAGAAATTAGCTAAAATGAGTTTCCTGATGAATTAACCTAAAAATACCTGGAAACTCATTTTTTAAAATGTAATTAAAAAAAAAAAATGTCTTGAACTAATTCCCTGTTTTACTTTGCTGTTTTACACATTTCAGGAAAACTCCAGTCAGTTAGTTTATCATAAGCTAAGCGGAAATATATTAGTTGCAAAAAATTTGCAAAAACTATCCGCCGGTAGACACATCATTTTCAACTACCTGATCAGGAATTCACCTGAAAATCTCAAGAAACTTATTTTTGAAAAGTCATTTTTCTTTTTTTTTTTTTTTTTTATAAAATTTTAAATGAAATTTTTGAATAAACTAACATAAGCGAAAAAGTACTAGCAGCAAGAAATTAGCAAAAATGATGATTATCACCTACCTGACGGGCAAGAATTCACCTGAAAACCCATTTTTTAAATGTCATTTTTATTTGACGATCGTCTCCCTGCCTGAACATCTGTTTCCCCGGGTTTAATCAGCCGGGTTCAGATTTTACGTCCGTCTCGAGTCTCTTTCTCGCTCGAATCCTCCGGCGGTTCCTCTGCTGTCTGCATGATTTATATCCCCCCTTTCACTCGGTTTATTTATTTATGATCTATTTATTTTTTGTGTATTTATTTTTATTCATTTAGTCATTCACCACTAAATGTATTATCATTATTATTATTATTATTATTATCATTATTATTAATAATAATAATATTAATGTTATTTTTATCGTTATTATTATTATTGTTGTTGTTGTTATCATTTTTATTATATTATTAATATTATTATTATTATTGTTGTTGTTGGTGGTGGTGGTGGTGGTGGTGGTATTGTTATATTATTCTTGATCATATTTTATTTTATTTTTTTCATTTACATTTTTTCTTTCCTTTTGTTTTCATCTAAATAAAAAAATACTGCATTCATTAGAAAATTGTTGTTGTTGTTATTGTTGGTGTTGTTTTCAAATCATTTTTTCATTTGCATTTTTCTTTCCTTTTGTTTTCATTTAAATGAAAATTAATTATTACATTCATTAGAAAATTGTTGTTGTTGGTGTTGTTATTATTATCATTTTCATTATATCATTAATATTATTATTGTTGTTGTTGTTGGTATCGTTATATTATTCTTGATGCTATTTTCTAATCCTTTTTTCATTTGCATTTTTCTGTCCCTTTGTTTTCATTTACATGACAATTAATTATTACATTCATTAGAAATTTGTTGTTGTTGTTATTATTATTTTCATTATATCATTACTGTTATTATTGTTGTTGTTGTCGTTGTTATATTATTCTTGATCATATTTTCTGACAATTTTTTCATTTGCATTTTTTCCTTTCTTTTTGTTTTGATTTAAATGAAAATCAATTATTACATTCATTAGAAAATTGTTGTTATTGTTGCAGGTGCTGTTATATTATTCTTGATTTTATTTTCTATTAATTTTTTCATTTGCATTTTTTCTTTCCTTTTGTTTTCATTTAGATAAAAAATAATTACTACATTCATTAGAAAATTGTTGTTATTTTTGGTGTTGTTATATTATTCTTGATCATGTTTTCTAATAATTTTTTCATTTGCATTTTTTTCCTTTTGTTTTCAATTAAATGGAAATTAATTATTCCATTCATTAGAAAATTGTTGTTGTTGTTATTATTATTATTTTCATTATATTATTAATATTATTATTATTCTTGTTATTGTTGTTGTTGTTGGTGTTGTTATATTATTCTTGATGCTATTTTCTAATAATTTTTTTATTTGCATTTTTCTTTCCTTTTGTTTTCATTTAAATGATAATCAAATTATTACATTAACTAGAAAATTATTTGAATGATTAAAATAAAAAAAAATAGATTAATAAATTCAATCGAATTCCTTTTTTCTGCACCGAATTTGTCATTTTCCCGGAGGAGCTCGTCCTAATTTCCCGCTGCAGAAACTTCTCTTATAGATTCTTAATCAATAGTTTCCTCTTTATTACATATATTTATAATTCCTGCACTCTGTAATCCTTAGTATTTAAGGAGACGTGCTACAAAAAGAAAGGTTTTTTAATCATATGCACTTCCAGAGTCAATCCCAACCCCCACAACCGCTGGCTAGTTTGCAATTTGTGTGTGTGTGTGTGTGTGTGTGTGTGTGTGTGTGTGTGTGTGTGGAGGGGGAGGGGGGCGTAACTCAACAATTAACAGTTCCAACAACGGCTTCAAGGTGCCTCCGAGCGACACTTCTAACCCCCCGCCGCCCTCCTGGGACCCGTCATTGACCCGCCAGCTCGGCGGGCGCGAGGTGTTTTCACACACTGGCGGAAATTAAAAAAAAAAAAAAAAAAAAAAAAAAAAAGAGATTTAGCAGAATTTCCGTATTATTAGCCGCTGCTTTTCTTCACACGCTTTGAACGCTGCGGCTAAGACAACCACGCGGCTAATTTACAGACTTTTTCGAGGTGCTAACAAGCTTCACGCCATTTCACGCTATTTCAAATAATTTACATTTAAAAAACAAAAAAAAAATTTTTTTTTTTAATAAATCCACATCTTTCCGTGTAAATATGTCAAATATGTCACACCTGCAGCTTATAGACGAGTGCAGCCTTTAAATGTGCACATAGATTTATTTTGTTATTTTTAGCGACTCATATTTAGGTGCGCTAAAATAGTCCGGAAATTACATTAAAAAAAAAAAAAAAAAGGGTGCTAAATGTAAACCTTCATGAATAACATTT
The DNA here is from genome assembly GCF_037954325.1 of Fistularia commersonii. Lineage (NCBI taxonomy): Eukaryota > Metazoa > Chordata > Actinopteri > Syngnathiformes > Fistulariidae > Fistularia > Fistularia commersonii. Next base: position 1,476,633 of record NC_141290.1, read on the forward strand.
TTTAAAATTATTTTCATTATTTATGAATATTTATAAAAATAAATTTATATATTTCTGTGAACCTACAATGTGTTTGCACTGTTTTGGACAGAATCTGCATGGAGCTGCTCTATTTTTAATTTTTTTATTTTATATTTCTTTTTTAACCACCACCTCCATCTAAATGTGTCATCTAGGACAAAAAAAAAAAAAAAAAAAAACATCTTGTCTGTTTATTTTAAGTCAGCCTGGTAAGAAAACACAATTTAGGTGAAAAGAAACAACCTCCTATCAGGAAATTAAAAAACGTTTGACATGGAAAAGTAATTACGCGCTACCTGAGCCCTTGTTTCACGGTTCACGGTTCTCCTGCCCTCCTCCGGCATCTGAGACCAGTCTGGATTCTCCTTAATGACTTCGTTTCAAAGTACAACATAATCAAGGCCATTAGGAGGGACCGGGTTTCGGGAAGCTGTCGGCTTTTGGTCGCGGCCGAGAAAGAAGAAGCACGCGAACGGGTTCCGTCGTGTTATGACAGATGACCTTGTTAACTCCTACGCCAATTTCTAATTTTCTTAATTCGATTTAATTTTTTTAAAATTTTATTTCATTTTATTTTTATTATCTATATCCTTGTACTCAGGGTCATGGGGGGTTTGGAGCCCATAAAAGTTGTCATTGGGTGAAAGCAATTTTAGTTTAATTTAATTTAATTTAATTTAATTTAATTTAATTTAATTTAATTTTTTTACATTTTGCTTTATTTTGTCTAGTTGTCACTGGGTGAGAGTACAATTGACTTAATATTATTTCATTTTTTTTACGTTCAATTTGATTTAATTAGTTTATTTTAGTCATTCACTCATTTATTATCTATATTTCTGCATTCAGGGTCATGAGGGGTCCCAGCTGTTATTGGGTGAGAAGGGAATTCATTCATTTATTTTTTAAATTTTAATTTATTTGTCTTAATTTTGTTTTTTTTTATTTTATTTAACTTCAATTTAATTCAATTTAATTCAATTTAATTTAATTTAATTTAGTTTAATCTATTTTTTTTTTTTTTTTACATTTTACTTTATTTTATCTAGTTGTCATTGGGTGGTCCCAGCTGTTATTGAGTGAGAAGGATTTTCAATCATTTATTTTTTTAACTTTTAATTATTTTTTTTAATTTAATTTAATTTTATTTTATTTTATTTCATTATCTATAACCCTTGTTGCCCATTCAAAGCCATGGGGGTTTGGAGCCCCTCCCAGTTGTCACGAGGTGAGAGAGGAATTTAATTTAATTTAATTTAATTTAATTTAATTTTTTTTTTTTTTACATTTTACTTCATTTTATTCAATTTTATTTTATTCATTCACTCATTTATTATCTATATTCCTGTATTCAGGGTCATGGGGGCGTCCCAGCTGTCACTGGGTGAGAGCGCAACACATTTAATTAATTCTGTTCTAATTAATTTTATTTATTAATTAATTTGGCATTTTTTTATTCAAGCCGATTCTCCGTCAGTGTGTCATAATCATACAATTAGGGGGCCGTCGAAAAAAGACAAAATAATTCCATTACGGAGACAATTTTTCGGACAAATAGATCCCCAGTTTCTCTTAACGATGAAAGATTGGAAAGGTGAGCTTTGTTAATTGGGTCGTCGTTTCCGGGGTCGCGATTCCTGATTAGAATTAATTAAGCATCCATTAATCGCGCGGCGTCGGACGTCACAATCACGGCGTCGAGCGTCTGTCGGCGTCCGGCGGCGCACTTGACCTTGAACGCGTCTTTGAGAACGAGGCATTTTTCACCGGCGGCGTGATAACAGATGCTCTCCTCGGCCTGCAGGAGAACTAAATTTCATCCGGCGCGTCGCCGCGGCGAATCTGACGGCGAATCTGACGGCCAGATGTTGCTGCGCCCGGAGATTCCCGACGCGCTCGGGTTCTCACCTTGAACCTTTCCTTTTCGCTGACTCAGGACGGACGCTTCGAGCGCTCGCCGCCCGATGTCGCCCGTCAAAGCCTGCAACAATTTCAGAAAAAAAAAAAAATAAAGGAAGGAGAAGTCCATTAAGAATTAATTCAAACATTTAATTTAAAACAGAAAAAAAAAAAAGTTGGGAGTCATTATCAATCATTTTTCTATGGCGGGTCTGCTAAAAGATAAATAAATACGCAAATAAAATTCACAAATAAAAAAAAAATAACGATAATTAAAACACAAAATAAGTATTAGAAAATTGAACAGTCAAATAAATGAATGAAATGATGTAAAATATATAAGAAATTCAAATAAAATCAAATAAATGAATAAAAATAATATAAAATATATTAGAAACTCAAATGAAATCAAATAAATGAAAAACATTATATGAAATATGTAAGAAAATCAAATAAATGAATCAAATAAAATTAGATTAAACCAAATATAATAATTAAATACATTAGTAAACTGAATCAAATCAAATAAAGGAATCAAATCAAACAAAATAAAACAAAACAAATAAATAAACAAGACTCGGGGCTTTTTGGACGGATCGACACGTCACAGACAGGAACCCCATCAGATTCAAAGAATTCCTCTGATTTTACCTTTTACCTACACACACACACACACACACACACACACACACACACACACACACACACACACACAAGTATGCTATATCCAGACATCTTATCTCCTCTAATGGCTGTAACAAGACTTCAGTTTCAAATTGTACAGTTACTTGAAAGTGTTTGCAAAAAAAAAGTTGCATTCACCCATTTAGTATCGATAAGGAGGAAGCGGCCAATCACAGCGCCGTGTATATACAGAAGAGAAATACTACCACTCACAAGTCATAAACATTCACTCACTCATTCACATGGCTAAATTTTATTTTATTTTATTTTATTTTATTTTATTTTATTTTATTTTATTTTATTTTATTTTATTTTGATCTTATTTTATCCAATTTAATTTATTTTAATTTTATTTTAATTTAATTTTATTTAATTTTATTTTATCTTATTTTATTTTATTTTATTTTATTTTATTTTATTTTATTTTATCCAATTTAATTTATTTAAATTTTATTTTAATTTAATTTAATTTAATTTAATTTTATTTTATTAATCAAATTTAATTTATTTTATATTTTTGGTCACAAGCTGAACAACCTCATATATTTGCATTATGGAATATATATATACATTTTGTGTCATTTTGTCTTTTTTTCTTTTTTTTTTTTAAATCATGTCATTAAAAAAATTGTTGCATTTTTTTTATACATTAATTTATTCATATTTTCTTTTTCCCCCCTGTCCACTGTTGTTTCAAGCCTTGGTGACCAGAGAGTTATTAAAGTTATTAAAGTTCCATTAAAGACACCATTCTATTAATGACCTCTGAATCAGCAACACACACACACACACACACACACTTGGAATACGCAAAATTTCCTCTGGCTGTCGGCATGGTAACACCTTTAGACCACCGTTGGAGTCAATGTAAATTCAGGTCTGGGGGCTCGGAAGTTTATTTGGTGCGCATTAATTGTTTTAGCCGTGAAACATTTACATGTTAGCGCCCGCTAACTCATGTTATTTCGTCGCTGATGCCAAAACATAAATATTTATTTGAAATCTATTCATTCCCTCGTGTCCAGACGAACGCAGATTCATTTTAATCTCCTGGAGCGGTGAGAGCCAATTGTTAGCCGTTAAGTTGAAGGCCGGGGAAACAAAACAATTAGCTGAATAATGAGGAAGCGCTCGCCGAGTGAGGGGGAGCCGCGACGATAATTAAAATCAAAATGATAATAATCTTTCGGCGCACGAAAAAAAAAGAATAAAAAAAAAAAAAGAAACAAAACCATAAGCATTACTTGGTAACGGTTCAGATTGTGTCCCACAATATACAGGATAATTATTCTGTAATTACATTATGGGCCCGTGGTGTATAATTGTGGTGTTTTGGTGTCTTAATGGGGACACATTTGGCTCTTGATGCAAGAAGATAAAGTATTAATATAATGAAGTTGTCGCGAGTTGCAGAGGTTTTTTTTTTTTTTTTTTTTTGGCTCGTTGCTGAGAGCCGACTAGTTAAACGGGATGGCGTTACGAGAAAACAGCAGCCTTCAGCCAGCGAGTACCTCCGGGAGGAACGTCTTCCAATCAACTTCTTTGTTTAAAAACAGACTTCAAACCTTCCTGTTTGGACAAGCTTTAGTTAGCATTAGCCTAGCCGTCTTGTTGTTCTACCATAGGTTACCTCTGCTGAGGGATATCCCATGATGCACTTTATGCGATGCTATTTAATTGTGTCATATCAGCTATTAGCATCTAACTGTTAGCACTATTTCTATTACTAGCATGAGATCCAGAACCCCCCCGATACCCTTTGGTCGAGCCAGAAGGCCGCGCGCTAAAGGCAGATGGCAGATGAACATCATGGACAGCCATGTGGGAATCTTGTCTTGGCAACTGGACTTGTATGCTTTCACTTAAAGAAGTTTCAGCCCTCATCCCAGAGGCTTCTAATGACCCGTGGAGAGTTTCCCAATATAACTGCCAGGTTTTTGGGCGGGTCAAGGTTATGGTGGCTTGTTGTGTAAATGGAAGAGTTGATCTGCAGAAACTAGGTCTAATGGGGTTGTTATGCTAGATGTGCCCAAAATCCTGGCAGTTATATTGGGAAACTCCCCAGAGGTCTTTAGAAATGAAGAAGCCTCTGGGATGACGGCTGAAACATCTTCAAGTGAAAGCATACAAGTCCAGGTGCCAAGACAAGAAGATTTCTCCAAGAAGTTACCATGACCTGGATGACTGAGAACTTCCACAGACTCGACAACCGAGTAGAGAATCGGCGCCAAATAAACAAATACCATTCGACTGGCTCGCCATGACCCCGATAATAGCGTCCTCCGTACGTGCACGTGGTAAAATAAAAGAATCCACGAATCTAGACTAGTCATAAAAGCAACACCGATTGACTGATTGGGTGTTTTTTTTTTTTTTTTTAATTAACAATATTATTAATTAATTATTAGATTCATTCATTCATCTATTCAAATTTTACTCTCAGTGTGACTAACGATCTTTTTTTTTTTGTTGAATTTTTGTACTTGTATTTCTTTCTCTCTAACAGAAGGTCCACCAGTCACAGGGGTCACATGAGAAACACTCCAGTCTGGAATTATTTAAAATTAAAATTAATGATTCATTTGAAATTAACTCCAATGTTCTTGTTGGGCGGATAAAATCAAATCGTGCTGTTGAACAAATTACCGCACTTTTTGTGATGCTAATTTTCCATTTATGTGTTAATGTTCTTCCTAGTTTTTTGTTTTTTTTTTCTTCTTTTTTTAATTAATTTTTGTACTTGTTTATATTTATCTACAAGTTTTTGGGTGATCTGAAAAAAAAGTTTAAAATTAACTATACGATTAAATTACTTAATAGATTAACTTATTCACATTCTACTCTCACTGTGACTTATTTAACTTTGACTTCCAAATTCACAATTCCAACATGAGAAACACCCTGATCTAGAATTATTTAAAATTAAAATTAAAATTAATGATTTCATTTGAAATTAACTCCAGTGTACTTGTTGGGTGGATTGAATCAAATCGTGCAGCTGAACGATTTCTTTTTGTGATGCTAATTTGCCAATTTTTATTTTTGTACTTGTTTTTATTTCTTTATCTTCAAGTTTTAGGGTTGTTTGTTGAACAAAAAAAAAAAAAAAAAATCCTGATGCAAAATCCTGCAAAAATTGTTTTTTTTGCATCAAAAGAAAAAAAAAAATTTTTTTGCATCAGGATTTTTTTTCACCCCACTTTTATGTGCAACTAAACTCACAAAAATAAAAGGTACCACCATCAAACCCCTCCTCCCCTTTATAAAAAAAAAAAAATTTTTTTTTTTGCATCAGGATTTTTTTTCACCCCACTTTTACATGAAAATAAACTTAGCTCACAAATATAAAAAATACCACCATCCTCCCCTTCATAAAAAAAAAAAAAAAAAAAAAAAACTGTTTTGCATCAGGATTTTTTTTCACCCCACTTTCATGTGCAACTAAACTTACAAAAATAAAAGATACCACCATCCTCCCCTTCATTAAAAAAAAAAAAAAAAAAAAATTTTTGCATCAGGATTTTTTTTCACCCCACTTTTATGTGCAACTAAACTCACAAAAATAAAAGATACCACCATCAAACCCCTCCTCCCCTTCATAAAATTTTTTTTTTTTTTTTTTTTTTGCATCAGGATTTTTTTTCACCCCACTTTTACATGAAAATAAACCAAGCTCACAAATATAAAAGATACCACCATCCTCCCCTTCATAAAAAAAAAAAAAAAAATTTTTTTGCATCAGGATTTTTTTTCACCCCACTTTTATGTGCAACTAGACTCACAAAAATAAAAGATACCACCATCAAACCCCTCCTCCCCTTCATAAAAAAAAAAAAAAAGAAAAAAAAAAAAAAGATCATATCACACCCGCGGCCCACAAATGATTTTGAGCACCACCGACTTCACAGGAAGCCCCGGCGAGATTTCACCCCCGCCGACCTCAATAGCCCCTTTGCTGTGATGTGCAAACCGATAAAACCCCTGAAAGGCTCTCTGGGTTTTGCCGGTATGGATCAGCTGCAAGAGGAAAGGGGGGGTGGATCCATTCCCCTCCCTGAGATAAGCCCCCGTCCGTCAGCTTGACTGACGCATCAAAGAGCGCCGGCCTTCGCCATTATGGTCGGGACTCCGTTCCCAGATAGGCGGCTTTTTTTTTCTTCCCCTTTTTATTTTTTTTTTCCCCAACACCGGACCTGTTTTTTCGGATGTAAACAAACCAGACAGGCGGACGCGTCGGCTTTTGTTTGTCGCCATAATGCCGTATTGTGATAGCGTCGGATTTGTGACACAATGAGATCGGATATTTGAATGGGAGGAAAAAAAAAAAAAAAAAAAAAAAGATGGTGGAGACAATGAGTGCCTCACACTGCGGGATACTTGTTGTGAAAAATGCTGTAAGATATTATTTACATAAAAATAAGTAAGGGGTAGAATAAAAGGTCGGCGCTTTGCGGGAAGAAGCTACCCGGCTTGATTCCGATACCTTTCGGCGTGGAGTCACCATGTCCTTATATGGAATCTGACTGAGGGAGCAAACCTTGTATGCCTCTAAAGAATTTGGGAATGACCGAGTCAATGGTTACCTGTCGATGTAAAGCACGATGACGGGGTGAACGTCGCTTGTCTCCATGTAATGTGGAAGAGTTAATGTCCAAGTGTGACCCCTGAGGGAGTGGGTGAAATGTCCAGAAGAGATGCAGATGTGAAAGGGTACATGTGTCCATGTGTCCATATGGTATGCTAATGGGAGATTGATTACTGTATGCCTCTATATGACGTGTGAATGTAAAGGGTGAATGGTTGTATGTCTTTCTGTGACTTCTAGGTGAGAGGATGAATGGTTGTTTGTCTTAAAAGAGTTGTGAATGAGAGGGTGAATGGTTACTGTTGTGCGAAAGAGGGTCAAAAGTTGTATGCTTCTCTTGTATGCTACCCGGTTTGATTCCGATACCTTTTGGCGTGGAGTCTCCATGTCCTTATATGGAATCTGACTGAGGGAGCAAACCTTGTATGCCTCTAAAGAATTTGGGAAAGACCGAGTCAATGGTTACCTGTCGATGTAAAGCACGATGACGGGGTGAAAGTCGCTTGTTTCCATGTGATGTGGAAGAGTTAATGTTGTGCGAAAGAGGGTCAAAAGTTGTATGCTTCTCCATGACGTGTGAATGAGTGGCTGAATAGTCGTCCGACTCGAGAGCAGATGGGAATGGTTGGATTCAAAACAAAACCGTCAGTTTACTCCAACTTTATTCATCTCCCTTTCGTTCCTTCGGAAACTGTTTGGTTTCTTTTAGTTCATCTGCTCGCTTCCTGCCTCTTTCGTACCTTTGATTCACTCATGTTGAATTCTTTGGCGGCGGCTCTGTTCCCGTCATCGACTTGAGTTTCAATTCTGCTTTTTTTGACAGGTGCCATTTTTGGGGGTCCTCAGTAAAATTCTGTCAAAGCACATTATGTACCGCTATTGCAAAAAAGTGTTGGAGGCAAGCGTACTATGTACTGTTCTCTGATTGGTTTATCACTGCTAGCGATAGCGAACCCCTGAAGTTGGTGTGAAGTTGGAACAACGTTGTGTAGCAGCACTACATATTTAGTTATCTAACGTTGCCTGACGTTGCAACCACTTTAACATATAAATCCATATATATCTATAGTAAAAAAGTTAGCGGAATTATACTATATATGCAAAAAAGACAGTACTTGTAAATACACATATATATGCATTACATATATTTATTTATTCTCCATATACTCTATTTACTTCTTTTGATCTCAACCTTTTTTTTTAATTTTGTTTTATTTTTTATTATTCTCCATTTTTTTTTCATTTTGATAGAGAGTTCCATTTTGATTCTTTATTTACTTTATGCGCAGCGGCTGCTTTCAACAAAAAGCAATTTCCTCCCTTGGGAGATCAAAAAATTATTCTGATTCTGATTCACTGCGGTGAGATGTGATAATCCAAGATTTGTCCTTTTTTTATTTTATTTTAGTTGCCCTTTTTTCACCCTTAATGTCTTTTTTGTTTGTTTTTACTCTTTTAATTCTAAACCTTGATGTTGTTGCTGTTGTTGTTTTATGTACTTTCTATTTGTTTGTGTTCATCTTCTGCTTTATAACTGTATAACTGACACAAAAGAAAAAAAGAAAAAAGAAAGAAAAAAATTGAGGCAAAAGAAATTCCCCTATGGGGATCAATAAAATTTATCTAATCTCATTTAAACAACACTTTTATTTTATCTTTTTAAATTGATTATACTTTGTACTTTTACCCTTCAGAGTTTATTTATTTAATTCTATTGATTTCAATACATTTTTATTTATTTATTCATTTATTTATTTATACTTAGGTGTACAAAAAAATAAAAATTAAATGTGTCAGTGCTTAGATACTAAAAAGAACAAACGATGGATGATTTTTGATAAAATTTAAGGAATTTGAAATGCACTTTATACTGTGAACACCTAAAAACATATTTTTTTCCGAGGCTAGATTCTGGCTATTTCTTCACGAATGAAATGGTCAGATACTGCAAAAAAAAAAAAAAAAAAAGTTAAAAAAAAAAACAATAAATTGCAAGAACTGAATCACAAAAAAATCCACAAAGTAAAGTAGCGAGGATGTGAAAGTCCACTGTATATCTACACACACACACACACACACACACACACACATATATATATATACATATATATATATGTGTGTGTGTATAAAGTATAATTTTAGTATATCTGTTTTTTTTTTCTTCTTCTTAGGCTAGAATATTTCATTCTGTGTTTTCTTTTCTAATCTCCAAAAAATGCTGCAGAACAAAATGTAAATAAACAGTAAAATAGGTCAAGGTTTACAATAAGAAGGCGTATGGAGAAGGTATACAGTTAAAAAGGCAGTTAAATTGTCCTATATATACATAGCTATATATCTATATCTATGTATATATAGCAAAAAGGGTAGTAAAATTATATCTATAAATAGATATATATATATAGACAGACACAGTAAAAAGGTAGTAAAATTATACCATAGATATGTATAAAATTTTACCACTTTATTTAGTGTAAATATATCTATATAGATATATAGATATAGTTTTCTAGATCTATTCATATCTATATTTATGGATATATATAGTGAAAAAGGTAAAGGTATACAGTAGAAATTAGTATTAATGGGATACAGTAAAAAATGTAGTAAAATTATAATATATATATATATATATATATATGTAGTATAATTTTACAACCCTTTTTACTGTTTTTTTCCCACTGCAAAAAATAAAAATAAAAATAAAGGGAACACTTAAACAACACAATGTAACTCCAAGTCAATCAAACTTATGTGAAATCAAATTGTCCACTTGGGAATAAGTTAATAAGAATAGTTTGTTTATTCATTCAGATCTAGGATGTGTTTATTTTATTTTGATTTTATTTTTGAGCAGTTTATTTTAAAAGAGCCTTTAAATCCCAGAACCTCCTATTCATTCCAGACCAAAAAAAAAAAAAAAAAAAAAATCCACATTCCCATAAAATCCCGGCGTTGGAAACCAAGACGTCGGTCGTCACGACGACGCCTCTTTATGACTGACAGGTGAAAATGGATCGTCTTAAAAACCCTTTCAATCCCACCTGCAGGCCGATTTAATGAAGTGTCTGCGAAAAAAGGCCGATGTTGTAACTCGTCCAAGTACCCATAAGGAAAAAAAAAAAAGGTTTTAATGGATCCGTATTGGACGTTCGTGCGGCGAAGCTTTGAAACCTCTTCGAGGAAACCTTTTGAACGGGAGGAGACGCCGAGAAGAATAGCTTACGGAGGATTATTATCGCCGGCCGCGAAAGAGACGTCGCCGTTGGAGGATGAAAATATCCGTCTCGGAGAACTTAAGAACGGAGAAACGACGGGAAAGTCCACGGACGCGAAACCGAGACACGGAGATGAATGGATGTAAAAGCAGCGGGCGTTGAAGTTGAACGTTGAAGCGCAGTTGAAGGCGCTGACGGGGAAAACAGATCACCGGCGGGCCGAGAGGCGAGGATGGAAGGGCAACCAAGTGAGAAGAGGAGTCGTAACATTAAAACAGAAGAGGTTGCAGGATCACAGATCTGAGATAAGATAAGATAAGATAAGATAAGATAAGATACAGTAAGATACAATAAGATAAGATAAGATAGGATAATTTAAGATAAGATAAGATACAATAAGATAATTTAAAATAAGATAAAATAAGATAAAATAAGACAGGATAAGATAAGATAAGATAAGACAAGACAAGACAAGACAAGATAAGATAAGATAAGATAATTTAAAATAAGATAAGATAAGATACAATAAGATAATTTAAAATAAGATAAAATAAGATAAAATAAGACAGGATAAGATAAGATAAGACAAGACAAGACAAGACAAGATAAGATAAGATAAGATAATTTAAAATAAGATAAGATAAGATAAGACAGGATAAGATAAGTTAAGATAAGATACGATAAGATAAGATAAGACAGGATAAGATAAGATATGTTAAGATAAGATAAGATAAGATAATTTAAAATAAGATAAGATAAGACAGGATAAGATAAGATAAGATAAGATAAGATATGTTAAGATAAGATAAGATAAGATAAGATAAGATAAGATAAGATAATTTAAAATAAGATAAGATAAGACAGGATAAGATAAGATAAGATAAGATAAGATAAGATAAGATAAGATAAGATAAGATACGATAATTTAAAATAAGATAAGATAAGACAGGATAAGATAAGATAAGATAAGATAAGATAAGATAAGATAAGATAAGATCCCCGAACTGTTTAGTCACAGCAGTGTAACAGTTGTAGTGTCATTAAATATAAATAGAGGTGCTAGCAAGCTAGAAGCTAGCAACAGACATAGACAGCAGAGAACAACAACAACAACAACAACAACAAGGGTACAAATGGACAACAGAATGGAGAAAAAAATAACAGCAAGGGTGAAAATAGACGACCGACGGGATAAGAAGTGAGATGGGGACTTAAACAGACGGACAAAAACAATGCCGAAAATATAAATAAAGAGGATGCCAGTGAGCTGAGACTGACAAGGCTAAAAGGGAAAGTCCAGGAGATGAGGAGATACCTCCCGGTTTGTCCTTCGCCCTCCCTGCAATTCAAGATGGTCCAAGTTCGTGGTCCAACAAGGTCCAACGAGCCTGTTGACCTCGACTCACCGGCGAACTATAGCGAAGAAGGGCTGCTAGAAGGTCTTGAGGAGCTCCAGACACCAAACAACCTCAGCTTCCTTCAGAAGGACATCCTGTTCTGACCCTTCCTGTCGAGTGCATACTAAGAAGTTCTAAGAAATGAAGAAGCCTCTGGGACGACGGCTGAAACATCTTCAAGTGAAAGCATACAAGTCCAGGTGCCAAGACAAGAAGATTTCACCAAGACCTGGATGACTGAGAACCTCCACAGACAAAACCTGCTAGTTCATTCATTCATTCATTCATGGTGGACATGGAGGACCACATTCACCATCTCATTTCCATGTCATGAAGACACATTGTCACCGAGGGCCACATCAGCAGGACGGTTGCCGTCGAAGGGCCACAGGGAACGGGAACATGCGGCTTCCGTGAACGCATTTCGTTGCCGTCGTAGTTTGGCTTTTCATTCTTGGACAATTTGTTGTTTTTCTGGAAGGCTAACTTTAGCATACTTAGCTACGTCGATTGTACTCTTTGACAACCGACGTTGCCTCGTAACACAAAAGATAAACCGCTGGATTCCACTTGTTGACGTTGTAGAGACACTGAGATCTAATGGCGGAACGCCGTCAATTTACGGTTAACATGATCGAAATGTAGTTTATGGTCAATTCAAGCGTTTAACTTATTTATTTTAAGACTTTAAGACCTTTTAAGACGTTCACACGGGCCACGTAAAATGACGTGACGGGCCACATTTGGCCCGCAAGCCTTGAGTTTGACCCCTGCTTTAGGTTGTGCTGCAGGAGTAGCGCTAACAACTTTGTCGAAACGATAAAAGCGTCAATTCGGATCCGACAACCACCGTACATTCAAGGATTATTTGGATTTCTCAACTCCATGTGTTGATGTTGTGGATACACTGAGATCTACTCAGCGGGTAACAAGATCGAAATGTATTTTACAGTCAATTCACGCGTTTGACTTATTTATTTTAAGACAATCTGACCTTTTAAGGCCTTCTTGAAGGCCTTGGGTTTGATAATTTACCCAACATTTCAACGTTAACCCTCTCAATTCATGGCCTTTGCAGCTGTTTCCGCTACGCAGACCGGCGAGGAAGCAAAACGCGCCCTCCGCTGCCGCCGTCCCGCCCCCGAGCCCCGGCTTCGGAGCAGGAATAGTTCGTCTAACGTAGATTTCAAAGAACGAGATGGACTTTTTCACCTAGCGGTGAATCCTGCAGCGGAGGAGCACATCGGCGCGGGGAGGGTTAGTCGACACAAGTGTTCCAAATTTGACTCGCGTTGACCCGCCGGTCTGACAAAAAAAAATAATATTACAACAAGTGCGACGGAAAAAAAGCATGTGTGTGTGTGTGTGTGTGTGTGTGAGGTAAACAAGCCATACATACTCGAGGCTCACACACTCACACAGGGCTTCACACGCCGCACGGCTGGAGGGGAAACGCTGCTGAAAATCACAGAAGTTGTTTTGCATTCACCTCCGCTCGCTTTCAAAAAGCAGGGTTTTTTTGAATTTTTATCGGGGGGCCGAGCCCAACCGGAGAAACACCCCCCTCCCGGGAAAAGTAATTGGATCCCGCGGAAGGGAGGGTTTGGAGGATCTGGATAAGACTTCGATTTCCTGTTTGAAAGGTCGTACAGCCAAATCATGCACAGATGAGAGGGCGAATACTTGTATGACTATTTGATGTGAATGAGTGAGTGGTTTCATATCTATGACATGTACATACAAGGGTAAATAGTTGCGTGTCCCTCGATGACATGCGAATGAGTGGGTGAATGGTTTCATATCTGATATGTACGTATGAAGGTGAATAGTTACGTGTCCCTTGATGACACGTGAATGAGTAGGTGAATGATTTTATATCTATATCTACATACAAGGGTGAATAGTTGCGTGTCCCTCAATGACACGTGAATGAGTAGATGAATGATTTCATATCTATATGTACATACAAGGCTGAATAGTTGCGTGTCCCTCGATGACACGTGAATGAGTAGGTGAATGATTTCATATCTATGTGTACATACAAGGGTGAATAGTTGCGTGTCCCTCGATGACATGTGAATGAGTGGGTGAATGGTTGCATGTCCTTATATTGTATGTGAATGAGAGGGTGAATAGTGGTCCCTCTGTGATGTGAATGAGTGAGTGAATGGCTGTTTGTCTCTGAATGGCGAGTAAATAAATGAATCTATGGTTGCTTGTCTTTATATGAATGGTTGTTGTCCATGAAGGCATGAATGGCTATTGTCTCTATGTGACGTGTGAATGAATGAGGGAATGATTGTACGGCTAAATAACGCTTGGTTAAAAGTCGAATACTCCTACGTCTATATAATGTGAACGAGTGAGTGAATAATTGTCTGTCTATGTGATGTATAAATGAGAGGGTGAATGTTGGCTCATCTATACGGCGCGTGAATGAGTGGATGAATGGTTTTCTGTCCGTAGAATACATGAATAAAAGGGTGAATAGTCTTGTGTCTCTACATGATATGTGAATGAGTGAGTGTTGTTTATCTATATATCACATGTATAGGAGGCCACGAATATAAGTCTATATAATACTTGAATGAGAGGGTGAATGTTGTTATATACGTGCAAATAACGACATGAATAGTTGATCGTCTCTAGATCCAACGTGAATGAGCGAGTGAATGGGTGCACAGATATAGAATATGAGGGTGAATATTTGCTAGCCTATTGATGTGTGAATGGTTGCATGTCCTTATATGGCAAGTGAATGAGAGGATGAATACTTGTATGTCTTTATGAAGGGCGAGTGGGAGGGTGAATGGTTGTCTATGTGATCCCGGTCGGGGCCTGGGATTGGACTTTCCCCCGACCAATCACGTGAGAGCAGCACAGCCGCCGCCATTTTAAAAGCCTTTGCACACTAGGCTGGGGTCGACCATCACCAAACAATTTACCGTGGCAACAACTCCCGGTGTCCGACCAATCGCGGAACAGATCTCGAAACAAGCGGCGGGAGCGCAATGTAGCGCTAACGGCGCTACCGGGAATCCGTTTCTGTTAAAAAAACAACGTAACGGCACGAGAACTTTAGTTCCCCGCGGGGGAAGCAGCAGCTGGAGCAACAGCTGAAGACTGTTGCTGTAAATGAAATAAAGGGTAATGACGTGAAATATAATGGCATACATCCGTGCAGCGTTAATCACTTTGGAAATGAAGAGCAACGCTGTTGCGCAAAATAAAAAAGGAAATCAAATAAATAACAGGTTTATCAGTTGAAGGCTGTTTCATTTCCCGTCATTAGCGCGGTGAAAAAAAAACAAAAAGCGGCTGCTCGTTTTAATCGCCGAACGTCGTGCCCGGGTTAGCTAATGCTAACGCTTGAGGAGGTGTTTCCTGAAAAAGCTACAGGGAACGAGCAAAACGCAGGCGCTAAGGTGACATGAGGGATGCGAACGATTTGATTGATCGGCCTCCGAATCCAACGGGATCCAATCGCAAACAGCTGAGTCAAACCGCCCCGATCGATGACCTACCAAGTGGCTGAGATTTATATTTATTGCGCCACCGTGTCGGAGCGCCGTTTAATAAATCAAACGTCGGGTGATGATTGGAAAATGCTAATATCTGACGGCTAAAACTGTTGGTCGTTCTTTTGGCGTTTGCTCTCGGGGGTCCATTAGCTTTAGCTTTGTGTCGCTAAATTATTTTTTGAGTTGTTTGGATTCAGTCGTTCATGCGTTCATTCGCTAAATCAAACCATTCACTCGTTCATTCACATGTCGAATAGCGCTACATGCTAGCATGCTCTCATTCGTGGGGAAACATGCGATCATTCACGTATCCGGCTATTTTAGCGTCTCAAATTGACCTTCTCCATGTTTTTTGGACGCTTTGAGGAACCTTCTCGGACTCCTCGGAGAAAAGCTGTTTCCCCAAATTTGTTTTTCCTCCCCGGCTTTCCGAACAAAACTGCAGGTGCATCGGCTAACTCGTACTAATATCACCCCGTTGTGAAATAATATTCTCTTTCTCTTCTCGCCAGTATTCGCGCCGCTTAATCGCACAATGATTATTAGAATAGGCCCCTTTTTCTTTTTTAAATATATTTTATTTTTTTCCCCCCTTAGATGAAGAGGTTAACGACCGTGTCGGAAGTGAGTTATTCTTTTTGGTCTGTTGGCGCTCTTGAGGGATGTCACGATCTTTGCTTGCACATAATGGATTTATTTAAATCATTCCCGCAGTCGTTTAAGATTTATTTTGACTAAATGGGAATAAAACGGTCTGCGGTTTGAATAAAAATAAAAAAAATTAATAAAAAAAAGATTCGGCTCGAATGCTCCAGCTTTTGAAAGATTCAGCTTATTGTGCAAACCAGCGTGACAGAAATATATAAAATAAATATATATATGTATCATATGAAAACATAAGCCCCGGTGACATTTAAGGTCAAGTTAAGTCAGATTTTATTTATTCATGCATTTATTATTTACCGCTGATCCTGCACTCGGGGTCGCGGGGCGCTGGAGCCGATCCCTGCTGTCACTGGACGACACGACCGGTCGCCGGCCAATCACGGGCAACACGGCTAAAACCTTCTAGTTCACGTGGCCAAATGATTGGCTAAAAAACCAAACGTCCCCCGAACAGCAAGGACTCACGAGGAAACAACCGGCTCAGAAACGTCGACCGGACGCCTTCAGCCTCGATCAGATCTACCTTACTCATGCTAACGGTAGCGCTAACAGCTACATGCTAATCGCCGACGTGTTGCAACGTTATTGAAAGACTGGCAGAAGATCAAGCCTGCTGGATTCACAACGGGATTTTGGAGAAGCTCCTTCTGCGGATGACAACCTCACATGGCTTCTATCTGTCTTGTTTTTTTTTTTTTAATTTCAGAAAACGCCCTCCGATGTGTGCGCTAATGCCGCTCAAGCTAACTCAACCTTGAAAGAAACACGTCTCTCTTTTAAAACCTTTTTTTTTCTGTTATTGAAACGAAGGAGCTCATAGAGGAAGCATTAAAAACACCAAAAAAAGAAGACATGTTGGTGTTTTAATGACATTTTCCCCTTTTTTTTTTTAATTTAGCGACCTGCTTTGTGTTCTATTGCTGTTTCTTTAGCCGAGTTCAGGAAACAAAGCCTGACGGATGGAAATGTCGACTCATCCGGAGCAAACAAGTAATAAAGGAAGCTCAAGCACGCCGTCGTCGGAGCCAATGTGCCTTTACTATATTTTACATCCCATCAGGTAACCAGGGTGCTGAAATAACTGATATAAGAAAAAAAAAAATCCACTAGCTTCTCAGCACCATCCATGAAATAACGTATCCCTCCATTGTTATGCAAAATTAATTAACAGGATATTCATTTTTCATTGTGTCTTGCCGACTTGCGCTACAGAGGTGAATATCTCCTGCTCGGATTGCATTCAACAAAAAAAAAAAAAAAAAAAAAAAAAAAAAATGGCCGCTGCAGATCCTTGTGCCAGATTTGTCCCATTCATGCAGATAATAGAAGTATTAAAAAGTAATTTTTTTTTTTTTTCCGAGATGAAGAAATGTGACATTCTGAGGTTTTAATTAGCTGCTATTATTTTGATTATTTCTCCCGTAAATGCGAATGCCTTGTTTTTTTTTTTTTTCAAAAGAAGTCAAAACGTGCGCCTGTGCTTGTTAGCAATTACGGCGACGGTCGCTACTTTGAAAGGCGGGATGTCGCCGTCGCATTTGAACGCCACGCGAACGGATGTCGACCCCCTCGACCCCCTCGGCTCCGTCCTTGCTGGTGGAAGCTGCTTGTAATTATTTAAAGACTCATTAACTCTGACCTCATGCGTAAAAGGTAATATAGAAGAAACCATTAAAATCCACGGCGGTTAGCGCCACCGCTAACCGGATTTGAAAAGTCTATATGTGATCTGAATGACAGGGTGAATGTTTACAGTCTTCATATGATGCATGAATGAGTGAACGCTATCTGTCTATGTGAATCAAATGAAAGAGTGAATTTTGTACGACTTTATGTGATGTGAATGAGTGAGTGAATGTTAGCATGTTGCTAAATTACATGTGAACACGTGAGTGAATGTCCTCTGTCTATATGATGTGAATGAGAGGATTTTAAGTTGGATTTTGTTACAAGACATGTGAATGAGAGAATGAATGAATGTGATATGGTGTTGACGTGAATGAGAGGGTGAATTTGTACAACTTTGTGACGTGAATGAGTGAGTGAATGGTAGCATGTTGCTAAATTACATGTGAATGAAAGGGTGGATGGTTGCAATTAGTTATATAACGTACGAATGGGTGAATGTGTCCGTTTTACATGTGAATTTTGCACGACTATCAGACGTGAATGAGTGAGTGAATGGTAGCATGTTGCTAAATCACATGTGAACAAGTTAGTGAGTGTCGTCTGTCTTTATGATGTAAATGAGAGGGTTTTAGGTTTTATTTTGTAACAAGACATGTGAATAAGAGAGTGAATGAATGTGGCGTGCTGTTGACTTGAATGAGAGGGTGAATTTGTACGATTTATGTGACGTGAATGAGTGAGTGAATGGTAGCATGTTGCTAAATTACGTGTGAACGAGTGAGTGAATGTTGTCTGTCTATATATGATGTAAACAGAAGGGTGAATGGTTGCATCTTGTTACAAGACATGTCAATAAGAGAGTGAATGAATGTGACGTGCTGTTGACATGAATAAGAGGATGAATTTGTATGACTTTATGTGACGTGAATGAATGAGTGAATGGTAGCATGTTGCTAAATTACATGTGAAAGAGTGAGTGAATGTCGTCTGTCTCTATATGACGTGAATGAGTGAGTGAATGGTAGCATGTTGCTAAATCACATGTGAATGAGTGAGTGAATGATAGCATGTTGCTAAATCACATGTGAATGAGTGAGTGAATGGTAGCATGTTGCTAAATTACATGTAATGTCGTCTGTCTCTGTATGACGTGAATGAGAGGGTGAATGGTTGTTTGTCCACGATACATGAACGAGTGAGTGAATGTTTTCCCGGTTAGCGTGGAGAAGGATAGTAAAAGGACTCCAACCACCAGGATGCGGGTGAGTGGTAGCATGTTACTGAACGTAAATACGCGAGTCTCAAAATGACGCGTGAATGACGGAGTGAGCGGTTTTATGTGTCGATATTCTGTGATCGACCGTCTACCGTCCAATCACGGCAGGGATCGGGTTCCGCGCAGGGGAAACGGCGGGAAAAACGAACGAATGAAAGTTCACATCCGCGTGCGAACGATTTCCGGTCCCGCTAAGCGACTTCGCTATCCATCTACATGGTCATGTCGTCAAAGCTGTCCGAGCGTGACGATCCGAGGGTGAGTTCGTTTAAGTTGCAGATTGAATTATCATATTCCTAAACAGCTTCCGCCAACCTTTAAATGGCGGGGTAAGCTTCTTGATCAGATTATACAAACCAAAGAGGCCGACGGGTGGAAACGCGTTATTCGCCGGGGATGACGGCTCGTGTCAAGATGGCGTTTTTTTGGGGGAAGATCATTTCATGCTGTATTGCGGATTCTCAATTTTCATTTTAAAACACGATTCCGGGTGTTACCTTCCTTCCTTACTTCGTTACTTCCTTCTTTTCTCGATGGTTCTGCACGTTTTTGTCACAAGGAGGATTTGCTTACGCATGTAGCTTACAAGCTACCGCCATTAGCCGCTCCTTTTTTAAGGTTTTGATTTATGATACTTACGACTAGCCGTCGCTATTGTTTGGCTAAACACTTATATTTTTTTTGTGAAGGAAATGTGATATTCTGAGGTTTTAATTAGCCACAAGGAGGATCTGCTCACGGATGTAGCTTACAAGCTCCCGCCGTTAGCAGCTCCTTTTCTGATTTTGATTTATGATATTTAAGACTAGCCATCGCTAGTGTTTGGCCAAAAACACTTTTTTTTTTTTTTTTTTTTTATGAAGGAAATGTGATATTCTTAGGTTTTAATTAGCAGCAATTTTTTTTTTTTTTTTTTTACGCAATTCAGCCGAACTGTCCTGTAAATGCTAATGCCTTAGTTTTTTTTTTTTTTTTTTTTTATTGTTTTGTTTGTTTAATTTTTTTATCTATTTATTTCTTATTAAGAAGTCAAAACCTGTGCATATTAGATGAAACGGCAACGATAGCTTCTTTGAACGGTGAGATCATCCGTGGACGCTGATGTTTGGCCAGATACCTAGAAAAACCACTATGCTAGTTTTTTATTAGTATTTTGTTGTCATTATTTTTGTTTTGTTTTTGTTGCAACAGAGGCGTGAACACTTCCCTGGACGACAGTCGTGTCCAACCGAACGAGTTTTCACTTTCACCGATGCCTCTGAATGTAACGTCCAATCAGAGTGCAGCGCCGCTCCGGGGGGACCCGCCCCTTTTTGGATGATTATCGGAATGATTATGTGAAATCCTTGTTTTGTGTACACAAACTTCTGACTGTCAAGAACCTCCCATGGACTCGCTCACTCATTCTCTTAAATGCCAAAAAATGTAACTCAGTCACTTTAAAATCAAATCAAAACAAAGTTGCTCTGTAACTAAAATCATTTTTTTGTACTTTGTTTTGCAACACTATTTCAATGCCATCTTGACAGTAAAGTTGACTAATATGTAGCTTGAGAGGACATTTTTGTTTTTATTTCCTCACAAATTGGTCGCAATTCGTATTGCAGTGTAATTTTGACAAAACAAAACATAAATTGTGGATATTATCCACTACATCCCGAGAAATGCAAATTGATTCACACAGAAAACTTGTATAAAAGAGCATTGCTTTATGCTTCATATGCATCCCAAAAATAACGTAATAAATAAAGCAAAAAAAAAAAGCATTCAAACTTTAAATTTGAACATATATTATCATGATTAATATTTTCTAATTATATTATTATAATTCATTTTATAAACACAAGCATATTTCATTTTTAATGCTTAAAATACATATATATTTAAGGTACATATATATTTATGTTTAATACTTAAAATACATATATATTTAAGGTACATATATATTTATGTTTAATACTTAAAATACATATATATTTAAGGTGCATATATATGTATAATACTTAAAATACATATATATTTAAGGTACATATATATTTATGTTTAATACTTAAAATACATATATATTTAAGGTACATATATTTATTTCTAATGCTTAAAATACATATATATTTTAGGTACATATATATTTATGTTTAATACTTAAAATACATATATATTTAAGGTACATAAATATTTATGTTTAATACTTAAAATACATATATATTTTAGGTGCATGTATATTTATTTAAAGCAAAAATCCTTGAATATTTCTCCAAAAAAATGTTTTTAAATTACACATTTTGAACAATGATTTGATTATTATCCGTTTCCATTTTGGGTCTTTTTTCAGGCGAATCCACAGAGCCGAAGGTCAGAGGAGAGCGTTCCTGAATGGCTAAGAAAGCTTGGATGGAGTTCGAACAGAAAGGAAGGCGTTTGTTTTCTACACACTCCGTTACAAAAGCCGAGCCCGTGTGAAAAAAAAGCACGCACACACACACACACACACACACACACACACCTTGGCACGTTTTCAGCTGTACAGAGCGGTTTCTGCGGCTGCCGAGAATCGACCTTGCCGAAAAAGCAGAGGAGCAAACTTGACTGAAAT
The DNA here is from genome assembly GCF_037954325.1 of Fistularia commersonii. Classification (NCBI taxonomy): domain Eukaryota; kingdom Metazoa; phylum Chordata; class Actinopteri; order Syngnathiformes; family Fistulariidae; genus Fistularia; species Fistularia commersonii. The sequence goes on from NC_141290.1 coordinate 1,498,122, forward strand.
AGAAAATAAATACGACACGACAAGTACGGTTCGGTTTCTGTGTTGCCCTTTTTTTTTTCCACATCAAGATGCAGCCGAAAGGCCGGCGGAGGCCGAATCCACGCTACTATATTTTCCATCGCAACGGCCATATTTACCGTCTAAGCGAAGGTGTCAATAATAAACGAGCAGCACCAGAGCTAACAAATGAGCTGACATGTTTTGTTTTTATTCAATTCACCTTCTCATTTTGATTCTACTATGTTATAATATGTATGCATGTACATAAATATTACAGAAATATATATACACACACACACATGCATATAAATATATATGATCAGTATATTAGTTTGCCCGATGCTTCCCAAAATATCCCAAAAATAATAACATAAAATGATATAAAATTACATGATAAACCCAGAGATACGTATTTTTTTTATTTTTAATGCAAAAAGTACATATTTCTAGCAAAAATTCCTTGTCCAAAAAAATGTTTTTCTATTACATTTTCCACATATTCACATTTATTATTATCATTATTATTATTATTATTATTGTTGTTGTTGTTGTTATTATTATTATCAATTCTATTATTATTTATTTATTAGTAAGGGCTGCAATAAGAAAACTATGATAGTACAGCAGACCTTCCAGAGAGTATGAATATATATATATATATATATATATATATATATATATACATGTGTATAATAAACATTGTTGCATGGTAACCAAAATGTAATTGTGAACTGTAATGTTGCCAAAAAGCACAACTTTTATGATACCTGAGGATGCGAAAGATCATTAAACAGCAGTTTGAATTCTTTATGGACGCTGAAGAACGGGGCTCAATAAACTTCGAGTTGAGTTCTATACGTGCATGCACACACACACACACACACACACACACACTCACACTGCGCAACTACGGTTGACTAAAAACTTACCAGAATCATAAAATGGCAAAAACAACGTCTTATGAGGTTTTTTTCTTTTAAATCCAAGGCGAAACAGCACTTCTGATATGTTTTGTTCAAAGCGCTCCCACGAGCTAGCATTCTCCCATTCACTTACACAGCGATGGAGCGCAGGGCGCTAACAAGGCTGACAAGGCTTCGACGTGCAGAAAATAGGGGTCGAACCCCAAATTCTGGGATGGGAGGTCGCCCCGATGTCGCCCCGATGTCCAAAGAGTCGCTCCCATTCCAAACTGGTCTTCAGTTGACCTACATCTCTTTCAGAGATGGGTAAGCTACTGCCTTGCAGTGGGTATCGATGACCACTCTGCAAGCACGGTATGCCCCGGAGTTTCAGTGGCTGCTGATTGGCGGTGGAAGCGATAAATAACCAACCGCCGCGCTGTCAGAGCAGGAGGCGAGCGCCAGTATGCTCGTTATTTGTCTTGTGCGCCGGGCACAGGGTATTACAGTTCAGCCGATCAACTCCGCCATTATGGATGGCCCCCGGAGTCTTGTTTGGGTGCGGCAAATGGCCGTTTCCAGCGGAGGAGGCCATAATAACCTACCACCGCGCAACTTGTGCACAAAACCGAACGGGTTTAGCAGAGTCCCAGATATTGGCCCCAATTATAAAAGAGAAAGGTGGAATATGGGGCTACCGTGGGCCGGAGACAGAATGAAAGATGTATCGATAAGTTGCCATTAGCTAGCATGGAGTTTGTTTATGTTTGCGCAATCAGTAGACAGCTAAAGAGCGCTTCGTCAACAAACGTGTCTGCAAGCAGCCGGTATCCGTCGGCCCTTTCCAACAGCAGATCCAGGACAGTACCCTTTCTTGTTCCCCCAGAATGAACCTTGTTAAAGTGTCCTTTTGCTTCCTAGTGAAAGGAAACACAGCCATTTTGGATGATCGATGTCTACCATACCAAAGCGTATCCTAATAAAACTCTAGAAGCTATTTTCTTGAGGCCCAGCCTCTCTTTCCCTTTGGGGTCTCCATGTTCTCCCCTGTGTTTGCATGGGTGGGTTTTCCTCCCACAGTCCAAGGAGGTTTATTAAGACCATCAAATAAAAGGATGGGATTTGTTCAAACCTCTTGACAGACCTACTTCGCCCCTTTCTTATTTTTCAAAAAGCTGTAGGGAACTGGCGGAGGCAAGAAAGTGGGGGTATTGTTAGCGGGCTCAATAATCCCTCCTGTAAATAATTAGCCTGGTTTGCCTTTGAAGCTGCCAATTCATTTGGAAACAATGAGCGCACAATGTCAAACGCCCAAATAAGGAAAACACATGCCACGGTCCCAGTGCCGTAAAGGGAAGTCATTTCCTCACCGCTGTCACCAAGCACTTGCTCATGTGGGAGGATGTTGGGACTCTGTAGATCATTTTGATGACTTTGGTCCAGACCTTATCTACATGTATAAACTCCAATCTGACTTGATTTGTCTTGTCTTGACTTGACAAGACTTCTTTTGACTTGACTTGACTTGACTCGCCCTGTCCTGGCTGGACTGGACTGGACTTGTCTTCCCTTGATTGTCCTTGTTTTCACTTGCCTTGACGTGTCTGGTCTTGACTTGCCTTGCTTTGCCTTGTCTTGTCTAGACTTGTCTTGATTTGTCTTCACTTGACTTGTGCTCACCTGACTTTTCTTGCCTAATCTTGTCTAACCTGGACTTAACTTATCTTTTCTTGTCTTGTTGTGACTTGACTTGTATTGCCTGGTCGGGAGAGAACTGGACTTGACTTGTCTCTACTTGATTTGTCTTGTCTTGTCTTGTCTTCACCTGACTCTCCTTGTCTTCTTTCTTCACTTGCTTTCACTTGTCTCAACTTGAAATGTCTTGTCTTGTCTTGTCTTGTCTTGACTTGACTTGTCTTGTCTTGTCTTGTCTTGTCTTGTTGTGACTTGACTTGTATTGCCTGGTTGGGAGAGGACTGGACTTGACTTGTCTCTACTTGATTTGTCTTTTCTTGTCTTGACTTGACTTGACTTGACTTGTCTTGTTTTGTCTTGTCTAGACTTGACTTGTCTTGTCCTGTCTTGTCTTCACCTGACTCTCCTTGTCTTCACTTGCTTTGCCTTTTCTTCACTTGCTTTGACTTGTCTCGACTTGAGATGATTTGTGGTGTCTTGTCTTGTCTTGTCTTGTCTAGACTTGACTTTTCTTGACTTGTCTTCACCTGACTTTTCTTGCCTCACCTTGTCTTGCCTGGACTTGTCTTATCTTGTTTTGTTGTGAATTGACTTGTCTTGCCTTGACGGGAAAGGACTGGACTTGACTTGCCTCTACTTGATTTGTCTTTTCTTGTCTTGTCTTGTCTTCACCTGACTCTCCTTGTCTTCACTTGCTTTGCCTTTTCTTCACTTGCTTTGACTTGTCTCAACTTGAAATGTCTTGTCTTGTCTTGTCTTGTCTTGTCTTGCCTCGACATGACTTGTCTTCACCTGACTTTCCTTGTCTTGTCTTGACTTGACTTGATTTGACTTGTCTTGTTGTGAATTGACTTGTCTTGCCTTGACAGGAAAGGACTGGACTTGACTTGTCTCTACTTGATTTGTCTTGTCTTGTCTTGTCTTGTCTTGTCTTGTCTTGTCTTGTCTTGACTTGTCTTGACTTGACTTGACTTGACTTGACTTGACTTGACTTGTCTTGTCTTGACTTGTCTTCACCTGACTTTTCTTGCCTCACCTTGTCTTGCCTGGACTTGTCTTATCTTGTCTTGTTGTGAATTGACTTGTCTTGCCTTGACGGGAAAGGACTGGACTTGACTTGTCTCTACTTGATTTGTCTTGTCTTGTCTTGTCTTGTCTTGTCTTGTCTTCACCTGACTCTCCTTGTCTTCACTTGCTTTGCCTTTTCTTCACTTGCTTTGACTTGTCTCGACTTGAGATGATTTGTAGTGACTTGCCTTGTCTTGTCTTGTCTTGTCTTGTCTTGTCTTGTCTTGTCTTGTCTTGACTTGTCTTCACCTGAGTCGCCTTGCCTTGCCTTGTCTCCCTTTGACCTGACTTGACTTAAAGACTTGACTTGACTTTTCTTCACCTGAGTTCCCTCGTCTTCACTCGCCTTGACTCGTCTCGACTCGAAACCATTTGTCTTGCCATCGGCTGACACCGGCGCGGCGGTAATACCGGTGTGATGGAAAGCGGTGACACATCGGGCATTGACTGCATCGATTTCTGGGGTCCAAGGGGGCGGCCCGCACAGTTTAACATCTGCAGAAGGACTCGCCAACTCGCAAGACGGGTATGAATAAAACAGTACACTGTGCCAGATTAGCATCCGGGTCACGGAAGCGCCTCGGCGGCGGATGCGAATGCTTGCTCAAAGCCGTCCCCTCTTCCTACGAGTACTCCCCCGGGGCCTCCTGGGCCATAAACAAGAATTCCCCGCTAGCCGAGTCGCCCGATTTTAAATAAGCATGAAGCGGATATTAACAGTCTCGCTGACGAGTCGGTTGACGGAGTCGCCGTTTTTTTTTTTTTATCCCTTTCCCCCTCACCGATGCACAAGTTGTTATTGGTTCTGACAGCAAACAAGGACACCAAGGAGGCCCGGCTACTTGTCGGCCTTTCGCCGGTCGCGTTGGGTCTCGAATCATCCGGAAAGCTTTTTTATGCATCCGAAGCTTCATCTAGAACAGACCTGGGCATTTTACGGCCCGCCAAACTATTTTCTTTTAATACCGTATTTTCACGACTATAAGGCGCACCTTACTAAAAGGCGCAATCTCAGTTATGAGTGCCATTATTGTATTTAACACACACATAAGACGCACCAAATGATAGGGCGCGGGTTTTATATACAATCCACGTTCTCATTGTGTTCTCTACTACGTCCACCTTACAACAACACACACACTCACACACACACACACACACAAGGCGCACTGAACGATAGGGCGAACCGCACGTTTTGAAGAAAATCTTTGACTTTTATGTGCGCCTTATGGTCGTGAAAATACGGTATTTTAAGAAGTATTTTCAATCAATATCGAATTTAGAAACTCCTTATTTTTTCCCCTTTGTTTAATTTTGTATGGATGATTACATATAAAATAATGTCGGTACATTTATATGATCATTCATGATTTTAAAGTAAAAAAAAGAAATAAAATGCCAAAAAATGTAAATAATTAAAACGAAATTTTCATTTTGTTCGATTTACACGGCCCACCGGCCAAAATAATTGCCCACCCCTGATCTAGAAGGTTTTATGTTTTTCCCGGTCTGGAGAACACAACGCAATCACCGAAGATACATTTTTTAAGGGCTTATATTTGTAAATTTGAGAATGGACTTTTTCAGCCTCCCGCGGTATCACTTCGGAACGCTGACGCAATCCACCCCCAGCCAGGATGAAAGTCATGTCGACTATCTCCTTTTCATCTATTTTTCTTTTTACCGCCTCGCCGGTGCCTGACTACTCTTTTTCCAAAACCGCCGTTACTTCTTTCACGGAAGGCAAAACAATGACTTTTTTTTTTTGGGGGGGGGGGGTCCCCGGGTATGAAAGGGAGCTAATTCGGCCAAACAGTGTCAAATCCTCGGGTGACAAGTACCAAGCGTGAACCTGCTGAATCCGATCAATTATGAGACGGGTAACATCAGTCAGCGTCTTTCAATACCGGCTGCCGCCGACTTGTCGGAGGGAATTCTCTCAGCTGTCCGTCAAACTGTTCCCGAATCAAAGCCTCCCTGCACGAGGCCTGACAGTCCGTCTTTGCTGCTCAGACAGAAACTTTTTATTTTTTATTTTTTCGGATTCTCTTTGCTTCGGAAGGTAACCGCAATCGAACGTCTCAGCGGGAGTTTGTTTACGTTGTCGGCGTGGACAAATGGTAGCGGTTTGTTTTCTGGTTGTGATTTTAGAAAACGGAGCGCGAAAAGCCTCACGACCGTCCGGGGGTCGGTCGATATCGCAAACTCGAGGCTCGCGGGTCAAATGTGGCCCGAGAGAACGTCTTAAAAGGTCAGATTGTCGTAAAATAAAGACGTCGAACGCGTTCCTTGACCGTAAACTACATCCCAATCTTGTTAGCGTCATGCTACCTGCACACCAATATCATTTTCAACAAATGATTCCTAGCGTCGTTTGTCTTTTTGTGATACGAATGATCAAACCCAAGGCCTTCAAGAAGGCCTTAAAAGGTCAGATTGTCTTAAAATAAATAAGTCAAACGCGTGAATTGACCTTAAAATACATTTCGATCTTGTTACCCGCTGAGTAGATCTCAGTGTATCCACAACATCGACACATGGAGTTGAGAAATCCAAATAATCCTTGAATGTACGGTGGTTGTCGGATCCGAATTGACGCTTTTATCGTTTCGACAAAGTTGTTAGCGCTACTCCTGTAGCACAACCTAAAGCAGGGGTCAAACTCAAGGCTTGCGGGCCGAATGTGGCCCGTCACGTCATTTTACGTGGCCCGTGTGAACGTCTTAAAAGGTCTTTAAGTCTTAAAATAAATAAGTCAAACGCTTGAATTGACCATAAACTACATTTCGATCATGTTAACCGTAAATTGACGGCGTTCCGCCATTAGATCTCAGTGTCTCTACAACGTCAACAAGTGGAATCCAGCGGTTTATCTTTTGTGATACGAGGCAGCGTCGTTTGTCAAAGAGTACAATCTATGGAGCTAACTATGCTAAAGTTAGCCTCCCAGAAAAACTACAAATCGTCCAAAAATGAAAAGCCAAACTACGATGGTAGCAGAATGTGTTCATCTAAAAGCTAATTTTGTAGCAGGGCAACTACTTTTTTTTTTTTTGCATCTATGCAAATGTATATGTAACATTATGTATATGTAACAGAGTTATTTTTATTTAATTTGGTAACATTTATAGTGTTAGCGTTACGCGTTGCGCTTTGAGGGCGACCGTTCTGCTGAAAATGACAACCTGATCTATATCATCAGTGTATAAACATATCTCATTACTTAAGGAAACATAATTCGCTATCGACTTTTCAAACTGGAAAACTTGTCGTGGATTAACCCTGATGGAACTTGATTAAGCCTAATTTTTTTTCAATTAAAGGACATGGGTGAAGAAGAAAATTGCACCGATTAAGATCGTGTTTATTTATTCTAAATCAGAACTCCTCATGGTGAGTCGAGGTCATGCCTGAAACTCAAATCTGGAGTTATCCATTCATTCATTATCTGGGGCAGGGGAGGCAGGAGAGGCCGTGCCTCACTTCCCAATCTTGGAAAAAAAAAAAAAAAAATCAAATTCAATATTTATATCAATCAGTGATTTGCACTCCAAAGGTATTTTTTCATTTCCCTTCACCAGTTTTAGATTGTTCTTTTATTTCAAATGGCTGGATTTTCACATTTACTGTTCAAATACCGAGACGTACGGTGAGGCTGCAGACTGTAGAGCCTCAAGGTAGCCTGCTGACTGCTCGCATGGTCTGCACCAAGACCGGATTGCTGTCTCTTTATATGTCGCTATTAAAATGTTTCAACACTTTTGCTCCATGAACTACATTTTTTTGTCAACAACTGTATCCGTGTTACCAGTTTTTTGAGCTGAGCAATCATAAAACAGCCGCGAAGAGCCCCTAAGTGAGGCACACAGTTCTCCTGCCTCATGTAGGGAGCACTTGCGATCCCAGGGATTCTTCTTGCGACTCCACAGCTGCAGAATACAGCGCCTCACCAGCCATGAACCTCACCGCAAGTCAAAGATCTGCACCGCTTATCCTGCACTCGTGCTGTAGCCTCTCCCGGTGTCACCGGCCGAGAGGCGGCGTTCACCCTGGATCCGTCACGGGGCCACAAATGGAGACATGCAACCATTCACCAACTCATTCACAAGTCTTATAGAGGCATACAACATCCACTCTCCCGTTAGCATGCTATCTGGGCACGTACCCATTCACTCTCTTATCCCCGTATGACCTCTGGAGATGTCCGACTTTTCCACCTCTCTCTCAGAGGTCATACCGAGATGTTCACTTTTTCACATCACATGGAGACGAGCGACGTTCGCTCATGCACAGGCAACCATTCACCCTGTCATTCGCATCTTATTTCGAGGCATACAAGGTTCGCCCCCTCATTCATATGCCATATAAAGAGTGGGAGAACATGGAGCCTTCCTGCCGAAAGCCGTCAGAATTAAACCAGTGACCTTGATGCCGCGAGTCACCGCCCCTTATTTTATCCCTTACTTATTTTCATGTAAACAATATCTGACCACATTTTTTAGTATCACATCTGGGCAATTTTTGTTAGGTGTTTTTGGACTGTAGGACCCCACGCAACTTGGACACTCCGAGGTGGAAGACCACCTGAGGGAATGGAACCAGGGACCTTCTTGCTGTGAGGTCGACGGGAGCGCTAACCACCGGCTAACCAAAAGTCGTCCCGTGAAATATTTGGACGAACCGTTCAAAACGGCACTTTCATCAAAGCAGCGGCGTCTCATTCCTATTCCGTAAGAAAATGAGATCATTCATCTGGCAGTTTTATCCCTCTCATTAAAAAAATGCCAATATAATATCCCGATGTGATATCTGCGCCTGTCAGAGTCGGGTCATTAATCAGGACGAAGCGGACTTGAAAAGTTTTTCTGATGTCACCTTTCAAGTTCTGATACACAAAAGCTAGCTTTGGGGCTAAGCATCACTTCAAGGGGTTCATCCTAGCGCGCCGGCAATGTGACATTTCTCGACGCCCCCGACTAAGACGTGCGCTCGGCGCTAACTCCCGAGCTCTTACTGGAGGCTTTCCAAAAAAAAAAAAAAAAAAAAAAAAAAATCCACGTCAGGTGTAATTCTGCTGATTCCGAACCCCTGAAAGAGGCTTCGGTGGCAATAACGAAGAGAACAGAGGGGCTTTGACTTTCCAGGCGCTTTTGATTCAGCGAAAAGTCTCCAATTAAAAGAAAAAAAGACACTGACCCTTTACCTTGCATGATTATAATATTATAATTAAATAGGGGGGCCTTATCTGGATGATAAAACAAATATTATCCTTGCATGTTATTGTAGAAAATGTATGAAAATTATTAAAAAAATATATCTTATCCTTGTATGTTATTGTAGAAAATGTATGAAAATTATTTAGAAAATATATCTTATCCTTGTATGTTATTGTAGAAAATGTATGAAAATTGTTTAAAAAATATATCTTATCCTTGTATGTTATTGCAGAAAATGTATGAAAATTATTTAAAAATATATCTTATCCTTGTATGTTATTGTAGAAAATGTATGAAAATTATTTAAAAAATATATCTTATCCTTGTATGTTAGTGTAGAAAATGTATGAAAATTATTTTAAAAATATATCTTATCCTTGTATGTTATTGCAGAAAATGTATGAAAATTATTTAAAAATATATCTTATCCTTGTATGTTATTGTAGAAAATGTATGAAAATTATTTAAAAATATATGTATAAAAAAGTATGTATAAAAATGAAAAAGCTGGATAGATATGTTTTTTTTTTGTTTTTTTTTTTTCAGCAAAAGGCTGCTATCATGCCGGACATGATTTAAAATATGAAACTGCAGAGGAACATTTTAAATTTATATATATGTATGTATATATATATATATATATATATATATATATATATATATATATATATATATATGTATAAGAATAAGAACAAATTTATTTATCCTGAAGGAAATTGTTGTGCCAGAGTTACAAGAAAAATATATCAAAAATAAATAATAGTAGAAAAAATTTATAAACAGTGAAAAAATAAGAGAAAAAGGGAGAATAAAAAATTAAAATAAACTACAAAGTGTCTAAAGTAACAAGTGAAATATAAGGCGTGAACAAGGGTATGAAAAAATATTGTAGCTGTTATGAAATATTGCACAGTTATGAACATATGTAAGGATAAATAATTACAGTTTAAATTATTACAATTTACAGTAAGCGGGTGAATTGTTTTTTTATTTTATTTTTTTTAGATTTTAAGATTAAATCTACATATATTTAAAAAGTTCTGGTGTAGTTTCGGGCGCAATTGCTGCCCTTCACTGAAAAAAAAAAATGTAATTTTTTTAGCCATTTATAGAAAAAATAAAAAATACACTTTTTTCATGTTCTACTATAGTTTCCTATTTTGAATATTTAAAGCCCTTTATTGAAAGCTATAAATACATACATTTAAAAGATCCCATTGTAATTTTATATTTCCAATCATAATTGGAGTAATTGCAGCCAATCTTTGAAGAAAAATAAATTGATTTTTTTTAAGTTCTGCTTAAGTTTCATCTTTAACCTTAATTGTAACCTTTTACTTAAAAAACTAAACGCATTCTGCAACAATTTAATATTTCAATCATAATAGAAGAACTGCAGCCACCAAAAAAATAATATGCGTATATATTCTTTTTTAAATTTTTGCTGTTATTTCATGTTTAGCTTATTTACTAAATTTCATTGAAAATTCATTCTCTCTCTCTCTCAATATTTATATTTATATTTATATTTATATTTATATTTATATTTATTTAAAACATTCTGCTCCTGTTACATATTTTCAATACTTATTAGCATAACTGCAACCATTCACTGAAAAAAATAAATTTATTCAAAGTTCTGCTGTTTTTTTTTTTATGTTTCACGTAACTGTACCCTTTCACTAAAATTTAAAAAAAAAAAAAAAAAAAAAAAAAACAATTAAAAAAAAAACATTTAAAGTTTTCTACAACAGTTTTAAAATCAGCGATGGGAGCCACTCACTGAAAAAAAAAATGTTTATACATTCTTTTTTAAAAATTCAGCTGAAGTGTGATATTTAGCACGTTAGCATCTTTTCACTGAAAGCTTTGAGATCGGGCGCGTCCAAAGTCCGGCCCGCGGGCCAAATGTGGCCCGTAATCAAATTTCCACCGGCCCACAGCTTCTGTCATAAAATCAATAATAAAATCTAATTTTTCAAGTTTTTTAAGTTTATTTTTTAAGTTTAAATCTAAGTTTTTTCTATTTCGTATTTTTGATCCGAGTCTTAAATTGAAACACTGCATTTGTACTTCTAAATGACATCACTGTTCATGCTATTTTCCTGTTCACATATTTTGAATTTAGAAGTCCATAGTGAGCGTTTAAGAGTCAACAAAATAATTAAAAAAAAAAAAAAAAAATTTTGGTATTATTATTTTTATTTGGTATTCAAACATGAAAGAAAAAAAATGTGTTCTGTGTTAAGGCATGAAAAATATGCCATTTGCAAAAAAATAAAATAAAATGAAATTTGCATTGAATGTTAATGTCTAAATGTTCTGCAGTTCTTCAGTCTCCAAATATGGCACTCTTTACAAAAACGTCAATTCTCCCCGTTGTCCGATTTTTCCGTCGCCCTTCCTGCATCTGCTGCCCGATGGAAACGATTGCAAAAAAAACAGTTTAACGGATTCCCGTCCTCCGACTCGGCTGCTTTAATATCCAGAATATATTCAAGAATCGGCTTAAGCGGCTTAAAAGATGCGAGGAGGGGACGGCATGGAAGACCTGCTGCGAGAAGGAGAAGACGAGTGTAAATGAGAGGGAGCACAGGAGGTCCTCCGAGGAGAAGAAAAGGACGGGAGTTTGCGAGGAGACGGCGGAAAGCCGCTTGTCAAGTACGTGAGGGGGAAGAGGAAAAAAAATAATAAATAGCGTGACGATAAAAAGATGGCACGACATCTGAGACGAGCAGCCGTCCTCGCCGTCCCTCCCACTCCTTCTCATCATCGGCAGCTTCTACAGGAGAAGGAACGGCGTCGTTGGTTATTGTTGAAGCAAAACGAGCGTCGTGGAGACCCCGCTGAGCCGAGGCGAAGCGGAGGATACGCGGGAATGGTTTCCACCCGAGGAGGGGATGGAAAGCACAGGTTTGAAGACGAGCATACATGTACGGTGTATTTGCCTCTTTAGGAACGGTGGTTCCGGAGTAAAACTCGAGCCAAAAACAACCGTACGAATTGAACACAATGACGAAAAGACGGGAGGTGGAGCTGGAGGTGGCAGAGGTGAAGATGTTGAGGTTCTTTTTGGGAGTGATCAGGATGGAGAGGATCAGGAATGAGTCCATCAGAGGGACAGCACATGGTAGATGTTTTGGAGAGAAGGTCAGAGATGGTTGGGTCATGGACAGAGGAGGGAGAGTGAATGTATTTGTTGAACGGATGCTGGAATCGGAGGTCTAGACTTGAGAGGAAGACTAATGAGAAGACTGATGCACGTCATGAGAGAGGATATGAAGATAGTTGGTGGGAGAGAGGAGGATCCAGAGAACAGGGTTAGATGGAGAAGGTGGATTCGCTGTGGAGACCCCTGAAGGGGAAAGCCCAAAGGAAAAGAAGACTGTCACAGGGGGTGCAGGACATGTATGACCGAAACAAAGTGATGACTGAGATGGTTTGGACACTCCTCTGTTCATGTCCAAACCATGTTGAAGATCTGGGCAGAAGGTTGCTGAAGGTGGAGCTGCCAGGCAGGAGGTCTCAAGGAACACAAAGAGAACATTTATGGAAATAGTGAGAGAGGATATGAAGTTAGTTGGTGTGAGAGAGGAGGATCCATAGAATAGGGTTAGATGGAGAAGGACAAGCCCTGAACGGAGAAGCCCAAAGGACAGGAAGAAGAAGAAGCTTTTCCAGGAACTAGGTCGTGCATTTGGACAGCGTTGGACCAGAGGGGCTCCTCCTCCGAGGCTGGGTCTTTTCATGGTTCCACAGGAACTCATAGCACAGGGGTGCAAACAGTTCATCAACGATTCTGGCGGAATGTGGGCGTCATTTTTAAAAAACTATTTCAGTTGCTTGTTGGATGTTTCCTTGCAGAAAATGGAACAAGTGCAGATTGGACGGACCAAGAGGTCATAGCTTTTTAGGCGACTAGCGGTGGAACATCTACTCTTCTGCAAAAATAAGTCTAGAGTTAACTAACAGCTAACAGGGTTCTTTACACATGCAGGAGAAGTTAAAAACCCCATCCCATAATGCAAGGTTAATATTCCTGTTGTGAAGAACAACAGCCCCGCTTTCAATGATGTCCAAGTCCTCTTCTTCTTCTAAGAGGTTCTCTTTTTGGTGTGGAGCTCAAGGTAACATGCCGGCCCCTTCCATAAGATACCCATAGGATACCCATAGGATACTCTGGATACCCTGGATACCCTGGATACCCATAGGATACCCATAGGATACCAAGGATACCCATAGGATACCCATAGGATACCCATAGGATACCAAGGATACCCATAGGATACCCATAGGATACCCTGGATACCCATAAGATACCCATAGGATACCCATAGGATACCCATAGGATACCAATAGGATACCCTGGATACCCATAGGATACCCATAGGATACCCATAGGATACACATAGGATACCCTGGATACCCATAGGATACCCATAGGATACCCATAGGATACCCATAGGATACCCTGGATACCCATAGGATACCCATAGGATACCAATAGGATACCCTGGATACCCATAGGATACCCATAGGATACCCATAGGATACCCATAGGATACCCATAGGTTACCCATAGGATACCCTGGATACCCATAGGATACCCATAGGATACCCTGGATACCCATAGGATACCCATAGGATACCCATAGGATACCCATAGGATACCAATAGGATACCCTGGATACCCATAGGATACCCATAGGATACCCATAGGATACCCTGGATACCCATAGGATACCCTGGATACCCATAGGATACCCATAGGTTACCCATAGGATACCCTGGATACCCATAGGATACCCATAGGATACCCATAGGATACCCTGGATACCCATAGGATACCCATAGGATACCCTGGATACCCATAGGATACCCATAGGATACCAAGGATACCCATAGAATACCCTGGATACCCTGAATACAAAGGACATAGGATACCCTGGAGCTGCACCCCAACTTTGTTGTATGCTTGTCCAATGACAGCGAAGCTTGTCAGATGAGGTTCTAAGTCATCAAGGTCACGGTAAATCTTGTCGTGGCAAGTGGACTTGATTTTCTCCACTTGAAGACCTTTCACTCCTCATTTTCAGAGCCTTCTTCAGTTCCAATAACCCGCGGGGAGTTTCCGTTGCGGAAAGAAACTCAAGTCCAGTCGCCAGGACGACAAGATTTCGACAAGAATGAACGATAAAGCTTCAGTTTATCTTTGATCTACCTTTCTTTCTACTTCCTAGAACCAAATTTGAGCTGGACTTCTCGGTCCAAAAGCAGCCATTAGCGAGCCCGGTGCTTTCTGGAGGTGGTATGCTTCATCCTGGATAAAAAGACACTACGGTATCCTTCGGTACTATCTCACAGATACCTTTCTTCTGCAAGTGGACAAATTTTTTTTTTCATGTTCTCCGTCTGCCAGAGTGGAGGAAGACCATTTATTACGATCATTAGAAAATCGGCGGGTCGAAATTAAATGAATGCTAATGCCTGCTGGATTTGTGTGAAAAAGGCCCCAAGTGGCTGCGAAAAATATGAATTGCATAACAAAAGCAAAAAAAAAAAAAAAAAAAAAAAAAAACTGGAATGGAGACCGTTTAGCAATTCGGGACTGTTTTTTTTATTTTAATTTTTACTGAAAATATATAATTTAAAAAACAAGATAATAAAAGATAAAAAAATTGTATTATACTAAATTATATGATATTAAATAATGCATTATTATCATTGATAATAATGATTTATCATAAATCTACAAGTTATTAAATAAATAAAACTATGAATGAATACAAACATGTAGAATAAATACATACATAGATGCATAAAGACATAAATACATGAATAAATAGTCTCTTATTTTATAAACTACCAGAGAAGAATAATGATAATATTTTTATGATATAGCCTTGACTTTGACACTTTATATTTTTATTTGTATTTCTTATTCCCCCTCCTTCCTACTATTATCTATTATTGTTATGTTTTAATTATGTTTACTTATGTTTCACTTATTGTCATGTTTTACAATTTTAAATAAAGTTGTTCTTATTCTTATTCTTATATGAGGAATATGCAAATGGGGTACAGATATGTGTGTGTGTGTGTGTGTGTGTGTGTGTCGAGGTGCTCACTTGCATGCTAAAGATTCCCACAACAAATCTGGTATAAAACGTTTTGTTGTATTTTTTTTTGTTTTGTTTTTAATTTTCCTTCAATTTCTTAAACCTCCCCTCCAGACAGTTTCTCCTAAAATCCTTAAATATCCCTTAATTCATCTCTAACTTTCCCTAAATCGTCGGGCGGATTCATAATTAACTTCGAAATGATGAGGGAGTTTAGACTTGCATTTAATTGCCGGTTTGGTGTGTGTGTGTGTGTGTGTGTGTGTGTGTGTGTGTTTTCCTTTAACTGCAGCAGCACGTCTGCAGTTGTTTACCTGACAAATAAAATAAAGTGCCCTGTTTTGACCTGGTTGCCCTGCTTTTTTTATTTTTTTTTGCTTTTTTTCTGAGAATCTCATTAATAAGAAATATATTGCTTCTCCTCCCTGGTGTTTTCATAAGCAGGTGGGAATCTGTTCATATCAGCAGGTTTTTGTTGGCAAGGCAGAATCAGTGCTTAACTCACAAACACAGAGTTTGAACGCTGAAATAAACTAAAATAAAATTAAAAAAAAAAAGATTAAAAATTGAAAATTAAAAATTAAAAAAAATTTAAAAAATTAAACAAAATAATGAAAAAATAAAAAAAAAAAAAAACAGGATTTCCTTTTAGTCTCCTTTTTAGTCGCTTTGCATGGATTTTACGTTGTTTTGTCGTCAGTGTGATTTTGTTGCTTTTTCTCCTGTGACCCCGGTAGATTTGCACTGAGTCAGGCTCCGATTTTAACATTTAATATTAACATAATAAATGACATGTGCTAATTCATAGCACATATAATTTCAAGATAATAATGCTAAATAATTTGAGATCCAGCATCCATTCATTTCAGTGAGCACACACACACACACACACACACAATCACACATATACATATATATTATATCAAATGTTATTTAATTTAATTATTTTTCAACTTTTTTAAAATTTAACTTTACAAATTTTCCCAGTTGGGATCAATAAAGTATTAGCTTACATATATATATACATATATACATATTATTTATGTGTATAAATAACACATAAATAACATAACATACTTTTTTTTAAATATAAATATATATACCACATGTAGTACACAATGGGACACACCACCAAGTGTGTGTGTGTGTGTGTGTGTGTGTGTGTGTGTGTGTGTGACGATGTTCAAAATAAAGCAAACGCCTCTGAAAAACCCTTCGTCCGAAGATGAAGGGGAACCAAAACAATACAAGCGTAGTCACGCGGGGCTCCAGGGGCCACGGCGGCCGACGGGCAAGCCATTTTCTAAGTGGCCCTCGAGGCCATGAGGACGGGGAGCGGTTGGCCACGGCCCCCCGCGGGAGTTCCTGCTACGCTAACATGAATGAAATGACCGACCGACATGTCAAAGGCAAGTGGCGACAACCCCACGGGGAAACCACGGGGGAAATCGAGCCATTGTTTGGGTGTTTATTCCTTTTTTTGTCACCAAATATCTTCACCCCGACACCTAGACAACAAATATACCATTGCTCCCAAAATATGCATACATGTATGCTTGTGGAGGTTCTCAGTCGTCCAGGTCATGTCAGAATATCCTTCAAAATGAAGAAGCGTTTGGGATGAAACGTCTTCAAGTGAAGCAATACAAGTCCAGTTGACAAGACAAGAAGCTTTCCAAAAGACTCCACCATGACCTGGACGACTGAGAACCTCCACAAGCTTTATCGTCATTGGACAAGCATACGACAAAGTAGGGGTGCAACTCTAGGGTATCCTTTGAGCTCTGTAAGGGACCAGTGTGGTACCTTGTGTTCCACACTGAAAGGAGAACCTCTGAGAAGAAGAAGATCTCAACAAGAATGTATCCTTTCCCGAGTCCCATTGCACCGGTACCCCGACGCCCACACAGTGAGATGATCGGCTAACCTTAATGCTACATGGATTTTGGGGTTCTCCTGGAACGATACGGCCTTCTCGGACAGATAATCCCAAGTGAAGGGACGGTATCTCCAAAAGATGTCCAGCGTAGAACCTGCTTTTAATCCGATCGATGGCAGGATTGATGGATGGCTGGTCGTTTCGCCGTCTCTCCCCGTTGTGTTTCCGCCAGAAAAGGCACCGCCCAAACAAATCGAATTAGCTCACGATTAGAATTTAATGTGCATCATCACAGGGAAATGCACGAGAGGGCCCTGTAGCTACAGTTCTCCTCTAAGTAATTATCATAATTGTGGTCAATAGACGAGCATGAACAGGATGCAGCTAACAGCATTAGCGGGTAGCCTATCCCTGCTGTCATTGGAGGTTCATCCTGGGGTAAGATGTGCAAATGTTTGATTGACATGAGTCCCGTCCAATGTCGTGCATTATTAGAGGGAGCTTAGCGTCTCGGGTTAGCTACCGGCTAGCACCCTTTGAGGGCCGGCCTCTGCTACCAATGCTATTGTCCCTGTAGCGGATGTTTGCTAGAAAGCTAGGAATTGGCTAACATCATGAACCTGAGGTGGGAAAAATAAAAAATCATTTTCCTGCTGGCTGTACAGAAGAATGAGTGTGCATGCAGCAAAGATTCGGCTAGCAGCATTAGCGGGTAGCCTATCCCTGCTATCATTAGACGAGAGGCGGGGCTCATCCCGGAATAGAATATGCAAATATTTGATTGACATGAGTTCCGTCCAATGTCCTGAGTGATGAGAGGGAGCTTAGCGTCTCGGGTTAGCTACCGGCTAGCACCCTTTGAGGGCCGGCCTCTGCTGCCAATGCTATTGTCCCTGTAGCGGATGTTTGCTAGAAAGCTAGGAGTTGGCTACCATCATGAATCTGAGGGAGCTTAGCATCTGGGGTTTAGCTACTGGCTAACCCCCTTTTAGAGGCAGCCACTGCTACCGATGCTACTGCTCCTGTAGCGTCAATGAACGGTTCAAGGCTAAAGCAGAGTCTTTGCTGGAAAGCTAGCACTTGGCTAATGCTGTGAATCCGTGACAGGATAAATAGAAAGTAATTTACTGCCAGATGTGCACAGGAATGAGTTCTCCTGCCGCAAGCTAGTTGCAATAAAAATAAAAGATGAATGACTGAAATATGAATATGCTATTAAATACAGCAACATTAATGGTCCAGCTAATTTTTGTCATTTTTGTCATTTTTAACATTATTAATGTTCATATTTATTTTTTGTGCTTCTGTTGGAATTTTAATTCATGTATTGAATAATTACTTTTTGTTTCCAGTGGACGTGGCATAATTCTTTTTATCGTGTTATTGCTTCTGTTTTTTCCACTACATATTTTTATCTGAATGTCCTCTAAATATTTTTATATTTTTGATAATTGCTGTTTAGATTAATTGACATTAATTCATCTAATTTAATCTAGTTTAATCAAATGTTATATCATTTAATCAAATCAAATTGAATCAAAAGTAGTTGAAAGAAATAAAATGAGAAAAAAAATGGTTTAATGTAAATTGTATAATCATAATTAAATTCAATTAAAATTTGAAATGAAAATAGAATTTAGTTTAAAAAAAATTAAAATTAAATTTGGCATAATTTTCTCAAATTATTATTTTTTTTTATTTTGACCGATTCTGAGTGGCAGACAAACCCCCTCCCAACCTCAGATGATGTTCTTCCTGTGGCATTTTTTTTTCTCCCGTCCTTCCTTCGATGTCAGGTTACCATGGAAACAAGAGAAGAATCGGAGGACGCGGGGACTCCGCAAATTATTTTCTGGCGGTTCGACCCGCCGTGCGCCCTTCGACCGCACACCTGTCAATCACTGCTTCCTCCAAGATGGAAAACCTTGCAAGAAGACACCATCTTACATGGGCAATTTTTTTTTTTTTAATCCAAATTATTTATTAATTTGGATTGAGTCGCTGATCAATAAAAGATCCTTAAATGCGTGTTTTACGGGAACATATTTTTTTTTTTTGTTTTTTAATCGTCATATAACCGATTATTGCAAGATGTCGCCGTTGGTTGTTTATCACAACTGTGATCAGGTGAGATACGAGAAGGTGTCACTCATTCATTTTCTAGCGTTTATTCTACACCCGTCGTGGCTGTGATTGGGCAGGATTGGTCCACCTTGGACCAATCACAGGGCAGCATATAGAGAAGAATCAACCCCCTCATTTGCTGGTCACAACTGATCAATAAATGTCAATAAATCATCCTTTCATGCCAAGGTTTGTTTGTCGTCCTCTTAGTCCTCTACTACTAATAATAATTTAAAAAAAAACAACAAAACACCACCAAAAATAATGGAAATAATAATAATAATAATTATTATTATAGCTATTTTATTTGTAACATATAATCATAATAATTATTATAATCATACAAATAATTATTGTTATTCGTATTATTATAATCATAACTAGAACAATATAAGAATAATCATGAGCAAATAATGATGGTGATGATTATGATAACAACAGTAATTATAACATAAGAAATAAAATAATAAAACAAAAATAATAATTATTACTCTTCTTATATTATTATTATAATCATAATTATGGAAATATTCCTTTAAGTTATTGCAATAATAATAATAATAATAATAGAGTGTTCCTGTCATCATTGCATTTATTTCAATAATAATGATAATATACATATCACATTACTAAGAATAATTAAATAAATGTAGCAATAATAATAATAATAGTAATAATAATAATAATAGTAATAATAATAATAATAGTAATAATAATAAAAATAATAATACTTATATTCGTTATGTTTAAATAATATGATCTATTTAGCTATTTATTCATTCACTTATTGAACGTTAGCACACATTTGTGTTATTTCGTTATTTTTGTTTTGCTACTCAGAATTTTTAAAAGGGACGTTATTGTAAGATTATTGTGTGTGTGTGTGTGTGTGTGTGTGTGTGTGTGTGTGTGTGTGCGTGTGTGTGTGTCAAATGGTCACACCTTGCAGTTTCATAGCACTTTACACTGGATACCAATGACCAAAACAAAATTCACATAAAAAGAAAAGCAGTGGTTTTTTCTTTTTTTTTTGCATTAAACAAATGCATTAAATTGTTTGAAAATTAATGAGTGAATTTTTAAATATTTGCCCTTTTTTTTTGCCTTTTTTTTAATGACGGCTAAATGTAAAAATGCTGTGAGCGTTAAATAAGCCAAAGGGCCTCTTTCGGCGCTTCGGCACATCAATTTCACCACAGCCGGTGGCATTATTCCTTTTTTTTTTTTTTATTTCTCAACGCTTTGAACCTTGAACACATTTTGTCTACAAAACAATTCATTTGCGCTTCTCGTTCAATGGAAAAAAAAAAAAAAAAAAAACAGCTGAAGTGACACTGAAAACACTGTAAAGCTATTATTTTGCTTGAAATAGAAATGGCCGACTATTGTTACAACACAAGATACGAATCCTGCACAAGCTTTCCACAAAGCTTTATTTTTCTATTCTCCCTTTTTCCCCAAACATGATAATAAGCAACCGCGAGCTCAGATTTAGAAATAAAATAACCGATATTAAATCTGCAAGGTGGCGTCCCGCGGCCTTCACCCTGAAAGAAAACAAACCCGACACCGTTTTTTTTTTTTTTTTCGTTTTCGAAACAGGACGCCGAACGCCGTTCCGAGGTTTTTTTTTTTTTTTTTCTCCGGCGGGTCACGCGGCGAGGACGGGGAACGACCTTTCCCGGGTCTTGGAGAAAACGGCTATTCTCATAGCTATATTAGCATAACTATCGCCCGCGCGTAATTAGTCCAATAACCTTGAGTGGGCGAGTTGAATGAGGTGTGACTAATTATCGGTGCGTCTGGAGCTCAAGACTTTTCGACGGTATGCTGGGGGCGCCAAAGTATGTCCTCGGAATTAAGGGGCCATAAAAATCCAAATAGGACGGTGCGGCGGTGAGATTATGTTGACGTTATATTTACCTCTGCAGTGCAGTGGCCCGCAGTGGCCTGCAAACCACGACTCCGCTTTTCTTTTTTTAAAGCTTTATGCAGTCGAAATTTTGTAAATATCAAACCGGATGATCCGCGCGGTGATACGTAAATATATACGTTGATGATCGTCTGAAAATGTTTATTTCCTTAGTAATTTTAGAGCCAAGCAAAAATAACAATGATGATAATAACAATGATTATTAGAAAAGTGTTAATAATGTATTAGTATGTATTATGTATGCAGTATGTATTAATAATGATCACAATGATCATAATGATAAAAATCATAATAATCATAATAATGACAATGATTATTATAAGAACAATAATAAAGAACATTAGAAATAATAATGATAAACTAGTATGTATAATGAAATATATCACAATATGATACCGTACTACTAATAATAATAACAGTTATTATTATTATGATTATTATTATTATTATCGTTGCTGTTGTTGTTATGGAAATAATACTAGCAATAATTATTATATGAATAGATTAGAATAGAAAATAGAATCCAAAAGTTGGGAAATTTCAAATATATTTCCATAATAATAACAATAATAATAATAAAAGACGAGAGATAGAATAGAATATTCCGTTGGTCGTCCCACAGTGAAGAAATGTCTAATTAATTTCAATAATGATGATAATCTATATCACAATATAACAAATTAGTAATTCTAATAAAATACATTTAGAAATAATAAAAAATGATAATAATCACAATAATAATCCACACATTATATTTTCCACTGCATGCTTTGTCCCAGCTTTCCTTTTGACACTTGTCAATAATTCAACAAATAACAAATAGCGAATAAAAAATAACATTGCGACTTTCAATCGGGATAATCAATTTGATCAGGTGAAAAATTAAGAATGATGATTTCATGTGTTTCTGGTCATACTACATATGCTAGCTTACATTGCTACCCTTAGTTGTGATATGCATTCATTCATTCATTTGGAGGAAGAGGCGGGGCTTAAAACGGGCCAATCACACGGCCACACGGAGACACGGCCGACCATTCACCCTCTCATTCACACCTGCAGAATATTTACCGTATTTTCTGACCTTAAGGCGTATAAAACAAACAGTATATAATGCTAAACATATATAAAATCTATGATTGGTTTCTGGTCAATAGCGATAGCGGAGCCCTGAAGTTAGCATGAGGTTGGAACAACGTTCACGACATTATTAGTTATCAAATATTGTCAAACGTTGCGATCCATTTTCAACCACTTTAAAACGACGTCCCCGGGTCACGTCAACATTTTTAAGTTGGATTCAACTTTATTTTAACATGTAACAATATGAAGTCACGTAAAGCAGTTAGCATCTAATCGGAATGTGCAGCGTTTACAGATAAATCCTGTATTAACGAATAAATACAATTTTCTTTGTTTTATTTTGTACAACTAGTGCAAGTGGAGGTGGATAATTATTTGCAGATGTTTACAAACAGATGGCAATATACCGATGGAACTATATATATAGAGATGTTGTAAGAACAATTATACAGAAAATACAGAGTTTTGACGGATGTTTGAGCGCAGCGTGTCACAAAAAAGTCAAGCTGAAGGATTTTAGCAGCGCCTTAAAGTGGAAAAAATGCGGTAGTCTCTGATGTTTCTACCAGGAACCTGGAGAGAATTGAGGTTCTCACACCATCGTGGTACAACCAACATAAAATGTACACGATTCATAGCGGCGGTAGCTAACGTCGATGCAGAGTTAGCTACTCCAAGCTAACTGTACGCACACTGTTTATGTCCATGTTAATGCTTCACTGCCACCTTTAGCAATTAATTGATGGATCGTTTTTAAATTTAAATTTTTCTTCCCATGTCAGTTTCTTATTCATCATAATATATATATATATATATATATATTTTTTTTCGGAAAAAATAAATGACTTGAGCGGTTATTTTAAGAAACGATGCTATCGTGTTCACAGAGGGGTAAACAAAAGCTTTCTGGAAATCCCAGATGGCTCAAATTAAAATAAGATTTTTTTTTCATCGATTAGAAAAAAAATTATAATAAAAAAATGATTATAATAATATTATAATGATATTAAAATAATATTCCTTATTATTATGATGATAAGGAATAAACATGTTCAGGTTGGAATCAATTAACATGATTATCATGAAAATAAGGAAAAATCAGGCCAAGGCAAAATGTTGGAAAGTATGAAATAAAACAAAAAAAAAAAAAAGAAAAAATTGAAAAAACAAAAGCTTATGGTTAATAAAGTTTAAATTTTGGTTTCCTGACTGGGAAATGTATTTATAGATATACATTTATATTGAATGGAGTTCCACTGATATCAACGATTAAATGACTTCTTTTAAGACCGATCGTCTGGATTGTACGAGTTATTAGCGAAAGGCCAAATGGGTAAAAAAAATTTAAAAGCGACAACAAAAATTACTGATAAAAAAAAAAAAAAAAAAAAAATTAAAAAATAAAAATGCAGCAGCGGATTTCGATTAAAACCTCAATCGTCCGAAGACGAGTAACGTCTCGTCTCAACACGACAACATCAATACGGCCCTGACAGTCTCTTATCATGTCACCAAATTCATTTGACTGCTAATAAGCAATCCAAGAAAAAAAAAAAGGAGGTAATTGTCAGAGCAAGTGATGCAGCCGCAGTTAAACTGATGAGATTTCAGCAAACGGTTGATCCGGCGCCGCTTTGTACGCTGTAATTACAACCCGTTGGTCCCGAAGGCTCTTAACCCCCTCCTGGGAGGTGAATATTGCAATTTGAATTGACGTAGCGACGCTACGGTAAAACATGTTGCCATTTTTATGCACTTTTGTAAAAGATCTCCCAACAACGTCACGTCTTCGCGTCGATCGATGTTTTTTTTTTTTTTTTTTTTCTTGTTTTTCCTTCGTGTCCGGGGAGCAGATGGGCAGAAGCGAAGCCACTGGCCTTATTTTTATATTAAAATCCAAATGAGCAGAAGGCCTCCTTGAAGTTTGGGGCCTTGATTGATTCATAACCATCAATTCAGCACTTTTTCTGTTTACGTTCGATGGGCTCGGGCCAGAAATTTATATGAAATACTAAGCGGGAGCTGCCCTCGGTGTAATTCCGCCGTTCTTTAGCCTTCAGCGAAGTATCTACAGCCCGAGGGTTGGACTTGGAGATAAACAAACCGACGGAGAGGCCGCGCATCCCAATGAGATCCGTCCGACGACCGCGGCCAGGCGAATACCAATCGGACCGTTAGCGCTTGACCCGCTAAACATGCTAATGAGCGGGAAATTAAAGAAAGAAAAATGAGAAAGAGAATTCCAGTCGTGTTCGTGTCGAGGTCATTTCATAACACCCTCCTTACAGAATCGGTGTAAAACATTCCTAGCTTAAAGTTAGCCCTAGGCTAGCCCCTAGCTAGGCAGCCTTAGCATTAAGGGATATCCCATGATGCATCGCTCTCAGTGCATGATGGCGCTCATTTCGTAGCTTCATATCTTGTCGCCAGGCGTCCACCGTTGTGGTTTCTTTCATCAATACCGAAGCCACTAATGCATCATTTCAGCTGTTAGCATGTAGCGATTAGCACTACAGTTATTACCGTAATTTCCAGACGATTGAGCACACCTGAACATAAGCCGCAGCAGCTAAAATAACAAACAAAAATATGTGTACATATGTTGTCCCCACTGGTCTGTAAGTAAATATAAATAGAATATAAATTTAAAATAAAATAAAATTAAATTAAAAATAAAATAAATACATACAATACAAATAAAAATAATACATATATGTGTATATATATATATATATAGATTGCACTTGTTCATGAATATATATTAATAAAAATATAAATATAAATAAAAATAATACATATATGTGTATATATATATATATATATATATATATATAGATGGCACTTGTTCATGAATATATATTAATAAAAATATATATATAGATAAATTAATCAAAATTAAAAATAAAATATGATATAATATGACTAAAAAATAAATGAATTGAATTGAAAAAAATAACTAAATAAATATAGGTGTAAATATGAAGGCTGCACTTGTCCACAAATAAATATAAATAAAAATATAAATAAAAATAAAATAGAAATATTAAAAAAAAAAAATGCATTCGATATTTACACAGAATTTTTTGTTTGTCTGTTTTTTAATTTAAAACATACCGGTAACTTTTTGCTTTTTTTTCCAAACAGTGCCTGAAACCTGTGATGAAAAAAAATAAATAACACAAGGAAAAGTCATAAAACATTTTTTTTTCCCTGTTGTTATTACTTGTCTCTTCTATTTATACTTATATTCATATTTATTGATATTGGTATTGTTGCCCGATTGCGAACAACGGCCTCAGAATTTCACGCTTATTTCATCGGTCCGATGCGACGAGGCTAAATGTTTTTAGCGTAAAATAGCCACTTCGTTCTTTAAGTATTTATAGTTCGTAAATTACAGTAACAGTATGACATCCTCCTCACGTTGCCATGGCAACCGGTCGAGGCAGAAGGCCGTCAACGTGGAACCGGACTCGGTAAAAGGCGTCTGTCGGCTCATCAGAAATCTGGGCGGGGAAATAAAAATGGTCGGCCTGAACTGCTGCAAGATGAGCATCCCGGGACGCCATGAATAAATAATATTCAAAATAATAAATATTATTATTATTATTGTATAATACTACTGCCACTACCAATAATAATACCAATAATTAAAATAATAATACTACTAAAAATACAAAACTACTAATGATAATAATAGTTCTTATCAGTATTATTAGCAGTAGTAGTAGTTCAACAGTAACAATATATAGTAACAATAACAATAATCATCAGAATTATTATGATGATTATTGCTTTTCTTGTTATTATTACTATATTTTTATTATTATTACTATTATTACCATACTACTGCCACTACTACTAATAATAACAAAAATAATACCAATACTACTACGACTTCTACTAATTATAATAATAATTCTTAGTATTATTATTTTTGTGGTTTTATTATTGTTATGATGATGATTATCATTATCATTATCATTATTATTATTATTATTATTATTATTATTGATAATATATTCATAATAGTACCACCTTTACTAAAAACAATGCCAATAACAATATCAACTACTAGTAATACTACTGATAATGTTAATAATAATTATTATTATCATTATTGTTGTTGTTGTAAAAGTAATTGTTTGATTGTTATTATGATAATTATTATTGTTATTGTGATCATTTACACAATTACTGTTGCAGTTGTAGTTTTTGTTGTTATTATGCAGTTTATTTTCCCCTGGAGAACAAAGAAATAATCACATATTGTCACACAGCATGACAGTATTATTGTATCAAGGAAAAAGTTGACTGGCAGAACATGTGTTGTGTTCACTGAGTTACAGAACAACATTGCAGCGCTCGGCTTTTGTTTTAAAGTGTTTTATAAAATATATTTCATTTCTGAGTTTGGTAACCAGTGCATTTACAAATGGCAGCAATGACTTCCCTTCATTTCCAGTTTAGCCGGTGGCTAATTGACATTTTGATGATCTCTCTGAGCTAAAATGCATCATTTCACGTTGTAATTCTTCATGAAAACAACTAATACATCATATTTTAGAAAGTATCGTCGACCCCGACAGATTTCAAGCCATTTAAAATAAAAAAAAAGTTTAAGTTTAATCAGGGATGGCCTAAACCGCGGATCCCGCCCAGGAGTCGTCAATCAAGAGCGTCACCTGTCAATCACAGGGCCATCGAAGCAAACAAAAAACAATTCACTAACTCCCCTGCCAAAAAACAAAAACAAAAACCCTCAATTACTTGTCCAACTGTCTTTGGACTTTGTGAAGAAAAAGGAGGATCATCATCTCAGAAGGGATGCTAACAGCTGCGCCACCGCGCCTTGATCCAAATTATTTTACACATTGTAAGGTAAATGCTAACGCTAACGATCAGAATAAGAAAGCTAACACAGTGACGCTCGGAGGTAGCGTTGTTTACCATCCCGGTTTTGCATTTTCCTTTGTGGAGACAGCTATGGCTTCAGGCGGGGACGTGAGCAACACTCGAGCTGTCACGGATAAAGACACAAACCTGAACCAGCAGGTGTGACCTCAGCGGTGTCCTCGGAAAGTTCAGCCCTCGCTGCAACATTTGCATTCCCTTTTCCAAAGCTCCTGTGTCTATAACCTCTATTTCAACTTCAGTTTCACAGTGGGCCTGCTGGGTTGGATTATTCAGGATGAATATTTGTCTGAATATTTCTTTTCTGAGACTGCTGACGTTCTCTTTGGTCAACCAGAACCTCCAGAGTCTTCAAGATCAGGCGTCATGCTAGCACAAAATGGTTTGCGGTTGAACTCCCAGTAGGCAACCCAGGGTAGCCTAATGGCGCCACCCTCCCAGATGTCCTGGCGTATGTAAACACAGGCCAGCTGAAATGGTGGCCGGTCACCTGAGTCCTCTGCACCCGCAAAGTACCTGTCCACTGGAGGTCAAAGGTTTACAAGTGTCTTGTGCGCCCAACTGGCCTTTGTGACTGTAGGACTGCAAGGGTCGAGCATGAGCAGGTGTAGGCTCGCAGCCTCAGGCGGCTAGCTCATGCCAGAAATGACAATCCCTCGGAAGGTACTGGAGTAGCAACAATGGGGTATGACCAGGTGGTGCAAAGGACCAGGACTACCCTGGGCCTGATGGACATGCCATGACCCAAACGTGACCCTTGAAGACACCCGCGATGGAAACCGGAAAAGTAAGCCCGGACTTGTCTAAGAGAGAACGCGACTCTCTCGACGAGCACGATGTCAACATCGACTAAAAGCGCCAAACGGGGAGCGACGGGTAAATTGATGTAATGTACCGGTACCAGATCAAAGATGAAGAGAGATACGGGGGAACAGACGGTACCTCCGAAAAAACGGATGCATTCAGGGGGGATACGACGCAGGCGGCGAGATCACGGCTGCCTTCATGCAGTCCCTGCGGAGCGAGATACCTCAAACTCTAACGGGAGGATGTTCATCCGCCGCCTTTGTGAAGATACTCCAAAAATTATGAGTCGCTCATAAGGATGCTGCGGGAAACTCCCGAAAGGCTTTGACATTTACTTTGAGAAGCTGGGTCGCGACCCAGAATGATCAAGACAGCCTCTTAGTAACGGAGTAATGATTTACTGCGAGCTCCTTCTGTGCCATAACCAGAAAACCGTTTGACATCTTGATAGCTCGACTTCAGTTTGTACATATTCTAAATTCAACATTTGGTCATCGGGAGGCCTGCTGCTCCGCTCTCCTGTCTTGTCATTAAGGGATGCAGAGATCTTAATCCACGCATCCGTGACATCGCATTTGGATTATCCTGATGCCCTTTTATCCTGCCAAAGGAAGGTGTCCAAGGCACTGCGAACGGCGCCGCCCGTGTCCCGACCGGGTCGAGTCAATTTGAATACATTACTCCGCCGCCGGCATCGCTCCGTTAGCTTCCCGTTTGGGGCGGACTTTCAGGTGTTGCTTCCTAACAAGAGATCAGCCAATGGTATCGCTCCATTTTACCGATCGTACCGTATGTGCCGAGCATACATGTTGCCCCCAGAATAGGCCAAAGCAAAGCAGAAAGACTTGTTTTAGGTGAATTTAGGTGTTGGTTACCGGGTGGCGCAGTTGTTGGCTACCTTCTCACTGCTACAAGGTCACTGGTTCTGATTCAACAGGGGAGCTTTTTTTGGGGAGTTTGTGTCGACCGGTTCTTTGGAGGCCTTGTCGCTTTATCGTTGAAATCAGCTCTTTTGGGGTTTTTCTCGTGAAGGTCAGAAACTTTTTGACAATTAAAACAGATTAATATGTGCAAGTAGGAATTCAGAAAGCTGAGAAAAGGGGTCATACAACGTCCTGAAGGAAACTAGGAGCATTGTCCTTACACGGAACATGGTAGGTCAAGCCTTTCCAAACTCGAGTCTCTTTATTCGGTACACCTGGATTTCTGGCTCCCTGTGGTCATGGGAGACTTCATTGGGGGGACGAAGTTTAGCGCCGGCATCCGGGATCGACTGTAAATCATCCCGAGAGGCTTCGCAGAGGCACGGAAAGAACATTGTCGCGAGCATCGGGAAGGGATTTTATTTAAGCAATGATTAACTTTTCTATCTCTTGCGCGAGACAGGAAGTCTTCCGTCCGCGATGCTAAGCGGCATCAAAATACGGCGGCGAATCAGAGAAGTGACAGTCGCGTTCCGGTCCGCCGGCCACGTTTTTAATGGACGTTTAACCGATGAGGTAAGAGGCTGAGGAGCATCTGTGATCACAAGACCAGGGTTTGGTGTCACGGGAATCATTCAACACAATTTGGATCCGTTTGGATCCGTACACATCAAGCACCAGCAGAGACTTATTTATTATGATTATTGTTAATGGGATTATTATACACATTCTGCATTTTGAAAAAAACTGGAAAAAAAAACATGTTTTGCTTATACATACTTTATGTGTGTATGTGTGTATGCAAGTATGTATTTTTGCATGTATGAGAGTATACATGCATATATGTATGTATGCAAGTATGTATGATGGTATGCATGTTTATATGCATCTGTCTCTATGTATATGTACATATATGTGTATATGTATGGATGGATGTATGCATATGTGTATATTTATTTATGCATGCATATATGTATGTATATATGTATGCATGCATGCATATTTGTATGTATGTATTCATGCATGCATGTATGTATGTATGTATGTATGTACGCATGTATGCAGGCATATATGTATGTAAGCATGTATGGATGTATGTCAATATGCATAAAGGTATGTTTGTATGTATGTATGTATAAATGCATGTATGCTTGTATGTATACATGCATGTATTCATTTATGTATGCATGCATGTATATATGCATGTATGTATACATGCATGTATTCATTTATATATGTATGCATATATGCATGTATGTATGTAGTCATGTATTTGTGTATGTATGCATGTATATATGCATGTATGTATGTATGTATATATTTATGTATGTATGTATGCATGCATGGATGCATATATGTATGCACGTATGCATGTATGTATGTATGCATGCCTGCATATATGCACGTATCTATTTATGCATGTTTTTATGTATGTATACGTATATGTATATACGTATGCATGTACGTATGATTCCAAATACATGTGACGATGGTTCTTAATATCAATCATGCTCGGTTCCAAAGACGACTGCTCTCCCTCCTTCATCAAGCCGCCCCTTTACCATCATCATCATGACGCCACATATTTGCTAGCATGTCCGTCTCAGACGGCCTTCTTCCCGTGTTGATACCCCAAGTTCTTCCCACGTCTACATGGGGTTCCTCCTCTTTCTCCGGGTTCCTCACGAACGTCCAAACGCTTGCAGGAGTCGCTGAACTGCCCGGACACGTGAATGAGCGAGCGAACGTTCAAAGTGTTCACTAGCAGCTCCCTGAAGAAAACGACTCGTAGCCTGAGATGTCGAAATATCGGCGTCTCCAAACAAGTTCTTATCTTATTCGAGAGCGTTCACTTCCACCGCCGAGGGTTCGCTTCGGATAAAAGAGACCAAAACATCGAAAGATGATCCTTTATATCTCGCGACGGCGTCGAAATTTAGAGGTTTGCTGTCATTTTACGCAACGGGTGGTCAGGTGAGGAGCAAAAAAGGGGGTTTCGACTGCAGCGGTGAAACAAATAAATTAAAAAATGACCCGCTTCAAACAAAGTCCCCCTCATTGTGGTTGCAAATTAAACGTTCAGCTTTGGTCGGGAGCCCCGGTTGAATATCAATACGCCGCCGTTTCCCGAACGTCGCTTTCATGATCCCCGCGGGGTTGTTTAATGAAATCAGTTCAGCGGAGACTCTGCTTTCGATGTTCCTCTTCTTTTAATCAAATATGATTGGCCTATCAGGAAGAACAGAGCGTCGCGGCGGTTAGCGCTTGCGGCTAGAAAGTCCCCGGTTCGATCCTCAATGGGGTCTCCATGTTTTCTGCAGTCGAGGTCCGATGCAAGCGAACAACCTGCAAACTCCCAAACATATGGAGGAGAAGTCGAACGGTCGTATGTCTGGAAATCGTTTCGCAGCAGCAGCAAGACATACAAGGAGAAGACAAGCTACAAAAGAAATCAAATGAATGGACTCGGAAGTGTGAAAGTATAATTTAGAAAAACAGCAACCGGCGCCTCTTGCCTGATGACTTGGATGATGAGTCCACCAAGAATCCAAGTGTTTGGAAGCTGAACTGGACCACAAGAGGGTCACCACCTACGCTGTACCTCCAAACGCCAAAATGACCGTCCCACAAGTAGCAACTTCATCCAGGAAGGGGAGGAACGGCGGAACAAGCCAGAACCTTCAGACCCCCAGCCGGGGATTGAGGAAATGCTAGTGGACCTCAATCACCTTCTCATCTAAAATCGCAACCTGCGCCCAGACCTGGTTCCCTGGTCCAATTCTTCAATGCCGAGCTTAGATGGGAGGATGCCATTGGCGAGGCATTCCAGCGGAAGATGTTGCGGTATGCCAATTTTGCAGCTGAAGCAGAGAGAGGGGGCTGGAAAGGGAAGATGCGGCCAGTGGAGGTGGGCAGTAGGGGTTTTGTAGCCAGTTCCACCATGAGGCCAAGAAGGGAGGTAGGGATCGGAGGCCCAACGGAGGGCGATCAAAGAGTTTGGCACTGCAGCAGAACGGAGCGGTCACTGGGCTGCCAAAGGAAGCAACATGGGCTGCCAGTTGACCCCATGGTGCCACCATGCAACTCAGACCCAGGTCTGATCTGCCTGTGGTGGGCCAACTTCGCCGGAGGGTGTCTTGTGAGTAAATGGCCGAAACAACCAATGGAGTCGGTACGCACAACCGATGATGGGTCGTATCGGGAGCACCATGCGACCTCTGCAGAGTCCAGCCCACCAAGGAGGACAAATACAACACCACACAACTGTCGTGCTGAAATTAAGGGATCTGTAGTCCAAGTAAGAATCAATCAAATGACTCAAGAATCACGCAAAAGTAATTCCGACAAACGACACCCCCAGGCAGCACAGCAACCCCCTTAGCTCTAGCTTTTGCGACTCAACTCTTCCATTCATATAACAAGCCACTGTAATCTAGACCCGCCCACAATCCCGGTGGTTATATTGGGGAAACTCCCCACAGGTCATTAGAGGTGAAGAAGCCTCAGGGATGAGGTCTGAAACATCTTCAAGTGAAGACATACAAGTCCAGTTGCCATGAAAAGAAGATTTCGACCAGAACATACAATTATTCACTTATTCAGACATACAAGTTCAGTGGCGACCCCTGAAGGGAAAAGCCGAAAGAAGAAGAAGAAGACATACAAGTTTGGCTACCACGACAATGAGATTTCTACAATAATTCACCATGACCTGGCGGACTGAGAACCTCCATAGACTCAAGATAAGGTGACAAATGCTGAGCTCTGGTTGAATTACGGCCGTCTGCTTATCTGTTCTTAACTCGGCTGTAAAATCAATCTCGGAATTAAGTGGATTACAGTGAAGTGCAGCGAAGTTGGCTGATTTGAGTCCTTAAATTACCCAGAATGAGAGTTCCAGGTGAGCGAACACTCGCATGTCTCTGGATGATGTGTGAATGAGAAGGTGAAGTTGTCTGTGGAGGTTCTCAGTCATCCAGGTCATGGTGAATTCTCGTCAAAATCTCATTTCAGAAGCTAGAACTCTAAATTTCAGGAGTTATAACAGAAATAAATCATTTTTAAGAACATGATAAAAAAGGAAGATTGCCTTCTTCATTAGGCTTTTCTCTTCAGGGGTTGCTCCAGCGAATCCGCCTTCATGACCAAACCATCTCAGTCATCCCGTTTTCTCAGTCATACATGTCCTGCACCCCATGACAAAGTCTTCTTTACCTTTGGGCTTTTCTTTTCAGGGGTTGCCACAGCGAATCCTCCAACGCATCTCAGTCATCCCTTTGTCTCGGTCATACATGTCCCGCACCCCGTGACCTAGTCTATCTTTGGGCTTTTACCTTCAGGGGTTGCCACAGCGAATCCACCTTCATGTCCAAAGCATCTCAGTCATCCCTTTGTCTCAGTCATACATGTCTAGCCCCTCGTGACAAATCCTTCTTTTCCTTTGGGCTTTTCTCTTCAGGGGTCTCCACAGTGAATTCACCTTCATGACCAAACTATCTCAGTTATCCCTTTGTCTCAGTCATACATGTCCTGCACCCCGTGACAGAGTCTTTTTTACCTTTGGGCTTTTCTCTTCAGGGGTCTCCACAGCGAATCCACCTTCTCCATCTAACCCTACTCTCTGGATCCTCCTCTCTTACACCTCTTACAACTCGATTCCATCATCCATCTACCAATATATTAGCTTTCCCTCCTCCATACATGACCCAACCATCTCAGTATCTGACCTCATCTCCAAAACATGTGCCGTTCCTCTGATGGACTCATTCCTGATCCTCTCCATCCTGGTCACTCCCAAAGAGAACCTCAACATCTTCACTCCTGTGACCTCCAGCTCTAAGATCTCACCACTGTCTTGTTCACCTTTTGGATTAAAAAAATAATAGCGGCCCGTTTGACGGGCCACTTTTCGTAACTTAGCTCACGCATCGACCTTCTTCCGGAACCCTCCGCTCGCTGACCGTTCTTCAACCGAAGGCGCGAGCAGACACGTCAACCAAATGCACCGACGCTTAAGAGAATAAAAAAAAAAAAAAAAAAAAGCGATTCCAAGCAGTTATTCATTCTCTCCAAAGCCGATGTGAAAGAAAATGAACCCGTTTGCTCGCTCGTGTCGGTCGGAGTCTAGACCGCCGCCTCCCGAAGGACGTCTGGCCAACAGCCAGCCTTCCTTTTGTCCAAACCCAAAAGAGCCGAAACGACGAGATATGAAACCCGGTCAGAGAATTAACGACGTTTATAAAAGGATTCCCCGTCGGCGCCGGGGAAGAGATCCGATCAAACATATTGATCGGGATGGAGCAGAAGTTTGAACGTTGCCGAAGTGGACTGAGAAGTGTTTCGTAACGTGCCGTTCCTTAAAGACACAACATTTGGATGTTTGGATTTTTGTTTTTTTTAAAATATGTTTGTTGTTCATTCATTCATTCTTTAATATTTTGTGCTGTATTCAACTCGACACGAAAAGTTAGCATAAATAACAAAATAAAATAAAATAAAATAAAATAAAATAAAATAAAATAAAAACCAACTCAAAACATGAGATTAAACTATTTATCTCTAAGTTCTTCCGGTATTTAAAATACCTCCAGTACGAGTGACCACAACAAATGCAAGCCGTATTGAGGTTGCGTGGTTGCTATAGCAACTTCTTTCCTAGTGAATGTTTTTTGGTAAAGTACTAATTAAAATAAAATAAAATGATATAAAATTGTATTCAATCAAATAAAAAAACAACTCAATAAACCTGTTAAAAATGTGGGGAAAAAAAAATGATTTGAACTTCTTCCAGTCTTTAAAATAATGCAAGGGATTTTGAAGTTGCTATAGTAACTTCTTTCCCTGTGATTTTTTTTTTTTTTGTTGTCGTCGTTTTCTTTTTGTTTTGTTTTTGACTCTCCTGGTTGACTATAGAACTATTTTCCAAGGTTTGAGTATAAATAAATAAAATAAAATAAAATTGTATTAAATTAAATAAAAAGCGCCCAAATAAATCTGCTAAAAACATGGGACAAAAATATTTACTTGAAATTCTTCCAGTCTTTAAAATAATGCAAAGCATTTTGAAGTTATTATTGTAACTTCTTTCCCCGTGACTGTTTATTTTATTTTATTTTTTTTTGTTTTGTTTTTTGACTCTCCTGATTCACTACAGAACAATTTTACAAGGTTTGGGTGTAAATAAAATAAAATAAAATAAAATAAAATAAAATAAAATAAAATAAAATAAAATAAAATAAAAACCACCTAAATAAACCTGCTAAAAATATTGGCCAAAAATATTTACTTGAAATTCTTCCAGTCTTTAAAATAATGCAAAGCATTTTGAAGTTGCTATTGTAACTTCTTTCCCGGTGAATGATTTTTTTTGTTTGTTTGTTTTTTGACTCTTGTTCACTATAAATCAACATTCCAAGGTGTGGGTGTAAATATAATAAAATAAAATAAAATAGAAATAAATAAAATGGATTTTCAGGGTGGTACTCACGTCTCCTATAACCTGAGCTAATCATTAGCTTTCTGCAAATGAACCAGCTGAAAGAACATCTTCCCCTGAATTCCCCAAACCCGCTTCCTCGACACCCAAAAAGTCGTTCCCTAATGATTTGCAAGGACTTCCGAATTCCGGGTTCTGATAACGATAATCATGACAGTGACGGAAACCCGGTCGAGAAGGAAGGATGTAAAACGCTCAGGTTCAAAACCTTGTTAGGAAACAGAGAGGTTGCATCCGAGACTCCTGTCCGGCCCATTTTCTTTGGGATACAGTGATCCCTCGCTATAACGCGGTTTTTAAATTCGCAGACTTGTATGCTTGTGTGTGTTGTTGTTGTCGTATAGCGGACGTAGTAGAGGACACCATGAGAACATTAAAGTGTGGGCGTGGATTGGATATAAAACCCGCGCCTTATAATCAGGTGCGCCTTATATGTGTGTGTGAAATACAGTGATCCCTCGCTAGAACGCCGTTTACTTTTCACGGTTTCACTACTTCACGGATTTGCACGGTGCATTGTGTTCTGCATTCTGATTGGCTAAAAAGTCACTCCGCTTCTTCTCTACCTGTGCGTCAATAACGTCGCAGTTTAATATGTACACGTACGTAAAACAGCTTGACAAATTTACATGACGTACGTGCAAATTCTCTTGCGAGTTTCTCTAAAACCCATAATGTTGACAAAACGCTCTGGAGCGACAAAAGGGCCCAAAAGGCAGCAGAAGATGCTATCTATGGCAGATAAAGTTAAACTTCTGGACATGCTAAGGGAAGCTAAAAGCTATGCGGCTGTAGGTCGGCATTACGGAATTAAGGAATCTTCCGTTCGTTCCATAAAGAAGGAAGAAAAAAACCTAAGGACGACAGCAGCGATAAGTTTTAATAAGGATGCAAAAAGGGTTGCAACTGTCCGCAATTTTTTTTATAATCATTTTTAATTTACTCCTGTTTAATCCAATTCCTCGGGTCGCGGTGGGCGGAGCTAATCTCCGCAATTTGAAACCTTCTGGTCACATTGATGATTAAAATTATTATTTGAATGTACAGTACAGAAGTTATTTATTGAAAAAAACATTTCTAAAGTACAGTGCTTTTATTTGTGAAACAAATGAGCCTGTAAAATGTTTTGTTCTTTCTTTTCAATGTATAATAGAGTATTTAATTGTATAATAATTGTAAAAAATAAAATAAAAATAAAGGTTTCTACTTCAGGGATTTCGCCTATCACGGGTTCTTTTTGGAACTTAACCCCCGCGAAAAACAAGGCTTTACTGGACACCGAGTTGAATGATGTTACGGATATTTTACGCCGTTTTCCAAGCATACATTGGTGTTGTTTAGCGCGAGCATCTCCTAGAAGGAGTCTCCATGGACTACAATCGTTTGCAGATGATGCTGTGATGTGAGGTGAGAGCAGGGAGCAGAAGGACGAAAGGTTGAGGCTACAAGGAGTGGAGATGAAGAAGGTGGAGGAGTTGGAGTACTTCTGGTCCGCAGGGATGAGAGGAACCCAGGAGGAACCATGAGGCTACAGGGAGTGGAGATGGAGAAGGTGGAGGATTTCAAGAGCAACGGAGATTTTGGAGAAGAGTTTGGAGAAAACCCGCGATGCTGGAAGGGTTACAGATAAAGTTGGAAGAAGCAGAGATGAAGATGTGGAGGTCCATCAGAGAGGACGGCACACGGTAGATGTTGTGGTTAGCGAAGTTAGCAAAGAGCTTCCAGGCAGGAGGTCTAGAAGAAGACCAGGTTTACGGATGGAGGGAACAGAAGACAGGAAGTGAGGTAGTGTGCGAGGAGAGGGGATGGAGCCAGATGATTGGCTGTGGTGACCCCTGAAGGGAGCAGAAGAAGAAGAAGTCCACTCCTATTTCTGGACCTTGCAGATCAATGATGCCGATTCTAATGCGTTCATCTGATACCTCGTCAAATGGCTGAGGAAAAATATGACGGTCGTATAGAAAAAAAAAGACCCTAAAAAATAAAAAGGTATCATGTTTATCTTCACTGATTGAAGATGCGAGCTCTGCAAACGTGGCAGCGCCCGTGATAATTAGGAATATTGGCAGCTTCGCGTTTTCCCTCTCCGACGACATCGATCACAGCCGAGGCTCCGGCTCGGTCGGGAGCCGGGAAGCCGTCCAGGAGCGGCGCCTCCTGCAGCGGTTCTTATATAACCAGCTGGAATCCGACCCAAAACAAATAAACACTCTTTCAGTGGCCCGACTTTATCGCTTCATTTATTCATTTTGGGGGCTTTTTTTTGGGAGTTTCCTAGCGAGCTATCAGGGATACGTCCGTCCATTATCCGGAGTCGGGTCGCGGGGAGGCCCAGACCTTCTGCTCCCAGGCTACATGGTCCTGCTCCTCTTGGGGAACCCCTAGACTCCTAGACCAGCTTGGATAGTCTTTCCAGAGTGTCCTGAGTCTCCTCCAAGATGGACATGCCCGGAGTACCTCAGTGTCCAGGAGGCCTCCTGACCTCCTGGCCTGATCCACCTCTGGTTCTTCAGGTCACAGCTCGTGACCTTCAGTGAGGGTGGGAATGTAGATCCACCGGTAAACTGAGAACCTTCTGGCTCGGCTCCTTCTTCACCCTCTGCACAGAGTCACCGGTCCACCAGTCCATCTCCCGCTCCAAGATCCTGAGATACCTGAACTCCTCCACTCCGGGCAGGACCTTTTCCCTGATCCGGAGTTGGCACTCCACCCTTTACTGGTCCAACACCATGGTCTTGGATTTGGAGGTGCTGATCCTCATTCCGAACTGGAGAACCCGAAGATCATGGACCGATGAAGCCGACAGAACCACATCATCTGCAAAAAGCAGAGACTCGGGTCCTGCTGCCACCAAACCGGATCCCCCAAACTAGAGATTCTGTCCTTAAAAGTCCAAACTCCCCTCTTGAAAACCCTGACGCTATGCTAACGGCTACTGTTGGCTAATGTAGCTAAGTGTTGTCTGTTTGGTAGGAGTTAGCTTGCTAGTAGCTTGCTCGTTTTAGTTAGCTTCTCTACAGCCGAACCAGGCTTCTTGATGTTTATTTATAACATGTATTAAAATGTATTTATGATTCACCCTAAAATGCAAAGATGAGTAGATGAGAGAGTGAATAATTGTGGATTTATTTCTTCTTAAGACCAAAAAAAAAAACAAACACTGCATTTGTTTCAACGCGCTCCAGCTTTTAGTTTTGACTAATTCAACCCGAGCATCGGGGTGAACGTACTCGTTGACGAAAACAAACAAACCGCGAGCTAATTCCCGAGCCGGCAGCGATGCAGGATCCGCAAACAGGCAAGACAGGAGATGTCAAAAATGTTTGTTCGTTTCTTGTATTTTAATTTATTTTTTGATAAATAGCGGCTGGAACGGCACCTCTTTCGGCGCTGGTGTTTTTTTTTTGTTATTTTTTTTAAAAAAAAAGGTGAAAACTAGCGAGTTTAATCCAATTTCCCCTTCATGGCTCTCGCACCTCAGTGGATGTTCTCCCTTTTTAAAGCGACCTTCCTTTGAGTTTCATTAGGCTGCGCCAGCCAAGCTAATCTATTGATCCGTTTCTACTCTCATCTAGTCGTGTTGAGCTATTGTATATAATCGGCCGGCGCTAATTAGCTGACAAAAACTTTACCGCAACCTCCGCCCGATTGCTTTTACCAAAAAAAACAAAAAAAAACACTCCTTTTCAAGACACCAAAGCTAAAATAAGGTGATGCTAATGAACTAGCGGCGTCTCGGCTCAAGAGGCCACCATTTTCCAAGCGTGGCGTACGCGCCTGCAAATAATGAGCTGAGAAATAAATGGGTTTCAGGAAAAAAAAATAAAAATGAAAAAAAAATAAAATAAAAATCAGAGGTTGAGTCAGATTAAGCGAAGTCCGTGTTGGAGAGTGTTTGATGTTTGATGCTCCGCTGCCAAATTTGTCCAAATGTGCAGCGAAAGACTGTCAGAAAAAGTGATTATAAACGGCAGCCTTGATCTTTTCCAACGGGCGAGACACGGGGAAAGACACCTTGCAAATGAGAAAAATTATAATAATTAATAAATAAATATATACATAAATGAGTTCAAAATAAACAAAAATTTGATTTAAAAAAAAAAAAAAGGAAAAAAAACGGAAAAAATTAAGAAAATAAAAAAGTACCTGGGTGCCAATCAGTCAGGACTAGTATGTTCCCTGAAGTACCAAAAGGAGTAAATAAATATTCTCTTTAAACCTTTGAATCCTTTTTTTTGTAAAAGTCATATTGATTCCTTAAATGACGTGAGATCTCACAGTAATTCTAAATTAGGGAGACGAATAATCCTCCGTATTTATCAAAATATAGAAGTCGTCCAAATATTTTTTTTTTTTTTGATTTTTTTTTCTTTTTTTTTTCCTTCTTTTTTTTTTTATTCATCCATTTATTGCAGTATTATTTTGTATTTAAAGACACTGAATTTATTTACAGCCTCCCGTCCCAGTTAGGAATCCTAAAAGAAATGTATGAAAAATTTACTTTTATTATTATTGTCATCGTCATTGTCACGACTCATGTTGCCTAAAAAGATGGCGATTCACCTCTTGTTCCCCAATAATTTTTAATATTTTACACATATTCCAAATTTGCTGAAGATTTAGATCGGGGTTGCGTAAGTTAACCGTGCTCCTCAAGATTATTCTACCAAAAAATTCAAGGATTCACGACTATTGTCGTTAGAGTGCGACGACATTTAGAGGTGGCAGCTCTCAGGTTCAGTGGAATCAAAAACAAAAACAGCCTTAAACACATTTCCACAAAAAATGTAAGACCTACACTGAATAAAAAATAGATATATTTATATAAATAACAACTAGAAGAATAAATAGATAAATATGAGGAGAGGAAAATAAGAAAAGGTAAAGAAGTAAAACTGTGGAAAGTGGAATTTTCTTTTTTCTTTTTTTTTTGCAATGTGAGCTTCAGGTGTTGTTTAATGCGATGAGGATAAAAACTGTCTTTTTTTGCCTAAATTGTCCTAAACCGTTTTCCTGATGACAAAATATCTCACAGCCCAGAGTGATTTTATGAATACTTTCAAAGCCTGATCCTTGCAGAGACAGGATGGGAAGTCCACCCCTAGACATGTATGCTTATTGAAATCTCAAAGACACTTCAGCCGTCGTCCCTGAGGCTTCTTTGGTTCTTAAAAGGTCCTCAAGTGAAGAAATTCAAGTCCAGTCGTCACGACAAGAAGATTTCCACAAGAATCCAGCAGGACCTGGACGCCCGAGAACCTGCACAGGCACTCCAAGACTCGGTTCTGTTGGTACTTATGTCCCTTCATCAGTGCTTGATAGAAATTGTCCCCGAAATTGTCAGGTATTAGCATGTAACTGTTAGCGCTCGTGGGGCCACTCGTGGACACGATCGGTCGCAACTCCGACAAGGACGGGTTCGGTCGCTTCCATCGAATGCTCAACTCAGTCGCCCCCAAACCAAAACGCCCTCAAAGTAGCGATCTGGCTTCCAGGTGGAGGTCTTAGGAGCCCCAGACGGGGCAACCAGGAAGAAATGTCACCTTGCAACTGTACCAGTCCTCTTGGGCAATCGGTTACCAACGCCAAGGTTGTCTTCGTTGCTGTTTATTCCTCAGCAGGACGGCACACAAAAGAAGTACCGGGTAGCACGATCTGGATACTTCCCGAAGCATTTAAGGTCTCCCATCCGCCTTTTAGCACAAAGGGACGCCTTCATCCCCCAATTTAGCGGCGCCATCTGAAACACAGCTAACAAAGTAGTCCGGAGCGCCAATATCAACAAACAAACTCAGATCCCTGCCCTACATTCTCGACGAGGCGAGAACAAAACGTTCCGAGAAGCCTTTCGTGAAATAAATTTCTATACGCTTTGTGCGAAAAACGAGGCCGACGGCGACGGCGGCGGCGGCGGCGAGGCAACCCCAAAGCCACTGCTAGAGCGTGACTCGCCAAAGGTCACTCGGGGGTGAATCCATCTCTCAGACTCGTGAGAGTCTCTGCTGTGTTGACCCGGTAACGTATCTAAATGCAGGAGATAAGAGCTGTCTCTGAATTATTTATGGAATATACCATTTCAATTCGCTTAGCCAGCTGAAAAAAAAAAAAATATATATATATATACATATAAAAATACCACAAGAGAAGTAAACAAATACTGGATTTCCATCTCCTTGAAGGAGATGCTGAGTAATCCCTCAGTCGCAGGAGATAGCTTCTTAGCTAAAACGCATTTGCAGCGCCGTTACTTAAGAACTCGGCAGTGGATTGAGGCAAACGCGACGACTGATTCTTTCTAACATACGGCAGAAAGAATAATTAGCCCCGTAGCTTTATGATCATCTCGTCAGAGATTATTAAATCGTATAAGCGGCGCCGACACCGCCGATCAAAACGATGTAGAAGTAAAAGAGCGCGCTCGGTGGATTAGCGGCCATTTTTATAATCCGGTACGGGAAGCCGTGTCAACACGCGCTGTACTCCTAGGTGTGCTCGAAAGGCGCACGAGTATTTTCAGCATTTCTGGATTCGCTTTTTGAGTCGGATTCAGGAAGCTGAAACCCAAGCTTGTTTTTTGTTCCCTGGAAATAGAAAATAGAAGAGCGTGTTATCTCTTTCTTTGCGGACTTTTTTGAAGCGGGCTATGATGTTATGATATATAAGGTAGCTATTTATCATATTAAGTTTGCGTATTTCGCGCTCGTGCTGCACTGGAAATAAAAGAATAGGCCACCATATACCATTATGGTACGATCTGCTGACCTTTGCGCTAAACTGTACACAAAAATATCCTCCGCTGCTTCTCCTTCATGCCGTCAAATATCCATCCATGCACTTTCCTGCTAATATGCACTCTATTATTGTTATTGTTTTGCTAACATGTCTCACGGTGGGATTATGAGGAAGGTCTTTTCCATTCCTCTGTCTGTCCGGTACAACTTTGAGCCGAGCCAGAAGGCGAAGCTCTGGACGGATGAATCGATTCATGATCCGACCCCGATGACCGCCGCGAGGTAGCGACGGAAAGAAGGGGCATAAATGAATATGCCCATAGAGAAGATGGGCTTCAGCTTCAGCGCGAGGTCGAGGCGCTCTCGCCCTCATATCTGAGACTTCACGTCAACAAGGGGCGGCAGGGTTGGTCCGGCCATCGCATGACGAGGCCTCCAGATGGAGAATATCAATCCGGATGCAACCCGAAGGCACAAGCGGCTTTACATACAGGATCCGTGTTCAGTTCTGCAGTGAATAAATACAGACTGTATCTCAAGGTCCCGTTTTAATATTCTTTTAAGGGATTCAACAAGATTCTGGGATGTGTTGGTTTGTTGCGCTATGTTCCAAGCTTGTTTTGATCGACTTCAGATATATATCAAAAATTGTCTTGTGAATGAGAGACCGATTTTCTTTTATTATTATTATTATTATTATTATTGATTCTTCATCACATAAAATTTTATTTAACCACAATTTAAACATGAAAATTTAATTTTATTATTTTGGGTGCTTACTGGAGAATCATTGTCATAATTATTATCATTATTATCATCGATTTTATATTTTATGGTAGAAGCAGCTATGGTGTTGTTGTTATAATTAAATACAATTAAATCATATTCGATTCAATGCATTTAACAGAACCATTTACCATATTATTTTTGTTCTTTACTATTTCATTATGATCATTCAGTTTTAGTATTTAACTAATAATAATAATAGAAATAATGGTGTTACTAATACTATTATTAATATTATTATTGTTATTAAAATAATGGTGTTACTAATACTATGACGACTAACAACAACCACAACAATATTATTATTATTATCATTATCATTATTATTATTATTATTATTATCATAATGATAATTGAACAGCCAGCACTATCACATCATCATATGTTCTTTAAGTGTTTAAAAGGCTCAATTATAAAATTATTATCATAATGCTATGATAATAATAATAAGTCTTT
Organism: Fistularia commersonii; assembly: GCF_037954325.1. Taxonomy (NCBI): domain Eukaryota; kingdom Metazoa; phylum Chordata; class Actinopteri; order Syngnathiformes; family Fistulariidae; genus Fistularia; species Fistularia commersonii. The sequence continues at coordinate 1,541,254 of NC_141290.1, forward strand.
TGATTTTTTTGCAAGCTTATGTAATGTCTGAGGTGCTTCACTTCCCCCCCACAGGGCGAGCCCCGCAAGCGCCCGAGGAAAAGTTGATGCAAGCGGCGATGACTCGATGAAATACGGCACCAAACAGGATCATGTGTGAGGGAAAGATAATTATTCCACCGCTTTATTCGAGGTTCAGAGAGCGTCTGCCTTGATATGATGCCTCCCGATGAATGGTTGTGCGTCTCCAGAGGACGTGTGAATGAAGGAATGGTTGTGCGTCTATAACGTGTGAATGAGAGGATGAATGGCTTTGTGTCTCGATTGGACATGTGAATGAGTGAGCGAGCAGTTGTGTATCTTGATACCACATGAATAAGAGTGTGAATATAGTATCTCAATTGGACTTATGGGTGAGTGAGTGAATGGTTTTGTGTCTCTACAACATGTGAATGACAGGATGAATGGTTGTGTCTGTAGATGCCATGTGAATGACTGAATGCCGTACGTCCCCGTCGTGCATGTGAATGGAAGAGCGAATGTCGTAAACGAGAGCGTGAATTGTCATTGGTCTCATTATGTATGAACCACCCGCTTCTCGGCCAATCACGGCCAGGTTTGGCTTCCCGGAGTGCAGGATAAGCGGCGCAGAGAAAAAAATACATGAGCGAATTATCCCTGTCAGATGATACAGTTAGCATAAAGCTAAACTAGCGCCGCCGCTGCTGCTAGTACTTCCAGGGTCTTCTGGGTTTGATGGGAAAACGAGGAGTTGCAAATGAAGACACCAAAGAAATTATGTTTCATATTGGCTTTGTGATAATTAGTCGAGCCGGAAAAAAAAAAACGCTGGGATGAGGAACTCACATCCACCGCCGCCGCGGATACCATTAGCCGTGAATCGGCGTGACAAATTCACCAACCTCATTTCATGCATCACGGTAAATCATGGAAAAAAAAAAAAAAGTCCGTAATGACCACCGTTTTGCCGTAACGGCCTCGGAAATAATTGCTTGGAAGTTGAGAGGGGGGAAAAAAAAGGGAGTTTTTAACACGCCATTTGGCGCTGGGCGGTATCATGGCTTCCCGGGCGTCCGTGGGTAGCGTGAGTCACTTTCAGCGAGCGCGGCCAAGTAGGATAAAAAAAAAAAGTTAAAAAATAAAAGAAGCCGCGATGACGGCGGGGTTAGCGCTCGGAGAGCCGGAGACGCCGCTGAATAATTTCCCAATAATCCAATCAATTAGCAAACTAGCGCTCCGCTAGAAATATAGCGATGAATCACGCGCTGCCATTGATTTAATCTCTAAAAAGATGCTAATCTTTAGCGAGTCGTAACCTGGTCGGTTTTCCCGGCATCTTCTACTCGGCGGACCTTCTACCAGGACTCACTCCAGAACAGGACCTCCATAAACCCGCCCTTTCTGGTCTTCAACTTGGTATCTCCAACCTTAGCATACCCAGATCTTCACCATCTCTCCTCAGTCTGTGTCTTTATCTCCACAACATCTGATGGACCTCCACATCTTCAGCTTCCCAACCTTCTTGCACATGTATCTCCATCTCCACCTTCTCATTCCTGCAGCTAACCTCCTTTCTAGGACCTCTCTAGAAGTTCTCAGCACATCAAAGTGTCGTCTGCAAACGCTCGTAGATTCGCCCGGTTTGACCTTCTCCTTCCCAGAAGGTCAGAACCTCCAGCTCCTTCTTGCAAAACCGTAATAAATTTTTTTTATTTGTTCTTTTTTTTTTTTTTCTCGAAAGCGACGAGACTCTTCCGACTTTCAATACCCGCGAATATGCGCTTTGCAATAACTTGTTATTACCGTCGCCGATATGTTTGCCGTTTTCCAATATACCTGCCGAGGAAAACAAAAAAAAATAAATTAAAAAAAACCAAACAAACAAAAAAAAAACAAACAGCCGCCGCCGTCTCGCGTTTCAATATGCAACAATATCACGAGCCGAGGGTCTCGCGAAGAAGGTGAGCTAATTTGATTTATTTTTTATTATATTCTTTCCGCCTCCCCCCCACCCATCATCTGGCGTTACCGTGGTTTCCTCCGCCGAGATGGAAAATGTGATAAATATTGATGTCCTTGACAAAGAAGGAGGAGGAGGAGGGTTTTACGCAGGCGTAACTATGGAAGTGGCAGTTTGTAAAATTCCGCCCTCCCTTAAAATTAAAAAAAAAAAAAAAAAAAAAAGAAAAAGTTTTTTTTTTTTTTTTTTGTTAAAAAAATTTAAAAAAAATCTAAAAAAAAGGGCTATTTTTTCCTATTTTTTTTTTAATTTCCCCCTCCGCCAGCCCTCGCTGTTGTCACTCTCCCGGCTTCCTGTCAATATTTGATAGCTTCCACCCTCCACCAGCGATCTGCCTTGGTTTTCACCCCGGCTCTTTTCGCCTCTGCCCTCCAACGACGGCAGAATTGATGACGTGAAAACAAGGCAAAGGAGAAAAGACACAAACTTTCATCCCGGCGTTTCCGTGAGAGGAACTGGAGGGTCGATGCGTGAGACGACCCGGCGTTTTTAGAATTTGCCACGCGAAGGCGATGCGGTCCATCGCTGCTCGATGGCTCGGGAGGGAGGACGGTGCAAACATGGTGGTCAGACAGATTTATTGGTTATGGATGGAGAAAAGGGATGCAAAATAAAAAATAATAAGAAATAATGATGAAATTTATAATTTAAATAATAATAATAATTGATAAATACAGCTTTGTATTATAGTATGATAATAATAATAGTAATAGTAATAATAATAACAAGAATAATACCTATAATAAAACAAATTAAAAAAATTATATAAGACAGCAGATGTTTTTATTATGATTTGAAAATAAAATAATAAAACTAATAAAACTAATAATAATAATAATAATTGATATATCTTTATATAATAATAATAGCAATAATAATTATAGACATATATATATATATATTATGTTTGAAAATAATAATATTAATAATAATTGATAAATAAATACGTCTAATTAATATAATAGCAATAATAATAATAATAATAACAATAACAATAGATATAAAAATACTACTAATAATAATAACAATAATAATAATAACAATAAGATACATATATATGTTTTTATTATGGTTAGATAATAATAGTAATAATAATAATAATAATAATTGAAAAATAAATAGATCTTTTGTATTACAGTTTGATAATAAAAATGATAATAATAAAAAAACATTCTTTTTTGTTAGCTTATATATTATATATATGTTTAAATCAATCCATGCTAAGTTACTTGTAGTGTCTCAAATCTGTCACAGTGTAGTGATTTTATTATTAATAACAATAATAATAATAATAATAATAATAATAGTGATGATAATAAAAATAACAATAATAAAAATAATAATGTTTTTTTTTCCCATTTTTTGCAACCTTATATAACAAACAACCTTCCGATTATATATATTTTTAAATCTATTTATGCATCAACATGCTAAGTCACATGTAGCTTCTCAAATCTTTCTTTTTAGATCCAAACCGACGGATGGATGGAAAACTTCCTTCCTCGCTCGCAATCAGGCTACAATCGTCATCCCATCCCGTGAGTAGGTGTGTGTGTGTGTGTGTGTGTGTGGGTTGGCATGCAAAATCAAAATCCGCTAGTCCCGTCGCACCTTGTTTTTTTTTTTCTTTTTCTTTTTAAACACACTCCAGTCTTGCTTTTGTCCGAAAACACAACCGCGTCATCCGCCAAGAAAGTTACCCGGGAAAAATCCAATGGCGTCCAAACCAAGCGGGACGTCGTTGCCCCTCCAAACACCCCCTTTTTTTTTTTTCCCTCCTCACACACACACACACACCACCATCCACCCACGGATCGTCCTAAATCTCCCGCCGCACCTGTCAACACCTCCGGCGGGGGGGATCGGCGTGCGTCTTACCGGTGGCGGAGGTCGCGGCGGCGGTGCGACGGCGGGAGGAGGTTTTTTTTTTTTTTAATCCAGATCTTCTTCCCACGATCTCATTAAATCCCAGATTCCGTCGATTCCATCCGAGCGAGGGGGGGATGGGAGGATGCGCGGCGGGGGGACCGAGGGAGGACCGGGAGCCGGGTATCCGAGTCCCGCAGCCCGCGGCGGTCCGAGACACATGTGCACGCCGGCTGGAGGATCCAGGAGGAGGAGGATGGAGATGGAGATGGAGATGGAGATGGAGATGGAGGGAGGGGGAAGAGGGAGGAGCCGCTCAGGATGACAGATCGGAGGGAGTTTGTCCGGATCTGCATCGGAAAAGATCCTCCTTGTCTGCTGACAGTGTGTGTGTGTGTGTGTGTGTGGAAAAAAGGTGTGATGTGCAGAAGGGAGAACGACCAGAACGGGAAATAATGTCATGTTTTTTTTTAAATATGTGCTCGGGGAGGTGAGATCACCTCAGGATGATCGATAGGCGGATCAATGATTGACTTATTTCGTGCTCGGATATTTATAAAGATGACTTTTTCGGGCTATGAAAGCACGAGATGAATAAATAGACATACGCTCACATTCCTCCAGGTACTTTTTTTTTTTTTTTACCTAAATTAATTTAAATTTAATTTAATGCATTTAATTTGATTTGTTTTTTTTAATCTGATTTATTTTGTTTTATCTCTATTTGATTTATTGACTTTCATTTTTATCTTATCTAAACTGATTTATTTCATTTAATTCATTTTGTTTTATTTAAGCTGATTCATTTCTTTTAATTTAAGTCAATTTTCTTTTATTTAAACTAATTGTATTTTATCCTCAATTTTGGTTAATTTCATTCAGATTTATTCATTTAATAAGATGTATTTAATTCAATTCGAAATTGTTTTTTTTCGGTCTCACTCATTAAATTTCATCTAAATCTATTTTGTTTTATTAAATTTCATTTTCTTTTATCTAAAGTGATTTATTTAATAAAATTTCATCTTGTTTTATTGAATTGTATTTTGTTCTATTCAAGCTGATTCATTTCTTTTAATTTAATTCAATTTGGTTTTATTTAAACTAATTGTATTTTATCCTCAATTTTGGTTGATTTCATTCAAATTTGTTTTATTTAATAAGACATATTTTATTTAATTCAAAATTGTTTTCTTTTTCAGTCTCATCTATTACATTTCATCTCAATCCATTTTGTTTAATTGAATTTCATTTTGTTTCATCTAAGCTGATTTATTTCTTTCAATTTAATTCAATTTTGTTTAATTTAAACTAATCTAATTTTACCCAATTCAATTCCGTTTAATTTAATTCAACTTTGTTTTCTTCCATAAAACGTATTTAATTGACTTAAATTTTGTTGAATTTAATAGTTTTTTCATTCTCATTCATTAAATTTCATCTAAATCCATTTTGTTTTATTGACTTGTATTTTGTTTTATTTAATGAAATTGTTTTTATTCAATTGAATTTTTTTTAATCTGATTTATTTCGTTTAATTTTATTTTGTTTTATTGACTTGTATTTTGTTTTATTTAATAAAATTTAGCTTAATTAATTTAATTCTACTTTGTTTGATGTAATTGGATTTTGTTTTTTCCCCAGTCTCTTTTTTCAAATTAAATCTGATTCAATTTTCAATAATAATAATAATAATAATAATAATAATAATAATAATAATAATAACACTAATAATAATATAAATGAAATCAAATACATTTCTGATTAAGATTCAGATTCAACTTCTGTGTCCCTACATACTCCTGCAAAAATGGAATAAAAAAAATTCTATTTAATTGAATTTAATTGAATGAAACTTGCAGGAGATTCATTTAAAACTCAAAATTTTAGACCTCGAAATGACAGAGACTGAGTGAATTGTTTTAATGTTTTTTTTATATGACATGTAAATGGGTGATTTTAACTGCATAATATTTCATATTTTTAAATATTCCAGCAAAAATGCAAATAAAATAAAAAAAGACAAGTAAATAAATACATTTCTTAATTCAACTTTTGATATATTCCTGCAAAAATGGGGAAAAAATAAACTGAATTAAAATAAAATAAACAATGACCTCATACAAAAATATTTATAAATACATAAATAAATTAATCAATTGATTTATTAATTAATGCAAGATTATTAAAATATAAATAAAATGAAATATATTTTGAATTTATATTTATGTCGGCTCATATATTGCAGCAAAAATACAAAAATGTCATAAAAAATGTAAATAAAATTAAACATGTTCATTGGAGATGCTAAATTTTTTAAAACCTATCAGCGTAAATGTCTGTATGTCTGACACATAATTATCTGGTTTATAATGTATTTGCATTTTTCTTATTTTAGTTTTTTGATCTTTTCCGGCAAAATTAAATAAAATAAAAAATAACAATAAATAAATTACATTAAAGAAAATAATATTAAATTAAATTAAATTGAATTAAATAGAAAATAATAATAAATAAATTAAATTAAATCAAATTAAATTAAATTAAATTAAATTAAATTAAATTAAATTAAATTAAATTAAATTATGGGATGCATGAGGTTCACTGGAAACAAAATTTTCCGGAGCTTTAAATGGAGTGAAGGGTTGCGTTTCTATATGTGGTCCTGTAATGGAGGTTCGGCTGGTCCAGGATGAACAAACTGGCCTCTCCAGTGACAGCAGGGCTAGGCTACTTCTTCATGGATAATGAATGAATGAATAAAGGGAGATGCATTTAGTCCACGTGCACGACTGTAAATAACAACCCCTCCGCTTCCTTCCAGAAGTTGCAGTAAATATCCACTGCGACTGTACTACCTGCAGTTTCTCCACGCGGCGCCGGGAGATGGATGTACCTGCCTGCTTCTGCAAAGAGGCTCGGCGCTTCCGGCCAATCAGAGCCCGACATGAAATATTTAACAGCATCTTCGGGAAAGCTTGTTTTTTTTTTTTTTTTTCCCCCAGATATTCATACGCAAACCGTTCCCACCTGTCAATGTAACCCCATGCAATTCCCTACTGGGCCGGTTTTGCATGGGCAACTCAACCCCGGCGTTAACAGAGATACCAAATAGCATACCCTTCCCCAAACCCCCGAGATGGGATCCCTGAAATTTCCCCGTGGACGGCCCACTCCGTGCAGCATCTGCATCCAGGCGTAAGGGAACGCCTGGGAATTGATGTGAGTGCTGGGATTTCTTGCACACCGGCTATTTGTGAAAGGTGCGGCGGCAATCTGTTGTGTTTCTGAAACGGAGGTCCTACTTTCTTCGACGCCTCCGCCGAGCTTCACGTCATCTGCGAGTCAAGCAATTGCAAGATTTTCACATTTTCACTTTTTCCAAAGTGAAGCACAGCCGCCTCAGGGAATGACCCCAGTCCTGACTCACATCTCATAATGAAGCATACAACTCCTGCCTCTCTCACTCAGAGGTCCAGTGGAGACAAACAACCGTTCACCTTCTCATGGACATCTCTATTAGTGACAAGCATAAGTGGAGGTTCTCGGTCGTTCAGGTCACGGTGAATTCTTGTGGAAACCTTCTTGTCGTGGCAACATGACTTGTATGTCTTCACTTGAGGAAGCATAGGTGGAGGTTCTCGGTCGTTCAGGTCACGGTGAATTCTTGTGGAAACCTTCTTGTCGTGGCAACATGACTTGTATGTCTTCACTTGAGGATGTTTCAGGCCTCATCCCAAGGGACTTTTCGGTTCGAATGACCTTTGGGAAGTTGTTTGGAGGGTGCAGAAGGTCTTTGTCTGTCTTGGTGTTGACCCCCAGGATGGTGTCCGAGGCCCCTCCTCTGTTCAGAGATGAGGCTTCTTTGATTCCCCTCTCGAACCATCTGGCTTGTCTGGCCAGAATACGGAAATTGCTGTCTTCAAAAGAATGGCCCTTGTGTTTCAGGTGTAGGTGGACCGCGAAGTCCTGTCCAGAAGTGGTAGCTCTCCTGTGTTGGCCCATCCCTTTTGTGCAGTGATTGTTTGCTCCTTCCAATGTAACCCTATCAGTTATTTTCAGAAACTCCCCACAGGTCATTAGAACTGAAGAAGCCTCTGGGACGAGGTCTGAAACATCTTCAAGTGAAAGCATACAAGTCCAGTGGCCATGAAAAGAAGATTTCGACAAGAACATACAATTATTCACTCTTGTCTGAATAAATGTAGGCTCTGGACCTCCCAGGAGGAACCCGGAGAAGCCACGTGGAGAGTCCACTCAGAAAGGCCAATCAAACCGGGGACCTTCTTGCTACGGGGCGAAAACGCTAAACAAATGCTATCAATTTTGGATCCCGACTGCAGGATAAACAGTACAGAGAATGGATGAATGAGCGAGGGAACAAGTAAACAACAAACAAATGAATTAATTTGGACTCAACAAGACTTGGAAATACCAGCAGAGCAGCATGACAAAGACAAGCAGCAGTCCAGGCGGACATGGGAAAGTGAAGCTAGTACCCTCTGGTGACTGACAGGCAGGCCGACTGTAAAGGAACGCAAACTCGATATCGGACTTTTCTGGCAGCTTCTGGCGGTCACAACATCCCTTGCATATATATATTTTATACCTCTATATATTATTTTCATTCTTGTAACACCTACTCCTCCGTGGCCTTGTGCACCTGGAATGTTCTTTCCAGCTTCATAGCGGTATGCTTAATACACCCGATCTGCTATGCCCAACAACATCAAGAAAAAGACTCCCTGGAGTCTTCATCTCTTGATCTCCAGTCTGAGGAAGAGGCCGTTGCTCGGAAAACCAAGCCCTCTTGGAATGTATCTCTTATTTCTTAATTTTATCCCCTCCATCTCATCTCTATTTTCAACAAGGCACGTCTACAAGTGAAGGAGCCAAATAAGGAACAAGGCGCAGATGGTTGTCGTGGCCGGCTGGTGGCTGGGTTCAAATCCTAACAGCTGATTATTTTTGTTTTGTTTTTTTACTTGGGAAAAAAAAAGAGTTAGCCCAAGTTTCTTGGCTAAAAGAAGGGTCCTTTGGACCGGGCTGGCCACCAGCTAAGACGCTACCATCTTGTTGCCAACAGAGGGGTTTCATTTGATTTAAGAGAGCTGATTTGAGCTGTGGACTGTAAAATAACCTCTCAGAGCTGATATTGAGATTGTTCCAAGAGCAAAGCAGCCTGAGAGGGGAAAGGAGGTCTCGAAACCCCAAGGTGATCAACTGGTAACCGTTGAAGCAACAACCGCCGCCGCCTTTGGACAGAAGTTCTAGGAACAAAACAGTTTGAATTTTGATCCAGGAACTTGCCTCCTTCTGCATTTCCACAGCCGTGACCTTAAGCACCAAATTTAAAAAAAGGTACCACTCTGAAGAAGAACAAGGTGACAACATGGAGAGCATCTCTTCATCATCTTCTGCAAGGCGGCAAGCAGAAACACAGAAGTGTTCAAATCGTCCCCAACTGCAGCTTCACTTTTTGGCGACCCCACCGTTAGCTAATGCTGCGTAGCTGGCCAGAAGGGCTAGCAGCTCCATTTCTAATTGCTTCTTTCCGTTTTGTCCCAAGAAAACATTTGCCCAACGGAAAGCCGACCTGGAGTGAACAAGTATCTTGTGACTAGCGTGGATAATCTGGAACCACCTCGGAACGACCCTGCCTCAGAGTAGGAGCTGCTTCAAGGAAGTGAGGTCCTAGCTCCTAGTTCCTGAATACGTGTAGGAACAAGCTAGCTCCTGGAAAGGTTCTAGCAAAACCCCTCCAGCTCCGTCTTGTTATCTTGACCTCTTACCCCACGGTATTTAACAATCCACAATAAGTCCACCTCCATATTTATACACCCGTTTTATGCCATCAGGCACGGTATCCTCAGCCCGATTTATCCCGGGCTTGTTTATCCTTAACGCAGCACAAAAGGAGTGCGTTTACGCGGTTGCAATTACCCGTTCGGGATAGCACTAAACGGAAATGAGGTTCTTTGATTGCACCGCCGTTGTTTTCTTTTAGCGTTCTATCGATCGCTCCTGTTCGCAGTTAAAGATACGATGTTTATCATTGTCGCGGCGCGGTTCGCGCACTGAGCCTACTGGGGGCTGAACTTGTATGCTTCTCTTGCCAAAGCCAATCATTTGCCTCCATCTTACACTGTCCGATGCGTCTTCTTCCATCGCACAAACTGACCTCATCATCTCCTTTCCTTCCATCCTTGAGCCTCCTTTCTGGTCCACTTGATGCTAAGTGCTATATTTTTATACCGAGGCTCCAGGCAAAACCCCAGAAAAGGTAGAACTCGAGGCGAAGTTCGGATGGAGCCAACTTTTAATGCGTTCATTTCGCATCAGTTAGATCGCGAACCGAAAAGCTATTTCTTTTTCACGCTAAAATGACTGATTTTTTTTTTTTTTTTTTTAAAACACGGTAAACATTCATTCCGTTTTTTCTGCTTCTCTTCCTCCGCCGTCACAAATCATTCTTTGCGTTGCGTTCCTGCCACGACGCCTCAGTCGGACAATAAATCACAATTCCTCGGACTTTAAAAAACCGGAGCGACGGGAAACTGGTGTTATCGCCACGGAAACGCTGTAATAACAAGCAAAATTCAGCAAATTTAGAAATCAAAACAAGGAAGCTTTATATGTTAATCATCAACCGCTTCCCCGTCGAAGCTATTTTCACTTGGATGCTGTTTGAGATGGATTTTTCTGAGTTTGGATAGAAAGTTTCAGGTTTATTGAAACGCAATATCGCGACACACACACACACACACACACACAAAACGCAGAAGTAGGTATGAGGAACCATTGACCGCTAAAACTGTTAGAAGAAGCTAGCAAAAGTATTGGACAAAAAAAACAAAAAAAAAAAAAAAACGCTGCAAAATAAAAGAAAATGAAAAAGGACATTAAGTCATATACATTCAAATAAAATGGAATAAAAAAGAAAAGTAAAATGAAATAACATTAAGTGAAATTTATTAGGATATAATAAATAAAAAAAACAAGAATAACAAAGTCATATAAATTCAAATAAAATAAAATCAAAATAGAAAATTAAGTAAAATGAAAATAACATAAAGTGAAATGTATTAGGATATAATAAAATAAATAAGAATAAAAATGAAATGACGTAGAATTAATTAAAATTAAATTAGATTCAGTAAAATTGAGTAGAATAAAATATAAATATCAAGTCTAATAAATTCAAATAAAAAAATAAGTAAAATGAAAATAACATTAAGTGAATTGTATTAGAATATATTAAAATAACATTAAATTAAAAATAAAATGACATGAAGTAAAATTAATTTAAATAAAATGAAATTAATTAACGTCGAGTGGAATAAAAAAAAAACCAAAATAAAGCAAAATAAAAATAACATCTAGTAGTTTTACTTAAAATCAAATCAAATAAGTAAAGTTGAGTAGAATCAAAAAACATTAACTAAAGCAAAATAAAAATAACATCCAGTAAAATGAATTAAAATAAAATCAAATTAAGTAAAATTGAGTAGAATTAAAAAAACATAAATAAAGAAAAATAAAAATAACATGAGATAGAATTAATTCAAATTAAATCGAGTTAGGAAAAATTAAGATGAAATAAAATTAAGTAAAATAAAACAAAATTAAAGGAATAAAAATAAAATACTTTTTTCAAGCAACAGAATGACAACCATTATTACCAAAATATCAAATCATTGACAGTTTGCAAACTGTTGAGATCTCAAATCCTGATTTATAAACATTTAACAAGCCATTCAAGAATCCCAGCAGCGCAGGACCATCAAATAACATTTAACAAGTATTTAAGTAAATTAAATTTACACCAGAAATCAGTTTGTTGGAAGGTTTAAGAAAAGCTCAAATTATATTTTAGTCATCTCCTTCATTCCACTTCAAGACGCAAGACAACAAAACACCAATTTCGTAATTTAAAATCCCGTATATAGCAAGCAAAAAATAAATATAGCTTTTAAATCAGTTTTCTTTCACAGCAGATAAATATGCTGTTGTGCCCGCATGTAAATAATGACTTGTATGTAAATGTATGTAAATCCACGTATCCGTCCATGTTTATGCATTTATTAAACTTAACACAACAGCTATTACACTTCGGAAAAACGCCGCGGGCACGTCGGCCGATCATTTTTACGAATTATCGTAAATCACACGCAAACCCGCCCGAGAAGGTTCTGGACTCGAGGTGGAATAATAAATCCGAAGTTTAATTCCGGTTTGGAAAAAACGGTTTTGAGACCGTTTCCATTGGCAACCCCTGGGATGGATTTCAGGGCCTAATTTCGGCTAATCATTAAGTCTAATCATTGATTTTTGGAGGAAGAAGGGTTGCGGTTCTTTCACCCGACCAATAGAAAATTACCTTCATCACTGGATTAAAAAAAAAAAAAAAAAAAAGGTTTTTTTTCCATTAAAAAATAAAGGGGAAAAACAAATAAATAATGATTATAAAAATAATAAAAAAAATGTGTATATATATATATATATATATAATATTTATATATTATTTATATATATATTATTATATTATTATTTACATATATATTATATATTGTATATATAAATATTCACTCATTCACTCATTTATGCATATATATATATATATATATATATATATGCATAAATAAATAAAGTAAACAAACAAATAAGTAAACAAAACAATAAATTCATCTACTAATGATAATCCTTATGCTAAAAATAATAAATGGTAATAATACGGCTGTAATAATAAAAATAAAGAAATACATTGTTATAATGATAATTATTTGGATAGATTAGTTTATGAATAAAAAGAAATAAAAAAATAAATTAAATAAAAAAAATAAAATAAAAAAAATAGAAACGCTAATAATAATAATACTAATGCAAAAAATAATTAGGATGATTATAATGATAATGAATAATGATAATACTATAAATACTATAAATTATAAATTAATAATCAGTATGCTAGTATGTCAATAAGGAACGAAAACAACAAAAGCGATTATTATTATTCTTATTATCCTCATTATTATGAAACATTTAATACTGCAACTACTACTTTTACTACTATTTTGATTACTACCACTACTATTACTACTGCAAAAATGAAGGTAATGATAAAGGACACAACAAAATAACTGTTTTTCCTCTGAACTATTCTAGTTATTTTTTTCTCTAAACATAAAAACCAAAGCTTTCCTTTATTTAACAAAAATAACGAAACTAAATTCCTTGCTGATTGAACGATGCTGCCATTCTCTCCAAGAAATCAAACGTGGGGAAATAAATTCTGCCACAGATTTTTGCTCATTCCTGCAGAAACTAACGTCTTCCACAAGCAACGGAAATGAAAAGTTTAGGAAAAAATTAATGAATTCATGAAAATCAAAATTTTTATTAAGTTTTCTTTTTATTAAGTAAAATAAAAAAAATGAAATAAATAAAAAAAATGATTGAATGAAATAAGATTAGATAAAATATAAAACAAAATCAGATGATATATAATAATATAGGTGACATTAGATAAAATGAGATTAGATAAACTAAATTAAATTAGATTCAATAAACTAAATTAGATTCCATAAAATTATAATAAAATCAGATTAGTTGAAATAAAAATTGGATAGAATATATTAAATTTAGTTAGAATAATCAAAATGAAATTAGATGAAATAAATAAAATTTCATTAGATTAGTTAAAATAAAATTAGATTAAATAACATAAAATAAAATTAGGTGAAATTAAATAAAATTAGATTTGATAATATCATTTAAATGGGATCATATCAAATAGAATAAAACTAATTTAGATGAGATAAACTAAAATTACAAGTAATAAAAACATGATTAGATCAAATTAAATGAGATTAGCTGAATTAAAATAATATAAAAATAGATAAAATAAATTAAAACAAATTTTGATTTGATAAAATAAATTGAATAAAATGAGTGAAATAAAATTAAATTAGATTACATAAAGTTAATTAAAGTTAAATAGTATTAAATAAAATCAAATTGGATAATATAAAATAAAATAAAATAAAATAAAATAAAATAAAATAAAATAAAATAAAATAAAATTAGGTCAGATTAGATAAAATAAAATTTCAATTCAAGTTATGAAGTGAATGGTTGTGCATCTCCAGATGTCGCTGAATTTACTTAATTATACAGCTTAAGCTGCGATCTTTGCTTTCTACTTGATGTTTGCATTAGAACCATTTATACTTTTATTATTTCAACGTGACCTTGAAATGCTTGTGATTTTCTCATCAGTTTTAAAATACGGTACATCGTCTCATTCAAACCTGAGCTTTGTTCGCGGGGGAGATTTTCAATCTGGTTATTTTTATAAATGTCCCAGAAATTGGACGGATTCAAAAGGGCTCGATATGTTTTCCCGGCCTCGCAATAAAAATGCTTATTAAACCAAAAGTGGCCGTGACATTTGCGGGACTATTTTAGAGCCGCAGAGTCGCCTCCGCTTCGCGGAAGCCGTGTTGAAAAATATATAGACGGGTAGATAAATCTATAAATAAACAACAAACAAATGAACGAAGTAGTAAAATAAAATCGAATTCAATTAAAAGAAAGAAAAAGTCTATCGTTTCACTAAAAATTAATTTAAAATGAAATAAAAAAATAATAAAAATAAATTCGAAAAAAAATAAAATAATAAATTAAAAATTAATTTAATTAATTAAATTAATTAAAAATAGATATAATGAATCAAATTTAAGAATAAGACTAAGAATAACTTTATTTATCCCGAAGGAAATTGTTGTGCCAGAGTTTCAAGTAAAACATAACAATAATAAATAATAGTAGGAAGGAGGGAGAATAAGAAATACAAATAAAACAATAACGTGTCAAAGTTAAGGCTATAAAGTGTTTTAAGGTCTTACAAAGATTTGAATTTAGATAAATGATGTCATAAATGACATAAAATAAAATCTAAAAAAAATTAAATCAAATTCAAATATACTTCTTTTTCTGCACTTCTGTATTCGCCAGTCACCCGCTGGTTGACGATTTTATTTTTATATTTTTTTTTATAATTTTCAACAGCCGGATGAATCCGTCGATAATGAGACGTTGACATTTAAAGGTAAACATCTCCAAAGATCTACGTCGGACGCCTTATTTGCAGAGGTTTGGACGCCGTTGAGGGAGGAAGTAGAGGAAAGTAGACCTTCGGGGGTTGGAAGTGTGTGTGTGTGTGTGTGTGTGTGTGTGTGTGACCTTGCCGGGAAGAGACGTCCTCATGGGGACGATTTTGCGCTCGTAATGTGACAAAATGTCATGTTTGAGGTCCCGGAAAAGGTTGAGGTCTGGTTATATGGAACTGGTTTTATCCGGATCCTCGGGAAGGTTGGTCTTCTTGCTCCGTCCAAGAATCTTCTCACACACCAACTAAATAAATTTGTATAACCTTGTCGAGAAGCCACGGGTGTTTATTTATAACATAAGATATTTAACTTTTGATCAGATCTATCAATGCTTTTCTTCCTGCTAAACTGGAAAAGAAAAAAATGAACATGTGTATTGTCTCTAAGCTGCAAATGTGTATAAAAACAAACAAAAAAATTAAAAACATACTGCAATAAAATAATGATAATAATAATGACAATGATATACATTCATACATACAACAAATGATAATCTTCCTGCAATATTTGAAAAAAAAAACAAACAAACAAAAAAAAACTGAACATATATTTTGACTCTAAGGCGCAAGTGTCCATTAAATATAAGTGCTTTTTTACCACTAAATTTGGAAAAAAAAAAAAACAGGACATATATATTGTCTATTGGACACAAGGCTCCATAAAATAATAATAATAAGGATAATAATAACAGTAATATATATACATACATAGTATAAATGCATATCTTCCTACTAAACTTGAAAAAAAGAAGTGCATTTAAAGGAAAGAGGAAAGATTGTTTTTGTTTTTTTTTTATCTGTGATGTCATTCTGTTTTTAATTTTTATGTTTTTTCTTTGGTTTCTTTTTATCCTTGTTGTCAATCTGTTTTTTATTTTTGTTTTATTTATTCATCTTTTTTATCCCTGTTGTGTCACTCTGGTTTTTTATTTTTATTTTATTTCTTAATTTTTTTATCCTTGCTGTTACTCTGTTTTCATTGTTATTTTATTTCTTCATTTTTTATCCTTGTTGTCATTCTGTTTTTTATTTTTATTTTATTTCTTTATTTCTTTTTATACATGTTGTTGTCATTCCGTTTCTATTCTTATTTTATTAATTTTTTTTAACTTAGTGTTCAATCTGTTTTTGTTTTTATTCTATTTATTTATTTTATCCATGTTATCGTTCTGTTTTCTTTTTTTTTTTTATTTATTCATTTTATCCATGTTGTCATTCTGTTTTCTACTTCTATTGTATTTTTTTCCCTTGTTTTCAATCTGTTTTTATTCTTATTTTCATTTGATTCATTTTCATTTTTTTTATCCATGTTGTTGTCATCCCGTTTTCCATTTTTATTTCATTTCGCTTACATTCAAGCGCGCTCAGTAGTCCGGAAAATATAAAATAAATATTTTCCAGCTATCTCGCATGCCAGTTAGCTTTCTGATAAAATGAAATTGCCAATAAGAAGGAAAGGTTGACTTCCACCGGAGGCAAATTTCCACTATTTATTTCTTACGCAATAACATTAGCAGATATTTTTGTTTTTTTCATCGGGTGACGGAAGGGATGGGAAAAGTAGATATTTTGTACTTTAAAAAAAAAATAAAATACAGGGCGGCGGCAGAGTCCTGAAATGCAGACATACAAGATGAAACGCTCAGGAGATGCGACATCTGGAGCTCCAGATAGCTTAGCATAGCACAGACGGCTTAGCTTAGCACGCAGGAGGTGCGCAGCTAACCGGAAGGCTGCGCGACAAATTTGAGCGCTGTGATCACTGACATTACGGGGTGAAATTTACCACCCGAGGAACGCCGAAGGGGGAGCTACTTCCGGCCCGACGGCGCCGTCCGCTCCCTCCGAAATGTCAGTAAAACGAGGGAATCCCGAAAGGCGTCGCTAATCTTGCGCTAAGGCGAGATCTGGCTTTTGAACACACCCTTGCGGAGGAACGTCGGATATCTTGGCGGCCGCCTGTCGTCGCCGAGACGGTCGTATTTGTGCCGTCGATTAGCGAGAATGCTAATATTCTTAGCATGTTTGTAAAACCTCCCTTAGGCTACATCAGGGGTGTCAAACATGCGCCCCGAAAAGGGGTTGGATAGGGCCGCGGGATGATTTGAAAGTGAAAAAAATGCATAAAAGACAAGGATTTATTTTTTTTAAGAATTATCCGCACTATTTTGGTCAGAGTAGACGACAATCCGCATCACTGAGACGGACCAATCAGCAGGCGGTATCAATGAACCACCTGCTGCTTGTTAGCATGTTGTTTCTACCCTGTTCTCCAGCTCCTGCTACTCCCTCATTAGCCAAAATGTCGTTATCACAACAGAGAAAAGTAGTTAAAGAGTGTAGAATTTTCAAAGAAAAATGAACGACGTCCTACGGCACAAAAATATGAAAGACAGTTCATATTTAATTGTATTTCTGATTCTTCCTCCTTTCTACTATCATCTATTACTGTTATGTTTTTTACTTGAAACTCTGGCACAACAATTTCCTTCGGGATAAATAAAGTTGTTCTCATCTCATCTCTATTTATTTACAGAGACGCACGGGAAACCTTTGTGCTCGGTGTGTTTGCAACAAGTTTCGTTATTTAAGGAATATAATATTCGGCGCCACGACGAGACTCATCTCGGCATAAAATATGACATCTTGCAAAGAAACTGAGAAGAGAAAAGATCAACCAATCACTGGCAGGTCTGAGAAAACAGCGTCCACTTTCACCGTTAGCTGAGAAATCAGTGCAGCAGCGCTAAAAGCCAGCTAGCTAATTTTTAGCAAAAATATGCAATTTAATGTTAGTCAGCAGCTTCACTACAAACGAGTATGATGGAATTCTACTGTTCATGCAACTCCATACATTTTCAGTGTGTATCGTGTGTGTTTGCATGTTTCATGGATGATGTTTACACATTTACAGGTGAATACTTTCTTCTTTACACATTTAATAGCACTCGCTTTAGTTTGTAAGGTGAAGGCAGGGATTCAATTTAGATTTTATATGCACATGTGTAAATACTTTAAAAATCCCTTTCTTTATAAGTGTCATTTAATCTTAAAGTGCATTACGATATTTTTCAATACCAATTACTTGTTAAAGTTTTGTGCCTTTGTACGATCAGTGGGATCCGTTGCAATGCAAACATGTGAATGATAAAAGTAAATTACACTTTTATTTAAGGAAATACGAGGTGTTTCATGAAATGTTTTGTAAAAGAATTGTTCATTATATTCCAAGATTCTCCAAATATCCTTGTACTTCTTTACACCAAAACAGAGGAAAGACATGATATTTTGGTTATTTATTGCTAAGTATGCTATTATTTAAATGGTCCGTCCCACTTGACGTCTACCTGGGCCGAATGTGGCCCATGTATGTAGCATCTAGCGTGCTAATACGCTAGATGCTAGCTTCTAAGAAGTGGAAGCGGGCCTGCAGACAAACTCCCATCGCAGCAGCTCGCTGGCTGAGCTCTGGGCTTTTTTTTTTTTTTTTTTTTCCTCTCCAGTCCGTCCGTAAGATGGATAATCCTACAAGAAAAAAAAACTCCCGTATTAGACGTGTCGGACATGACGGCTGCATCCGTGTCTGCGACGGCTATTTAACCATGTCCAAATTGCTATTCCGCTTAATCTTTAATGTACCTTGGTTTGGATTCATGTTCTGGGGCTGAGCGATTTTATATGTGTGTGTGTGTGTGTGTGTGTGTGTGTGTGTGTAACCTTGGCGTGCTCGCAAATCCTCAAAAGTTGAGTATCAATTTCGCCGGCGTCTCCTGAAGACGACTCCATTAGCAACTTCATGAGGTTGTAATCCAACATGCAGGAAACAAAATAATCATCTTATCCAACTTGTGTGGTAAAACTATATTTCCAAAAAATAAAATAGAAAAAACAAAATATTTCATTTAAGTGATTGATTGATTGATGTTTTTTTTTCAAAGTAATAATAATGATAATAATATTTGCTGTTATTATCATTATTATCATTGTAATTATTTATTAAACTAAATTATTGAAAAGAAAATTAAAAAAAAAGTTATTTACTTTGATAATTCACTTTGATTTAATTCAATTTAATGCCATTTAGTTCCATAATATGCAATTTTATTTTGTTTTCTTATTTAATAATAATAATAATAAAAATGACAATATTTTAATTATCATTATTATTATTATTATTATTATTAACATTTTAATTATTCATTAAATTAAATAAGTGAAAAGATATTTTAAACACAGGAGTTTAATTTCTTATTTTGAGTCAATTCACTTATATTTCCTTTAGTTGAATTCACTGTGATTTATTTAAATGTAATGCCATTTAATTCAACAAATTAAAATACAATTTTACTTTATTTTCTTTCATTATATTATTTAATGATAATAATAATGACCATTATTATTATCATTATTATCATTGCAAAAATGTATTAAACTAAATTATTTAACAATAATTAAAAAAAATAGGAGTTTAGTTTCTTTGTTTTGAGTCAATCCACTTTAATTTACCTTGGCTGAATTCACTTTGATTAAATTGAATGTAATGCCATTGGATTTAATACATTAAATACAATTTTATTTGATACAATTTCATTTCATTTTACTATTATTATTATTCTTAGTATTGTGAACATTCATTAAACTAAATTATTGAAATTAAATTGAAAAAAAAAGCTTAAGGTCTTTACTTCAACTCAGTTCACTTTCATTTAATGTCATTTATTTTAAGAAATTTAATATAATTTTATTTTACTGTATTTTATTCTTTCATTTACGCTTTTGTCGGGACTCAACTTGGGTTTTCCTTATATTTTGCAGTGGTGTCGCAGTCGAACCGGAGGAATTAAATATCCTCGCGTTGAGGCAGTAACCGCTCAACCCAAGCTAACACAACTACCAAGCTAACACAACAACCAAGCTAACACAACTACCAAGCTAACACAACTACTAGCAGCCTTTCGATGCCTCTGTTGCTTCAGATCACCACCGTGTGGACGCATCGTCTTCACAAAAAAACGACAAATTGTGATTAAACACATTCGAGATTATCCGTCCGTCGCTGCCTCTTTCCACCGTCGCTACCGGCGGCGTGCAGATGGCGTGTGAAGTGAGACAAAGCGAGCTCAGAACGGCCGATCAGAGGGGGAGTTGGCAGCGGGAGGCTGCAAACGTAACAGTGACTGTACACTTTGAGCCTCGGCTAGCTAAAAATAAAGAGCCCCGGATTTAGAAACTGTGTTTACATCACGCCGGCGCCGGACGTGGTTATAAACATCCCTCCGGTCGCCCGCGGCGGCGGGATTGAGCGGGTCATGACGCAGGAAAAACCGGCTAAAAACGACGCTGAAACAGACGGCGTGTTTGTCTGGAACGTAGCACGGAGCGCAAAAGATATATAAAAATACGCTTCGGATTGGACGTCCTGCCGGCCGACGTGTCGAAACAGCCCGTGTGAGCAAACATGCCGTTAAATAGTAACACCGATCCAATCAGAAAGGGAAAATATTGACTCTGACGACATTTCAAATGGATTTATAGCCTCACGCCTGCGACCAGGCGCCGCAAACGGCGAGCGCTCGCAGGAATTAGCATGGTTGCTAAATGTCAACATTAGAACGCCGCAGCAAATGGCTAACTAGCGCTCTGGAGAGAAATGCAGATGGCGACACTGAGGTATTCACACCCCATCTCTTTGTTTAAATTTTGAGCGTGCTAATGTTAGCGCTAGGCTAGCTCTTAGCTCTCCTAACTCTGCACTCGTGTCCCATAGTGACCTCCTAATGACCTCCTATCTTCTGCCTAAACTACTGCTGCAACATTTAATGAACATTAAATTTTTCTTAAGGAGTGGAAAATTGGACGTATAATATTATAATATAGCACAAAAGCATAGCCAGTTCAGTCCAAATCCTTAAAAGTCTGTTTCATGACTAGAGCTTCCCTGCAAATCTGCAGAAGTACTCCTGATTGTGTGTGTGTGTGTGTGTGTGTGTGTGTGTGTGTGTGTGTGTGTCTTACCCTACAACAAATGAACCATGACCATAACAATTACTGAAAACTTGGTTCAACATCGTTTCTTTTATGAATAATAAAGCATATCAGCTATTAGCATGTAACTGTTAGCACTACTGCTATCCTAGCATAAGATCATGTTGAATATTGGACATATAAAACTATAATAAAACACCAAAAAAGCATATTCAGTTCAGTCCACATCCTTAAAAATCTGTTTCATAACCAGACCTTTCCTGCAAACTGCAGAAGTACACCAATTATGTGTGTGTGTGTGTGTGTGTGTGTGTGTGTGTGTTGCCCTACAACAAATTAACTGTCCATCACAATCACAGCAACCTTATCTTTCTTATAACAATATTATGTGTCTCTTATAAATAATAAAGTTTTTAGCTTATCATATTAGCTATTAGCATGTAACGGTTAGCAATGTATGCTACTGTTATGCTAGCATAAGATCAAGTTGAATATTGGACATTTAATATCAGAATAAAACACAAAATAGTTTAGTACGAACCTTCCAAAATCTGTTAGCAACCTGACCTTCCCTGCAAATCTACAGAAGTATTCTACAATGTGTGTGTGTGTGTGTGTGTGTGTGTGTGTGTGTGTGTGTGTTGTAGTGCAGTTGCCCTACAATAAATGAACCATAACAGTTACAGAAAACTTTTAACATCATTATTTCTTTTAGGAATACTAAAGCTATTAGCTAATCATAACAGTTGCTAGCACGTAACGGTTAGCGCTACTGTTATGTTAGCATAAGATCAACGTAAAGTTGCACCATGTGAATAAAATCGGACTCGTCTCGGGCTTTGCGGCCCACGCAGAGATTAAAAGTGTTGTTTTTATCCCTTTACATTTCTGCAAACCGTCTTCAACGTTTTGACTGACGATTTCCCGTCACGTTTCGTCGACGGCAAAAATAACAAAAGGAAAATCTACCTGTTATTTAAAAGTCGGATGGCGCCGTGCGCCGATCGCTCGTATGATATCGTGATCCGTGACCTCGGGGAAACTCGTTAAAACCATCGGTGTGAGAATGAGACGTGTCTGACAGGAATATTGTGAATTATTCTGTTTTCCAGACGCCCGGCTAGCTTTATTCACTTCTGTAAGAAAAATATAAACAACAACAAAAAAAAGAAGCTTTTTTTCCTATTTGAAGGTGAAGATATCTCCCTTTTCGCATATTTATAAATCAGATAAATTTGAAGGACCTACAAATATAAAAAAAGAAAAATAGAATTTTTATTAAATTAAATTTTATTTATTAAATTTTACCTTAGTTGGATTTTTTTTTCATCAATTATAGAATTGCATGCAATTTTTTTTTTTAGAAACACATTTATTTAGAAATCATTTATTTGTTCATGATCTGGACCGCTTCTCATTTAGAAGCATGTGATCGTTCACCATCTCATTCACGCATGAAAAAAAAAATCAAAATAAAATTATGACATGCATGTGTATGTGCGCCGGCCCTTTCCTGAAAATTGTCCAAATTCAATTAATTCATTCATTCATTAGTCATCCCCTCTTCATACATTCATTCATTCTTTCATTCATATGTTGGTTAATTCATCTGCATCCATCATTCATGCATAATTCAGTCAGGAATTCATTCGTTCATCTGTTTATTCATGCATTCATTTATCTTCATCCCCACTTCATTCATCTGAATCCCCATTCATTCGTTCATGCATTCATTCATTCATGCATTTAATCAGCGATTCATGCATTTAATCAGCGGCGTGTTCATGCATTCATTCATTTTCATCTCCACTTAAATCATCTGAATCCCCATTCATGCATTCATTCATTCATCCATTCATTCATTTATCTGTTTATTTATTCAATTCATTCATGGCATCCCCTCCTCATGAATTCCTTTATTCATCTGTTTGTTCATCCATCCATTCACTCACATCCTCCATTCATTCATTTATTTGTTTCTCCTGCATTAATTCCCCTGCATTCCCATTCATTCATCTATTCATTCAGTCATTCATCCTTTCATTCATCTGTTCATTCATTCATTCATGTGCATCCCCCCTCATGAATTCCTTTATTCATTCATTCATTTGTTTGTTCACACATTCATCCATCTGACATCCCATTCATTCATTCATTCAGCTTGTTGTTCATCCATTCATACATTGGCATCTTCCATTCATTTATTTATTTGTTCACGCATTCATTCATATTCAACCCCACTTCATTCATCTGAATCCCACATTCATTCATTCATTCATTCATCTGTTTGTCCATCCAAACATTCCTGTAACTTCCTGTGCCTTCATTCATTCATTCATGTTTTCTCACACATTCATTCATCTGTCACATGAATACATTCATTTATCCGTTTGTCTGTTTGTTCCTGCATTAATTCACCTGCATCCCCCTTCATTCATTCATTCATTTGTTCAATCCCTTATTCATACGCATCCCCACATCATTCATGCATTCATTGTGTCATTCAGCTGTTTGTTTATGCATTCATTCATTCATTCATGCATTTCTCTGTTTGTTCACACATTCATTCATCTGAATCCAAGATTCATTCATTCATTCATTCAATCCCTCATTCATCCGCATCCTCACATCATTTATTCATCCATTCATCTGTTCATGATGCTCATTTCCGCCCATCCCATAATCTCCAGGTTTATAGAAATCTAATCTTCTTGCATTCACACACACAGCAGTACCAGCACCTTTTCCAGGACTGCAATGGCAAATCAGCACTTTCAGATCAGAAAAATATAAAAAATAAAAAAAAAAAGACGACCCGGGCGGTGTACCATAACATTGTTTACCAATAAAGTTTTATTTGACAGGGAGCAAATATTTAGGGGCGCCATTCGGGGTTCTGTGGGTGTTTGCCGCTGTGCTGTAATGGAATCAGAGTGTTATCTGTCACGGTGGTCCGGCAGCGATGACATCTTTATATTCCGCTCACATCTATTTATTCCTGCCGAGGCACCGGGTGTCCAGCTGCACAGCACCAGGGTTAAGGATTAAAATAGATCAAAAGGACATACTGATTACAAATTAATCAGTAGCTTGGTTTTAATTTTTTGCCTTTTTTTAGATTAATTTTTCAACAAATGTCTTATTTATTTATTTTTTTTCCAGGATAATTTCTATTATTTTAGTTGATTGAAACGAACAAGTAATGCATGGATAAATAATTGTAAATATTTTTGGGACGGTGTTTATTTTTTCAGAAATCAACAAACTGATTACAAATTAATCAGTAGGTTGATTTTAATTTTTCACATTTTTTCAGATTCATTTTTCAACGAATTTCTTTTTTTTTTTCAGGATAATTTCTACTATTTAAATTGATTGAGACGAACAAGTAATGCATAGATAAATAATATAAACATTTTTGGGGCAGTGTTTTTTTTTTCAGAAATTGACCTGCTGATTACAAATTAATCAGTAGGTTGATTTTAATTTTTCTAATTTTTTTAGATTAATTTTTCAACAAATGTCTTATTTATTTATTCTTTTTTTTCTAGGATAATTTCTATTATTTTAGTTGATTAAAACGAACAAGTAATGCATAGATAAATAATATAAACATTTTTGGGGCAGTGGTTTTTTTTTTCAGAAATTGACCTACTGATTACAAATTAATAAGTAGGTTGATTTTAATTTTTCATTTTTTTTAGATTAATTTTACAACAAATTTCTTATTTCTATGTTTTTTTTTCAGGATAATTTCTACTATTTAAATTGATTGAGACGAACAAGTAATGCAGAGATAAATAATATAAACATTTTTTGGGCGGTGTTTATTTTTTCAGAAATCAATATACTGATTACAAATTAATAAGTAGAGTGATTTTTATTTTTCATTTTTTTTTAGATTAATTTTTCGACAAATTTCTTATTTTTATTTTTTTTTTTCAGGATAATTTCTATTATTTTAATTGATTGAAACAAACAAGTAATGCATGGATAAATAATTTTCAATATTTTTGGGGCGGTGTTTCTTTTGTCAGAAATTGACCTACTGATTACAAATTAATCAGTAGGTTGATTTTAATTTTTCAATTTTTTTAAGATTAATTTTTCAACTATTTTTTATTTTTAATATTTTTTCATGATTTTAATTATTTTAATTGATTTAAATGAAAGAGTAATGCATTCATAAATAACATTGACATTTTCGTTTGTTTTTTTTTTTTCGAAATATTTTTTATGTATTTTTTTTTTTTTATATTATTATTGTATATTTTGTATTTCTATATTTATATTTGCTATATTTTCCTCACTCTTTCATTACAAGTAGAGCGGCTGCCAGGGTTTAGAAACATACAATTCACCCATCATCTACACCGGAGGTCCCAGACCATCTGGTGCCGGGACACAAAAAAAGAATACATTTCCTTAAAATCAAATGTAATTGTATTTTATTTTCCAGGTAGTTCGTTGATAAAAGTCACCAGCATGATAGGAATAATAAAATCTTTGCAAAGTCTTTCAATGTATTTGGAAGAATTAGCAGAAATGCTATTTGGAATGCTATTTTTTTTTTATATAATCAATAATCTAAAATCATTTTATCAAAAAACAGCATTTTTAAATGCTATTTTATTTTCAGAATGTGGCTGATTATTTTGACTCATAGCTAAGATGAGTGACATTTTCAAGAACCTAAGGCGCATCCAGATGTTTACATGCTAGCTCTTTACCTGCTAGCTGATGGCTAAGACTTGTTAGCTTGGCACTCCCTGACGCCGGCACGCAAATCTTACAAATACAGAAGCAGATAGGACAGACACCGTTATCAACGCTGTTGCTAGCTAGCCTCTTCTCAGTCTTCTGAGTCCAATATAGAAAATTTGGAATAATTATGTAATCCTCTGTTTTGAAAGTGAGGAGACAAAAAAAAAAATGTGGATGGCTGCAGTTGACCTGCTAACGCTAGTTAGCTGTGGCTGTATTCTGCATCCGAGGAGTCGCAAGCGGAATCACAAGCGCCCCCGATCCTGAGGCAGGAGAAGTGCCTGCCTCACTTAGCGGCTCTTTGCAGCCTTTTTACTGTCGCTCAGCATGAGAAACAAGGAACAATTGCCAAAAGAAAAGTAGTTCATATAGCAAATGTGTTTAAACATTTTAATAGTGACATACAGAGGCAGCAACATGTTTTTAGTGCAGATCATGCCAGCAGTCCTTGCACAATCTACCCTGAGGCTCGACAGTCCGGAGCCTCACCGCACATCGCAGTATATGAACAGTATATGTGAAAATCCATTTAAAAAAATAAAAATAAATAAATAAAAAAATGAAAAATATTATTGTGCAAATCACTGATAAATAGGACCATTTATTTTATTTCGGATTTTACATTTTTTCTCACTAAGATTGGCAAGTGAGGCACGGCCTCTCCTTGCCTCCCCTGCCTGCATGTCACTAGTCTTTAGTAATATGCTGAGGGTTCATTAAAGGCCACTAATAACCGCTGGAATCGGTTCACTTGCCCGCTGATGCACTGAACGCCAGCGGGTCTTAATGGCCGGCCGGGTTTCTATTTTTTTTTTTTAAAGCGCCGTCCTCGCTCCCGATTTGTTTAACGGGCCTTTACCGAGGGCGCGGTTCGGGCTAAATCACGCTGATGAAATCGTAAAATACGTCCACGAGCTGCGCTTTGTCCCCGCCTCGCAGATTATACGAGGCAACCGCGGAAAACAAAAAAAAAAAAATCCAAATAAATAAAAAATAAGGTCTGAGCGGATGGAAATCAACCCGGAGCCCCTCATTGTTCACCCGGGCTCTATTAAGCCTGCATAATGATGCAGAGAAAGTACGGAGGAAACACACCAAAAGAGCATTAGCGTTCTTTTTCCCCTCCGACTCGTGTGAAGACAAACAACGGCGGAAAGACCTCGCCGACTTCTCCACGACTCCGTGAAAGCAATGAACCTTTTCGCCGGAAGCGAAAGCCCACCGGCGCCTCGTCTCGTTTTTCCCACTCGCCGATATTCGGCGGGTTTATTCGTCCGGAGCTTGATTTTAATGAGGTGAAGAAACTTCGTTTATTTTTTTTTTTTACAGTTAAACTGGGCGGTGCAGCGGTTGGCACTTCCACCTCACAGCAAGAAGCTCCCTGATTGGACGCTTTTACCCCCATGTTCTCCTGGGTTCCTTGTTGAGACGCATTTTGTAATAAAGCCGCATTTTGTAATAAACATCCAAAATGTAATAACTTTTTCATTTCATTTTGTAATAAACATCCAAAATGTAATAACTTTTTCATTTCATTTTGTAATAAAGCCGCATTTTGTAATAAACTGCCGCATTTTGTAATAAACTGCCCCAACATTATGGAATAAGTTATTACATATTGAGAAGATTATTACAAAATGCACTTGCAACTTTTTAATTCTCTAGGAAATGTAATAACATTGGAATTTATAGAATATTCTCTGTTAATGCAACCTTTGAATAGTGTACTGATAGTAATTGCTAAGTACTGCTACTAGGCTAATACAGTGATGCTAATAATAGGCCTGGCTTTTACAAACACTTTAAAGTAAAATAAAATACAATTAACAAACAAATAAACTATGCTTTAGAACTGTAATACATAATGCACCATGTTATTACATTTCCTAGAAAATAAAAAAGTTGCAAGTGCATTTTGTAATAATCTTCTCAATATGGAATAACTTATTACATAATGCGGCAAAATTTGTTACAAAATGCTTCTTTATTACAAAATGAAATGAAAAAGTTATTACATTTTGGACGTTTATTACAAAATGCGGCTCAACATTCCTCCGAAAGTCCACAAAAGCACTCGCTGGAGACCCTACGCTGTCCAGATGCGTGGATGGTTTGCAATCATAGGTGGCCGCGTGATGGATGGCTATGAAGTGTGTGTGTGTGTGTGTACGTTTGTGTATGTCTTTGTCAAAAAAAACCAAAAAAAAAACAAAAAAACTCACTAACCCCAGCTTACTGTTCTGTATATTTCCTGTGCATCTTGTATTTGCAAGTGTATTTGCAGTCCTTATGTCCTCTATTGTAAGTCACTTTGGATAAAAGCGTCTGCCAAATGTAATGTAATGTAATGTAATGTAATATAATGTAATCCAGGGTGAACCCCGACTTTCGCCCAATCACAGCTCAGATAGGAGACAATGCATCAATGAATGAACGCATGAATGAATGAATGAACGTCTCCAACTGGCTTTTCTCTGCATAATTCCTGCTTAATCTGTAGAATTTATAAATATCAGGGGTGTCAAAGTCATTTCTCAAAGCGGCCACATACGGCCGAGGTCAAAGGTCGGCAACCAATGGCTCTTCCATCTTAACACTGCAGCTCCGAGCGGCTTGGGAAGAATAAATTATATATATTTAATTGAAGTGTAGTTCATTTGTGCTAATTTCTTTTTTTTTTTACTTTTAGTTTTAAGTTGGAAGATTATTGTGATCTTGAAATATTAAATAACATAATATTTATTACTCTTCGACGCTCAAAATAACGTCACACTGGCGGAAGCCGATGCAGATGCTGTGCGCAGAAGTTCCAGGAGCAGAAGTTCCATAAACCAAGTAAAAGAAATATTTATGAAGATATTTTGCAAATATTTATTTTTTATTGTTTACTGACATAGTGATTTTTTCCCGATTTATTTTTAAAATTCAGGTCAAGGCTCCGCTACACGCTCTGAAAGCCCAAAATGAGTTCATTACATACATAAAATTTAATTTTCTCCGTAATACTTTGTGAATTTCACAAGCAATACATTAAACACTTGTTTATACAAAGTGTAAAGGTAATAAAAAAGCAATATATACAGTGGTACCTTTATTTTAGACGTCAAAAAGTAATCGCGGCTCCCGGTGTTTTCTTTTCCGAGGAAACCGGGTCCAAATGTCTCTTTGGGTGTTAAAAGTTGCCGACCTCTGAATTAAGTAGACGTCAAGTAGACGTCATACTCAGTAATAAATAACTAAAATGTCATGTTTTTCCTCTGTTTTGGTGTAAAGAAGTACAAGGACATCAGGAAAATCTTGTAATTTAATGAACAATCCTTTTACAAAACATTTCATGAAACACCTCATATTTTCTTAAACAAAAGTGCAATTTACTTTTATCATTCACATGTTTGCATTGCAATCATGTGATCATGAGTACAAATCGTACAAAAGCACCAAATTTTAACAAGTAATTGGTATTGAAAAATATAGTAATGCAAGATTAAATGAGACTTATAAAGAAAGGGATTTTTAAACCATTTCCACATGTGCATATAAAATCTAAATTGAATCCCTGCCTTCACCTTACAAACTAAAGAAAGTGCTATTAAATGTGTAAAGAAGAAATATTCACCTGTAAGTGTGTAAACTTCATCCATGAAACATGCAAACACACACAATACACACTGAAAATGTATGGAGTTGCATGAACAGTAGAATTCCAACATACTAGTTTGTAGTGAAGCTGCTGACTGACATTAAATAGCACATTTTCACTAGCAATTAGCTAGCTAGCTTTTAGCGCTGCTGCACTGATTTCTCAGCTAACGGTGAAAGTGGACGCTGTTTCCTCAGACCCGCCAGCGATTGGTTGATCTTTTCTCTTCTCAGTTTCTTTGCAAGCTGTTATATTTTTTGCCGAGATGAGTCTCGTCGTGGCGCCGAATATTATATTCCTTAAATACCGAAACTTGTTGCAAACACGCCGAGCACAAAGGTTTCCCGTGCGTCTCCGTAAATAAATAGGACGCAGTCCATTTTTCTTTGAAAATTCTACACTCTTTATCTACTTTTCTCTGTTTTGCTAACAACATTTAGCTAGCGAGGGAGTAGCAGGGAGGTGGAGAACAGGGAAGAAACAACATGCTAACAAGCAGCAGGTGGTAATTTGATACCGTCTGCTGATTGGTCCGTCTCAGTGATGCGGCTTGTCTTCTACTCTGACAAAATAGTGCAGATAATTCTTGTATTGCATTTAATTAAAGGAATTAAATCCTTGTCTTTTATGTATTTTTTCACTTTCAAATGATCCTGCAGGCCTGATTGAACCTGATATACATATTTAAAAAAAAAAAAGGTTAATTTTCATTCACTCGTTCATCTTATGTAACACAAGCTGTGATTGGTTGGTTTGATTCACCCTCTGTGGATCCAAACGCTCATTCATTCACACGTCATGTAGAAAAACACAACAATTCACCCTCTCATTCGCACATCTAACAAATAAACAAACATTCACCCTCTCATTTAGGAGTCAAAGCTCTACTAACAGTCGTGTCAGGACTTAATAAACATTCATTCATTCATTCTACAACTATATACTCATTCATTTACAAGTCAAAAACATGCAACTGCTGACCCTTTCATTCGCGTTTCACAGCTAAACTCGCAAAAATCTCAAACATTCAATTTCGAGCGACGGCTGCTGCTTTTTTCCCCATGTTTCCTTTATTTTCTGAGAGAAAAATAGAATGAATGAATGAATGAATGAATGAAAGGACATTCTATTGTGAACATTTGCATAAGAATTCCTGGCCTTTCCCTGACATTTAATATTAGCCCGTGAATTATAATCAGTCCGAATAATGAGATGAGAAATACCAGACGAGTCAGTAAAAGGTTGGTGTGGAAGGACGAGCCTCTCCGATCCTGCCGGAGGAAGCCGGACAAGTTGGAAAGTCAGGCTTAAAAAAAAAACAAAAAAAAAACGTTATATTAAAAAATAAGTCAGCTGTGACAGCTGACTTATTTTTCTTTTATTTTAAAATATTTCTACTTAACAGTCAATCCAAGTTAATTTTTTTTTAATTTTCAATATGTAATATTCAATATTTATTTAATATATTTTTTAAATATTTCTCAATAACAGTAAATCCAAGTTCGATTATTTTTAAAAATGTATTTAGTTTTTTTTTGTTGTTTGTTTTTTTCAAAATCGGGATATTTGGAAAAAAATAAATTTGATCTGACTAATTTTTTTTTTCTTTTCCTTTTTTCCCGTCTTTTCCGCCGGAGTTCAACCATTCACTCGTTCATCCACACAACAAAAAAGCATTTATTAATTTCATTCCCACGTCAAAGTGAACGGTTGCGTCTCGTGAATGAACGAATGAATGGTTTAATATCTCAAAGATGAATAAACAAGTGAACGGTTTTACGTCCCCAAACGACGCGTGAATGAGAGGCTGAATGGTTGTAAATGAATTAACGCATGTTTGTACGACGTCTCAATGAAAGGGTGAATGTATGACATGTAAATGAATGAATTATATTTTTTTCCTGATGTGACCGAATGACAGGATGAACATTTGCGTCCATTAGACGTGTGAATGAGAGGGTGAATTGTTTTTTATAAGATGCGAATGAAAGGATGAATGTATTTCTAAATATCATGCAGATGAGAGGGTGAATATTGTAAGCTTCTATATGACCTGAATGACAGGATGAATGTTTTGTGTCTAAATAACACGTGAATAAGAATAAAGAATAAGAACAACTTTATCTATCCCGAAGGAAATTGTTGTGCCACTTAAAAGAAAAATATAACAGTATAACAATAACGTTTTGTGTCTAAATGACACGTGAATGAGAGGGTGAATGAGAATAAAAATAAAGAATAAGAACAACTTTATTTATCCCGAAGGAAAGTGTTGTGCCAGAGTAACAAGAAAAATATAAAAATAATAAATAATAGTAGAAAATTGTATAAAACAGTAGAAAAAAAAAAAAAAATAGAAATGAGAGAAAAATACAAATAAACTGTAAAGCGTCTTAAGTAACAAGTGAAAGATAAGTAGCGCACAGGAAAAATATTGTACATGTAGCTGTTATGAAATACTGCACAGTTATGAACATATATACAGATATTATATTATTATTATTACAATTATTACAGTAAATGGATGAGATTTTTTTTTTTATTGTCTATATGATGTGGAATATATAAAGCCTACAAGATGTGGAAATGAAAGCGTGAACGGTTGTATATTTTCTTCATGAGTTTTTTTTTATTTATTTTTTTTATTTGACCTTTATTTAACCAGAAGAGTCCCATTGAGATTGAAAAACCTCTTTTTCAAGGGAGTCCTGGCCAAGAGGCAGCAATACAGTTACATTTAAAATGAAATTAAAATGACATACAAATCATATAAAACAGCATCTTCATGTGTAAACAAGATGAATGAGAGGATGAATGTTTATACGTCTCTATTTCGACCAGTTTCGACCAGCTTTGGTTGAACCAGCGTCACCGACTCGCGGACGACTGCCGCTGCACTGACCAAAAAACAGGATGAATTTACTTTTTTGTTTTGTTTACAACGAACACGTGACAATCTATTGAATATTATCATTATTATTAGTTAGAGTGAGAAGATGCCTGAGGACTGGAGAAGAAGTCAGATGGTTCACAGAAGGGCTGTGATTATAAAGTTGTGGGAACAAGTCGTGGAATTTGGACCGAGAGCACAAATCGGCATTTGTGAGCAGCGGTATGTTTTGAGAGGACTACAGATGCAGTATTTGCTTTGAGCATGCTAATAGAGAGGTAAAGAGAAGGTCAGAGAGAGCGGCATTGTGCCTTTGTAGACTGAGAAAAAGCATACGACATGGTGCCAAGAGATGAACCCTGTATTGTATGAGGAAGTCTGGAGTGGCAGAGTAGTATGTTAGACTGGTGCAAGACATGTATGCTCTCTGTGAGACAGTGGTGAGGTGTGCTGTAGGGGTAACAGAGAAGTACAAGGTGGAGGTGGGACTCTATCAAGGATCAGCTCTGAGCCCCTTGTTTGCAGTGGTGATGTATGGCTGACAGATGAGGTGAGACAAGAATCTCCATGGACCAAAATAAAGGGGACACTGATGATCACATGCTACGTGCTAAAATAAAGGGGACTCTGATAATCACATGCTTCGTGCTAAAGTAAGGGGACTGTGATGATCACATGCTACGTGCTAAAGTAAGGGGACTCTGATGATCACATGCTACGTGCTAAAATAAAGGGGACTCTGATGATCACATGCTACGTGCTAAAATAAAGGGGACTCTGATAATCACATGCTTCGTGCTAAAGTAAGGGGACTGTGATGATCACATGCTACGTGCTAAAGTAAGGGGACTCTGATGATCACATGCTACGTGCTAAAATAAAGGGGACTCTGATGATCACATGCTACGTGCTAAAATAAAGGGGACTCTGATAATCACATGCTACGTGCTAAAGTAAGGGGACTGTGATGATCACATGCTACGTGCTAAAGTAAGGGGACTGTGATGATCACATGCCACATGCTAAAGTAAGGGGACTCTGATGATCACATGCTACGTGCTAAAATAAAGGGGACTCTGATGAGCACATGCTACGTGCTAAAATAAAGGGGACTCTGATAATCACATGCTACGTGCTAAAGTCAGGGGACTGTGATGATCACATGCTACGTGCTAAAGTAAGGGGACTGTGATGATCACATGCTACGTGCTAAAGTAAGGGGACTGTGATGATCACATGCTACGTGCTAAAGTAAGGGGACTCTGATGATCACATGCTACGTGCTAAAATAAGGGGACTCTGATGATCACATGCTACGTGCTAAAATAAAGGGGAGTCTGATGATCACATGCTACGTGCTAAAATAAAGGGGACTCTGATGATCACATGCTACGAGGCTACAGCCGCTCCGCTGCTAACATCTGACCCGGCCCGTCCGCCCGCCATTGGCCAAGTGACGGCAACGCTTGCACTCGGTCGACGGCGGGATTCTCGGCGGGAGGCGGCGTCTCCAGCCGGAGGAACAGACCGTTCCCTTCGAAATTTTGCCTCGTCATGGTTTCCGGCGGCGGCGGGAAGCTCGGGCTGATCTCAGCGGAAATCCGGCCGCGTTTGTCAAACTTTCCGCCTCGGAAGCATCTTTAGGAAGTCCATCTGATCGCGGTGCGTCACGTGCACGCCGTTGCTATTAGCATTTCTGCCTCATTGCAAGAAGGTCCCTGGTTGGATTCCGTCAGGGAGAGTTTCTGTTTGGAGTCCTGGATGCTAAATATGTGTGATGACGGATCAAGAGCGTCATTATTACTAAAAATCGTATTAATTATTATCATAATAGGATCAGATAAAAATACTTCATTGATCCCCAATAGGAGGCATTGGTTTGTTACAGCGACGCAGCCATAACAATAAATATGAATATAAATGAGATAAAAGGATGAAGACAAAAAGGAAAAAAAATAGATTGATAATATTTGTACTATCATAATAATATATCATAAAATATAAATAATATTTATATATTTATACAATATTCATATGATTAATATCAATAAGAAAAAGATAAACTATATTGATTCCCGTAGAGTTAATTCATTTGTCACAGCAGTGATGATGTAAAAAAATAAACAAGATAAATATTAATAAATTATGAATTGAAATAATTATTATTAAACATCAATATAAATAGAGGTAAAGAATAATAATTGATTGATAATAATAATATTGATAAACTAGGAACAACAACAGAAACAACAATAATAAACTAGTAACAACAATAACAATATTCATAATTATTAACTAGTAACAACAACGACAATAATAATATAATAATAATAATAAATAATAATGAAAACAAAATAATGAAATAATAATAATGAATAATAATAATGAAATAATAAATAATAATGAAAACAAAATAATGGAATAATAATAATGAATAATAATAATGAAATAATAAATAATAATGAAAACAAA
This sequence comes from Fistularia commersonii, assembly GCF_037954325.1. Classification (NCBI taxonomy): domain Eukaryota; kingdom Metazoa; phylum Chordata; class Actinopteri; order Syngnathiformes; family Fistulariidae; genus Fistularia; species Fistularia commersonii. The sequence goes on from NC_141290.1 coordinate 1,576,061, forward strand.
ATAATGAAATAATAATAATGAATAATAATAATGAAATAATAAATAATAATGAAAACAAAATAATGAAATAATAATAATGAATAATAATAATAAAATAATAAATAATAATGAAAACAAAATAATGGAATAATAATAATGAATAATAATAATGAAATAATAAATAATAATGAAAACAAAAAGGACAATCATACTACTACTATTGCTACTAATAAAAATGATAAAATAAATAATAATAATAATAATAATAATAATAATAATAATAATGCATGGAAACCTAATGGCTGCCATTTTCTCTGAAGAATGTGTCAATAAGACGTATAAATGAGACGGTGGACGTTTGTTAGCTTCCATAAGCATAAGGGATGATGAATAATAAGAACAATAATCATATATTCCCATGCAGGTTTTGTTTTGGCTCCCTCTCCATTCCCTCCAAACAGGGAAGGCGTTGAATATCAAATATGTTGTTTTCACGCCGGTCGGGTTTTTCCCGAGTTCTTCCGTTTGATCCGAGCGGTTTCAAACTTTCTTCGGGCGAAAATTGGAGGAGCAGCGGCGGCGTCCGTCAGCGGGCGGCGCCTGTTTACATCAATGATTCATTGCAGCATAGGAATAATAACAAAAACAATAAATGAATACATTAAGGAAAAAATATGTGGCCGGAACCAGATGCTCACATCCTGCTTCCAAATCACATTTAAGTTGAAGTTTATTGATTTATCTATTCATTTTTTTTTTTTTTCCTACCCTGAAAAAAAAAAAAAAAAGTGTTTCAAAAGAGAAGAGAAACAATGCACTGGGGCCATAGAGGGTTGATTAAAAAAACAAACAAAAAAAAAAAAATGACAATAAAATTGAATAAAAAATTAAAAATAAATATTAAACAACTAACATAATATATATATTTTTAGCGCTTCGGCCTCAAAACACGAAGGACCCTGGTTCAATTCTTACAAAGTGCCGTTTCTGTGTATATGGATATATATATATATGTATATATATATATATATTTTTTTTTTATATATTTTTTTTTGTGTGTAATTTTTTCCCCCTGCCATGTAAATTAAACTCAACAAGGAAAAAAAATAAGTATGTTTACAAAAAGAAACATCTACCAATGTACTGGAGCCATGGAGGGTTCATTAAAAAATGAAAAAAAAAAATGGACACACACACACACACACACACACACACACACACACACACATATATATCTTCCCCTGTAAATTCATCGCAAAAAGGGAAAAAATAAATAAAAGGATGTGTTTACAAAGAAAAACATCTACCAATGCACTGGGGCCATAGAGGGTTCATTTAAAAAATAAAAAAAAATACATAAGAAAATAAATATAAAATCAAGATTTTTTTTTTTTAATCTCAATCTGCAATTACATGCGCAAAATCTATTTTTCACTATTATTATGTCAGTATTCTTCTGCTTTTCATTAGTATTATTATTATTTATAATTACTGAATGTCACAAATCAATTTTCGGATAAACACGACTCAGACAATGAATGAATTATTGAATAAATATACATCATTTTCTGGATGTTGTTTCTTTATGTTACTGTTTTTAAAGAATACTCAAGACGAGAATAAAAAATGCAATGAAAATGAAAAAAAAATACATGACGAATAAATCAATTAAAAATAAATCAATTAAATTTATAAATAAATAAACTATTAATCTCTGGCTTCCGCTTTTTTTTTTTTTAACCTTTTTGCCACTCTAATGATCAGCCTGCCTGTTAGCTTCGGTCAAACGCAGCCCCGAGATCTTGCCTCGACCTCAATAACAAAGAATATGTCAATAATCTGGCCAAACCCATTATCCGCCTGTCGGAGGACATCATTATGATTGTCACACTTTCACCGCACCCATTATCCTGCACAGACATCAGATTTAAAAAAAAATAAAAAATAATCCAAGCCCTGACAGTCGGAGGACACGGGGATAATTCAAAAAAAAAAAAAAAAAAAATGCAATTCCATTTAACGAATGCCTGGTCAACATTTAAGAGAAGGAAACTGTAAATTCCTTGTTGCCATAGCGACTGAAACATCGACTATAAAGAACCCGGGACATAAATATGTATTTACTTTACAGTATAAAAGTGACGCCCCCCCCCCCCCCTTTCCCTGACACACACACACACACACACACACACACACACACACACACACACACACACACACACACACACACACACACACACACAGCTAAAGCAAGGTTGCAAGTAAACGGCGCTACAAGCGAAGGCTGGGTTCTGATTTAAATGCATCGTCGTTGCTGCGCTTTAAATACAGTTTTTTTCTTTACTCAGTTTTTAATTCGTTTCAGACCTGAACATTTTTTGGTATTTTATCCGGCCCAATGAACAATTTTCTTGAAATATTTAAAAATATATTATTTAAAATATTTATATTATATATTGTATATTGATATAATAATATACTGTAACATATTAATATATTATAGTGTATTAATATCGATCTATTATAATAAATTTATATTACATGAATATATATATATAGTATTATATATTATGTTAATATTGAAATATTAAATAATATTAAATATATATTTTTGATTTTTTTTTATTCAATATTTTAAGTATTTTGATTTTATATTGGATTTAAAAACTTTTTTTTTTTCCCCTTTAGTTTAATTTTGTATGGATGATTTTATACAAAATGTTAATATATTTATATGATCATCAATGATTTGAAAGTTGAAATAAAATGCTGAAACATGTAAATATTGAAATCGTAATTTCCATTTTCTTCGATTGGCATGATACTTTCTCAGTCCGGGGATAAAAATGAAATAACAAACGTGTCCCACCAGCCAATATGACAGGTTTGTGTACCACATGTAATGAGATGACATGATTATGGATAAATAAATAGAAAATAGAGTCATAAATATCAGGGTGGGGAGAAGAAAGAAAAAGGCAGGCCGAAAAATGATAAAAATACTGCTACAAATTGCTACCAGTCAGAAACTCCTGGAGTCCATGAAAACACAGCAGAAGCCCATTGGTTTGTAAAAAAGAGGCTTCTGGAGTCTTGATGAAATAGTAATTTGCTCCATCTAGTAAATGTCCCATACTTTTTTTGATCCATATATGTAGGAGAAAAGTACTATAGATGCAGTATTTGCTTTGAGAATACTAATAAAAGTAGAGAGAAGGTCAGAGGAAGCTGCACTGCGTATTTGTAGACCTAGAAAAAGCATATGACAGGGTGCTAAGAGAGTAAATATGGTATTATATGATGTCATGTTAGACTGGTGCAGGACATGTATGCTCGCTGTGAGACAGTGGTGCAGTGTGCTGTAGGGGTAATAGAGAAGTTCAAGGTGGAGGTAGGACTCCATCAGGGATCAGCTCTGAGACCCTTCTTGTTCTCAGTTGTGATGGACAGCCTGACAGATGAGGTTAGACAGGAATCTCCATGGACCATGATGTTTGCAGATGACATCGTGACCTGATGTGAGAGCAGGGAAAAGGTTGAGGAAAATCTAGAGAGATCAGGAATGATTCCATCAGGGGGACAACACATGTTAGATGTTTTTGAGAGAAGGTAAGAGATGGTCGGGTCATGGACAGAAGAGGGAGAGTGAACATATTGGTAGACGGATGCTGGAGTTGGAGATATCTCCTCAAGCAAGAACAACTGTCTGAATTCCCTGCAGAAGCTTGAGGTCCAGGGTGCCTCAGTGTAGACCTCCTCCCAGCCGTCCACTGGTATGTATGTTAGGATTATGAATATTTGTCAATAAAATAATACAGCATACCCATTATTTTTCTTTTCTCTATTGCTAATTGTAAATTATATTACTGAAAGTTATTTAAAAAAAAACAAAACCATTTTTTTTAGAAATAAATATAAACTAATTTGAACTATAAAATTTTTTTGACCGACTGAACATTTACACTGAAACATTGAAATTCAATAAATGATAAATAAATTCAAACTGATCAGCAACATGAACTCAAGAGATACTCAAGAATATAAAAAAACACTTTAACCTACGAAACAAAAATGAATAAAACTATTTTTTTTTTTTTTGTTTTTTATGTCAAAATGAGAAAATCAGGATTAATAAGATAGATAAAAACTATTGAAAGCTTTGCTTTCAGGTGACTTTCTTTCGGCTCTAAATATTCGTCTCTTGCCGCCTTTTTATCATCCCTGTGAAACATTTTGTAGTTTCTTTCTGAGGCCGTCGCCATTTTTGTAGTCCTTTTAAACCCACATTTGGGGTTGTTAAAGAAACTATTATATTTTCAAATGGGAGTTTCCTGGTATTTTGTGTGCACGTAATGTGACAGTTTCAGCACTCGGATTTATTATTCATACAAAATTTAATTAATGCCGCTCATGATATATTATGTAAATGCAGAGCAAATGTACAGTAAGTAATTTATTCATATAAAAAATTATAAAATTTATAAAAACTTATAGTGTATTTATTTAATTGTTTATAGCTCTTATTATTTATGATTTTTTTTATTCTATTCTTGATGTGGCCTCCAATCGCCCTCTGGGACAAAAAGTGTTTTTGATTCTACTTCTAAAATATTGACATTTTTAGATAAATAAGAATAAGTATTTATTGCGAAGGAAATTGTTGTACCAGAGTTACAAGAAAAAACAAATAATAGCAGAAAATTGTGTAAACAGTAAAAAAAAAAAAAAAAAAGAAATACAAATGAACTATAGTGTCTTAAGTACCGAGTGAAAGATAAGAGTGCACAATAGTATGAAAAAATATTGTAAATGAAGCTGCTGTGAAATGAAATATTGCAATTATGAACATCTATAAATTACTACAATTTAATATATACCTTTTTTCTTGAGATTGCATTCCACTATTTTGCAATTATTTCCCATTCTGGTTTCCCCAGATGTAGCTTAAGATCACGAGTGAGTTAATGACATTCCGATAAATTCGATTTCTAATTCCAGCTCCGATCGCTGCACAACAAATGGTTCACCGCGACGGCCAATCAGATTCCTGGCTCGGACCGCCGCCGCCCGCCATCGGAAAGGACATCGTCGGGGTTTGAATGCCAACTGACCGCGCTGTCACATCGGCTGGCAGCTGTGCTGTTTAACCCCGGGATGAATAAAGATACCTGTCGTATCACCATGTTCCCGTTTCCGCGGTAACCCCAATTGGAGGCGAAGCCTTGTCCGAACGGCTGTTTGTTGCGCTCCGCTGTTGATGCGTGCAATTCAGGCCGGCCGCGTCCACAAAAAAAAAAAAAAATGTCGACGGACGCAATGATATAAATATTTCAAATATTATTGTATTATTAACTACATGAAATGGTTGGTGAGCAATGGGGTTTATTTTCGTTGAACTTCAAAGGAATTACTGACCCCCCCCCCCAAAAAAAAGGGGAAATACAAAATAAGAAAATAATTAAGAATAATAATTAAAAATAAATAAATAAGAGGAATTACTGACACAAAACAAAAGAGGGGAAAATACGAAATGATTCAATCAATTGCCCAAAAAAAAAAAAAAAAATCTCAGCTACAGTTTGAAATAGGTTTGTACTTTTAGTATCAAAAAAGGTGGGGTTTTGAGAAAATTAGCAAAAGTTGCACGCAATCCTCGCATTCATTTTAAAATTTTAAATTCAACCCGAGCCGGCAGCCAATCGATCGCTCGCTCATTCACACGCATTTGTTCTGTATATGAAATGCATTCATTTATTCTTTAATTTATGCAATATATCACTGATCCAACTCCAAAAGTTGGGTTTCACCCTCTTTTGCAGAGACGGAAAAAAAATTAATTAAAAAAAAAACAAAAAAATTTCATTCATGCATCCTCGACATGCAGCCATTAACCTCTCATTCAAATTTGTTTTGCATGCTAATTGACAATGAATTAATCAATCATTCATGATAATATTAAAAAAAATAAAAATAAAAAAAAATCACAAAATTTGGGATTCAGGGTCACAGAGACAGAAAAAATTTAATAAATCACTTTCATTCACACCTCATGGAGAAAAAAAAAATCACTAATTCATGCAGCCATTAACCATTGCATTTAGATTATTTGGTCTGTCAGCTGATCTAAAATACAAGCATTTATTCATGATGTAAATCACCTATTTTACAACCAGAGGCGTCTGAACTCATCCTGCCTTTCATTGGACGAAACATGGGATTGATTTTTTGCAAAGACAAAAAAAAAAAAATCATACTCATTCATTCAAACTAAGCGGTGTAATTATGACATTACATTTAAAAATGCAATCAAAAGGCTGGGGAGAACCTACTTTTTCCCCAAAGTAACGCTTACAAAGCCCGGCGTTGCTGTTGCAGATTTAATAGACAATCTTTAAACGCAGAGTGTAGTTCCTCGGACCCCCCGCCGCCCCGCCGTTTTTCATTTTCTTTGTTTTCCCCGCCTTTGTTCGTTCCACGCCGTCGGCGCCATAATCACGAGAAAATCAAGAGCCCGTCCCCGGACCTTGAAGGTTTTTTTGGCGTCGCGTCACGTGAAATCCGTTTGGCTAATCGATGGTAGGAACGCGTCAACAAACACGTCAAATCCCGTGTTCAGATCGGGATTTTTCGGTTCTAAACGGAGCCGCGGCCCTCGGGCTTACCGTTTGCTGTCGACGGACGATAGCGTCGCTTTGGAGCGAAGAGGCGGGTCTCAATCGGACGGAGGTTGCGCATCAGTTCTGTTGAAACACAAGGTAGCTTCGTCAGCGGTTTAGCGTCTAAGCGGTTAGCGCTTCCACAGTTCAAGCCTGGTGGAGACGCTCTTTCTACTGGTGAAGAGGTTATTTTTAAGCAAAATATTCAAATGCTGAGGTTACAGGGAGATCAAGAAATAAGAGGATTTAAAGCACAACTGGTCAACAGTCCAGAGTGCAGGAGAATGTGGAAGAGGAATGGGTTCAAGCAGGTGGGAACGGGTGCAGGAAAGTATCAGGTGGCAGTGGTGACGGACAGGACTCTCCATGGACCATGATGTTTGAAGATGACAGTGAGAGCAAATAGGTTGAGGAACATCTAAAGAGGTGGTGCAGGACATGTATGCTCGCTGAGAGACAGTGGTGACGTGTGCTGTAGGGGGTAACAGAGAAGTTCCTGGTGGAGGTGGGCAATCAGCTCTGAGCTTCTTGTTTGCAGTGGTGATGGACAGGCTGACAGATGAGGTTAGACGGGAATCTCCATGCAGCAGGAGGTTTGCAGATGACATAGTGAGAGCAAAGAGTAGGTTGAGGAACATCTAAAGAGGTGGAGGTATGCTCTAGAAAGGGGGTGAATGACTGTTAGCTGCAGATAGATGTGTGTGATTTGTACTACCACAGTTTAATGTGGTAGTACAGATTGTATGAGGAAGTCTGGAGCGGCAGAGAAGTATGCTAGACTGGTGCAGGACATGTATGCTAGCTGAGAGACAGTGGTGACGTGTACTGCGGGGGTAATAGCAGTAATGCTATGAGCTCCTTGTTTGCAGTGGTGATGGACAGGCTGACAAATGAGGTTAGACAGGAATCTCCATGAACCAAGAGGTTTGCAGATGACATTGTGATCTGTAGTGAGAACAGATTGGGGAAAATCTAGAGAGGAGAAGGTATGCGCTAGAAAGGAATGAAAGTCCCTAACAAGTTAGCAAGGCAGAAAGGTGTTTCAGGTACTTGGGGGTCAACAATTCAGAGCAACGGAGTGTGGAAAAGACGGGTTCCAGCAGGTTGGAATGGGTGGAGAAAAGTAGAAGAGATAGAAAAATCAGCCAGAATGAAAGCAAAGGTGGAGGAGATGGAGGTGAGACCAGAGATGCTGCATGGTCTGGAGACAGCGGCATGGAGGAGAAGACAGGAAGAAGGGCTGGAGGTCGCAGAGATGAAGATGCTGAGGTTCTCTTTGGGAGTGACCAGGATGGAGTTCAGAGGGACGGCACATACTGGATGTTTTGGAAAGAAGGTCAGAGATGGTTGGGTCATGGACAGAGGAGGGAGAGTGAATATATTGGTAGATGGATTCTGGAAAAGGAGGTCCAGAGGAAGACCAGCGAGAAGAGGATCCAGAGAATAGGGTTAGATGGAGAAGGTGGATTTGCTGTAGAGACCCCTGAAGGGAAAAGCTGAAGGAAAAAAAAAAAAAAAGCTATATATATATATACAAAGTTTTTTTCTTTTTATATAAAATTAATGAACTGCAGAGAAAAACATTTCATTCAATAAAACATTTTGAACTGGTTACTTTTAAGCAAAATACTCTGCATATTTTATTTAGAAAAGGAAAAAAAGCCAAACAATTTTTTTCTAGCAGCAAACAAAAAACATCCTCTGTGTGAAGGACAAAAATGTTAAGACCGCCATTATTTTCAGATTTAAACTTGTGTTTTAAAAAATGAACAAACTCAAATACATTTTAATGAAAAACACGTTATTTATTTTCAAAATCCACAGGGATTTTCCATCAGAGGGTTACGACCCCTGACCCAGAGCTTGATAAGTTCTGTTTAACATCTGATTCTTCTTGCCGTCGTCCCTCGGTATGCTTGTATTTACATGTTGTCTAAAATTCAAACATAGAAAAACACAAACGTCCACTGCCCACTTGGGGATGGGTGCTGGATTTCTATATAAAAAAAATTAAAAGAACTTGCACACCAAACGTAGTCCAAAAAATAAAAAACAAACTCACACCACTTATTCTCAAATGACATTGTGCAAACATCTGCTCTTTCTCGGATGCTTACCAAAGATACGCTATTCTTATCACAGCAGCATAGATGTTGTGTAAACATGAATATAGATAAAGAAAACAGAAACATGGCAACCACAAATAAGACAGCAGAGAGAACAACAAGGATAATGTTTGGCCAAAAGTATTAGCTAACCTGCTTTGACTTGCCTCTGAACTTAAGGGACATGCCATTCCTAAACCATAGGGTTCAAGGATGTTGGTCTGCCCTTTGCAGCTGGAACAGCTTCAACTCTTCTGGGAAGACTGCCCACGAGGTTCAGGAGTACAGTTATGGGTACTTTTGACTTTTTGGGATGTTGGACGAGAAGGCCTGACGCTCAGTCTCCGCTCTAATTCATCCCAAAGGTGTTCCATGGGGTTGAGATCAGGACTCTGCCATCCATGTCTTAATGGACCGCAGTTTGTGCACAGTCGTGTTGGAAATGAAAGAGTCCAGTTCCAAATTGTTCCCATAAAGTTGGGAGCATGGAATTGTCCAAAAAGTCTTGGTATGCTGAAGCTTTCGCAGTTCCTTTCACTGGAACTAAGGGGGCCGAGACCAGCTCCTGTAAAACAACCAAACCTCATTCTTGGCACAATGAAGTCATACAAGTATGGTTCCCCTGGCAACTGCCAAATCCGGACTCATCCATCAGATTGCCAGATGGAGAAGCAAGATTCATCACTCCAGAGAAGGCGTTTCCAGAGTCCAGTGGCAGACTTGGTGACAGGTGGCTTGGATGCAGCTGCTCAGCCATGGAAACCCATTCTATGAAGCTTCCTGCGCACTGTTCTTGAGCTAATCTGAACGCCACATAAAGTTTGGAGGTCTGTGGCCATTGACTCTGTAGAAAGTTGCCAACCTTTTGGCTCTATGCAGCTCAGCACCCACTCCATCGGTTTATGTGGCCTAACAGTTGGAGGCTGAGTTGCTGTTGTTCCCAAACACTTGTTCTTATAGTCCAGTTGACTATGGAATCTTCCAGAGCAAGGAAATATCATGACTGGATTTGTCTCACAGGTACCGTCCTATCACAGCTCCATGCTGGAATTCATGGAGCTCCTGAGAGAAACCCACTCTTTCACAAATGTTTGTAGGAACAGTCTGCAGGCCTTAACGCTTGATTGCATACACCTGTGGCCATGGAAGTGATTGGGACACCTGACTCCAATTATTTGGACGGGTGAGCCAATACTTTTGGACATTTTTAAAGGATAATGTGATTGATTTCCTCCTTGTTTTGCGCCTCTTGTTAAATACATCATGTCATGTTGACATTTTACCATTATCTTCACCTCTTTTTGAGCCCAGACCCCCCCCAAAAACAGATATGTATGTAGATACATATATACAGATATGGAAACCAAAACATTCTCGATCAAAGGGTTTCAGCCCCCGGTAACGTCCACATGAGCCTCAGTTCATGTGATCCAACAGATTTCACTCCTGTGTTTAGCTTCACCTTTTCACAGTCCAATCCATATGATCCCCAAAAGTTGCTCCTTTGTCCCCAACGAACGACACCCCAGTTAGCATAACAAGCGCCTAGTTTTTGCAGATCAACTCTTCCATTTAGACAAAAAAGCCACCATAACCTAGACCCGCCCATAACTGGCAGTTATATTTGGAAACTCCCTACGGGTCATTAGAAGTGCAGAAGCCTCTGGGATCAGGGGTGAAACGTCTTCAAGGGAAGACATACAAGTCCAGTTCCCCAGACAAGAATTCACCCCTGACCTGGATGACTGAGAACCTCCAGACATACAAAATAACGTATCGACTATATATAAGGAAAGAAGAATTGGACAAACAGAGCAAACAAGACAGTAAAGGTGGCGTGGAAAACCCCAGATGGACAACAAACAGACTTACCTATAGATAAAGTTTAATATCAAATTCCTCATTCAAACCTCGTGGGGCCAGTGTTCCCGGCGTGTTTATCCAGATAAATTCTCGTACGGCCTCTACCTAGAAATAGAGGCCGTGAAGTGTCCTTGCAGAGGGAGGGGGATCTAAACCCCATACTTTAAAAATGGGAATACATATAATTCAAACCTCACAGAAATATAAGTGACAGGGTTCATGGGCGCATTAGTAGATGATATTCCACTTTCTGCGTTAGCATAGCGGGATCAGCTACCGCCTCACAGAAGCAGCGTTGGCCGCGAGCCTTGCCGATAACATCCCGGCCAATCCGAGGCTTTGCGGCCGATTCGTCCCGCCGTGCGTCCGACAATTCAGATCTGCAGATGAGCCTGCAGAGGCGAAGTGCTCTCCGACTTCCTGCCTCCGGGGGAGCTTCGGATGAACAGATCGGAGCGAGCATACCGAAAAGAGCCAACAAGGGGTCGGTAGTTTTGCACTGTTGACCGAACTCACTGTGGGTCGGGCAAAGGATCCGACGGGGTTTCTGGAACCTCTCGTTCTTTCTCACGTCACGACCCGAACGCCAGAAGATTGAGAAACCCCGAGCAGATTCTTATTTCCTTGTGAATCAAGGCCCAACGGTGACAACTGTGCCTTTCTAGCAAGGTTCCTTGGCAGTGGTCCCGTCCACGGGGACTGGATTAGCTACTCGGTGACGGATCAGAGCGGCAGTGCGACTTTATTCGGAGGACCTTCGGATGTTGTGCGCTAGAAAAGGGTCGTGACCTTTGCTGATGGTTCTCGGGGAAAACAAGACCGGTTTATGGAAACTCCGGACGACTTCTGGTGTTTCGGCAATAAAGGTCCATTTGCTCTGGGAGGAGCTCAGATGGGACTCTTGCAAGTTCCATCACAACCTCGTTGATCCCGTCAAGTGACGATTATTGATCAGAATGTAATCACATGTTCACCCGAAAGCTGCTTTTCTTTAACAAATATTTAGGGGACCGTAAGTATTTTTCCTATACAGTATACCCTTGTTTTTCGCGGGCGTTTACGTTCCAAAAAGAACCCGTGATAGGCAAAATCCGGGATGTAGAAACCTTTTTACAATTATTATACAATTAAATACTCTATTATACATCGCTGCTGTCGTCCTTATGTTTTTTTCTTCCTTCTTTATGGAACGAACGGAAGATTCATTCATTCCGTAATGCCGACCTACAGCCGCATAGCTTTTAGCTTCCCTTAGCATGTCCAGAAGTTTAACTTTATGTGCGATAGATAGCATCTTCCGCTGCCTTTTGGGCCCTTTTGTCGCTCCAGAGCGTTTTGTCAACATTATGGGTTTCATTTCATGGGATCAGGGGTGAAATGTCTTCAAGGGAAGACATACAAGTCCAGTTCCCCAGACAAGAAGCACTTCACCCATGAGAGAAACTCAAGAATTTGCACGTACGTGATGTAAATTTGTCAAGCTGTTCTACGTACGTGTACATATTAAACTGCAACGTTATTGACGCACAGGTAGAGAAGAAGCGGAGTGACTTTTTAGCCAATCAGAATGCAGAACAAAATGCACCATGCAAATCCGGGAAGTAGCGAAACCGTGAAAAGTAAACCGCGTTATAGCGAGGGATCACTGTACCGTCATTCATTTATTAGCAGTGTCATTTATCTTGCAAGGTAAAGAGACTTACAACTAGTTGTGGGTGTTTCTACCTTTACAAGCCCATTTGCAGAGGCGTGTCACTTGTTGATTCACCTAAAACACTTCAAATTTGGGGAAACTCAGCAGCTTCCAGTGCTCCTCGGTATCCTAACGTGAATTAAAAAGCCGTAACGTTTCATCCCGATGGCAATAAAGTTGGACCAATGGAACGCAGCCCTTGTCAACTTCACATCCTCCTATATCGAGTTCCTATTTGTAGCAACATGCCGTCGGGCTTTAGTGGTACATTTTCCTGGAAACGGGCGCCATTCCTCCGCGTGGCGCTGTCAAATGGCGCATTAATTATTACGAGTATTACTTTTTTTTTCATGTTTCAGAACATTATGAAAAAAAAAAAAAAAAAGAGTTCAGCTGTGGAGCCGCATGGGTTTTACAGAGTGCCGTGTCGTGTCGTGTCAAAGGTACATTAGCGCAGAGCGGAGATTCACAGCGTGGATATTGTGAGCCACGCCAAAATCCACTTCCCTTTTTGATTCTCTTCTCAAAGGTTGAGAAAATTTGAAATATCGCCTTCAGAGAACATTTATTTCTGGGCAAGTGCGAAATTATTATTCTTCCCGGGTCTCCCGGCTTGTTCGGAGCCGGTGTTGTCTTTGGACGGGAATATAAGCGCGCTAGCTTAGCTTAGCTTCGGACGCAGGTCACGATGAATCCGCGATTGTTTTACCTTCGGTCGTCCCTGATAAACACGTTGGGTTTGACGATGTAGTCAAAATGTTTGAGCTGTTGGACGTCGGAAATCTGTCCGCGAGCTGCGAAGCAGAATCCACGCCAAAATTTGGACACGCTATCGAGAACACGTTTGCCGTAACTTCCAGACTATTGAGGGCATCTGAATATAAGCCGCACCGGCTAAAAATAACAAACAATAATTATGTGTGTAAATATATGAAATAAATAAATGAAATAACATAAAATAAAATATAAATTAAAAAAAAATATGTATACATACATAGGCTGCACTTGTCTATGAATAAAAATAAATGTATAAATAAAATGAATGAAAAATAGAATAAAAAGACACACGAAAAGAAAAATATGTTTACATATATAGGCCATGCTTGTCTATGAATAAAAATATAAATATGAAGAAAAATAAATGAAAAATAAAATATAAATAAAAAAAAATGTGTACATATATAGGCTGCGCTTGTCTATGAATAAAAATATAAATATAAATATAATTAAACATAAAATCAAATGAAATACAAAAAAAACCATACATGCACATATATAGGCCGCGCTTGTCTATGAATAAAAATATAAATATTAATAAAAATAAATGGAAAATAAAATAAAATACAAATACAAAACAAAACATATATGTATATATATATATATATATATATATATGTATAGGCTGCGCTTGTCTATGAATAAAAATATAAATAAAAATAAATGAAAAATAAAATATAAATACAAGTGAATGAATAAAATGTAATCAAATACAACCAAATAAATCTGTGTGTACATATAAGCACTTAATAAGTCACAGGTGTCTACGTTGTAACATGAGATATTTACAAAGAAACTTTTTTTGAAATATTATGATTAAATACATCCCGGTAAAATCTACAAATACGTACTAGAAATGCTTTATGCCTTTAACACTGTTGATGAAAAAGATGAGCAATTAAAAAGACAAGGAAAGTCCATCCGTTTTCCATCAACTGTCACAGCAGGATTACAGGGTAGAAAAGCACTTAAATATTAATAGAAAGAATATGCAAATAAAGGGTATGAGTACAAAATTAACACAGACTATGTGCAATATATACTGCTCAAAAAAATAAAGGGAACACTCGAACAACACAATGTAACTCCAAGTCAATCACACTTGTGTGAAATCATAGTGTCCACTCAGGAAGCAACACAGATTCATTTTGACTTGTTTTAAGGACATTACATCAAAGTTGGATCAGCCTGGAGTTTGTTTTTACACTTTAATTTTGAGTGTGATTCCTAATCCAGACCTCCATGGGTTGATACAATTGATTTCCACTGATCATTTTTGTGTGATTTTGTTGTCAGCACATTCAACTGTGTAAAGAGCAAAGTATTTCATAAGAATATTTCATTCATTTATATCTAGGATGTGTTTTTTGAGTGTTCCCTTCATTTTTTTGAGCAGTGTATATATACTAGAAGAGCAATATAGAAATAAATTAAATTAAAGAAATAAAACAAATGGTTGGGATGGAATGGAAGGTAAACAGTGACCTAATGATTTACTTCACCGGACTATTGAGCGCCGTCCAAATATTACTCAATAAATATATGTGTGCATATATAGGCCACACACGTCTATAAATAAATGTGAATAAAATATAAATACAAATAAATTAATAGAATATAAATAGTTCTACATTCATATCACAATACACAAACACAAATAAAAACATATCAAGGCTGCACTTGTCTGACTATAAGCCGCTGATGTCCACATGGTAACACGAAATATTTACACAGAAAGATGAAAATGAAATTGAATCTATAAAAATATTATTTTAAAATTATTTCAAATTATTATTCAAAAAAAAAAATAATAATAAAAATACATACTGGGAATGCTTTTTTTTCCATATAGTGCCTGTAACACAGCTGATGAAAAAGATAAATAATAAATCACAATTACGACAACAATAAATAACACAAGGAAAAGTCCGTTAAAGTCGTCTTCTTTGGTGTCGAAATTGAACGGCCTCATTTCATCGGTCCGATGTGACGAGGATAAATGTCTTAGTGGCGTGAAGCTCAAAACAAGCCAAAAAATCCATGTTTAAGCCTCACCGTCACGAGCGCGGCGGCTTAAAGGTCCGGGTAACAGTGTGCATGTGAACCCCCTTTTGCCGTGCAAAGACGCATGCGCAAGTATGCCGTTTGGCTAATTTCAAATCGACTCAAAATAGAATAGCAATAAACAATAAAGAGTTTGAAAGCCATCTCTTGTGTAAGATACACTCCCAGAAGAAGAGTACAAGAATTTGAGTCAGATTACAACAAACCCTCGGCGACCCGGGGTTTAAAATTTCATGATTCGCTCGACTTTTGCATGTTATCAGCGCAAAAGCATAAAACGATTTACTTTTAAGCCGTGTTGTGGAGCCGTGCGTCCCCTTGGAGGACGTAGCGACGTAAAGAGATGCACGTCTTAAAATGTTTCCCTGAAACGAATCAACCTGGATCATGTGGAGCCGCTTGATGAGCCCAAAAGAGGCCTTGAACATCCATCATGAATTGGTGCTCCGAGCCGGGGAAGCTCATGCTAACGCTAACAAGTCCCTACTCATGTCATGCTTATGCGAACAAGTCGTAACTCATGTCATGCTAACGCTAACAAGTCCTAACTCATGTCATGCTTATGTGAACAAGTCGTAACTCATGCCATGCTAACGCTAACAAGTCATAACCCATGTCATGCTAACACTAACACGTCATAAGAATAAGAATAAGAATAAGAATAAGAATAAGAATAAGAATAAGAATAAGAATAAGAATAAGAATAAGAATAAGAACAACTATTTATCCCAAAGGAAATTGTTGTGCCAGAGTTTCAAGAAAAACATAACAATAATAAATGATAGTAGGAAATTGTATAAATAGTATTAAAAAGGGGGGGGGGGGGATAAGGAATACAAACAAAACTATAAAGTGTCGAAGTAACAAGTCAAGGCTATAAAGTGTCTTAAGGTCTTAGGTACGAAACAAACGTATAACCCATGTCATGCAAACACTAAAAATCATAACTCATGTCATGCTAACGCTAACACGTCATAACCCATGTCATGCAAGCACTAACAAGTCATAACTCATGTCATGCCAACGCTAAGAAGTCATAACCAATGTCATGCTAACGCTAACACATCATGATCTATGTCATGCTAACGTTAACATGTCATAACCCATGTCATGCTAACGCTAACACATCATAACCCATGTCATGCTAACACTAACACGTCATAAGAATAAGAATAAGAATAAGAATAAGAATAAGAATAAGAATAAGAATAAGAATAAGAATAAGATTAGAATAAGAATAAGAATAAGAACAACTATTTATCCCAAAGGAAATTGTTGTGCCAGAGTTTCAAGAAAAACATAACAATAATAAATAATAGTAGGAAATTGTATAAATAGTATTAAAAAGGGGGGGGGGGGGGATAAGGAATACAAACAAAACTATAAAGTGTCAAAGTAACAAGTCAAGGCTATAAAGTGTCTTAAGGTCTTAGGTACGAAACAAACGTATAACCCATGTCATGCAAACACTTAAAAATCATAACTCATGTCATGCTAACACTAACACGTCATAACCCATGTCATGCAAGCACTAACAAGTCATAACTCATGTCATGCCAACGCTAAGAAGTCATAACCAATGTCATGCTAACGCTAACACATCATGATCTATGTCATGCTAACGTTAACAATTCATAACCCATGTCATGCTAACGCTAACACATCATAACCCATGTCATGCTAACACTAACACGTCATAAGAATAAGAATAAGAATAAGACTAAGAATAAGAATAAGAATAAGAATAAGAATAAGAATAAGAATAAGAATAAGAATAAGAATAAGAATAAGAATAAGAATAAGAATAAGAATAAGAATAAGAACAACTATTTATCCCAAAGGAAATTGTTGTGCCAGAGTTTCAAGAAAAACATAACAATAATAAATAATAGTAGGAAATTGTATAAATAGTATTAAAAAGGGGGGGGGGGGGATAAGGAATACAAACAAAACTATAAAGTGTCAAAGTAACAAGTCAAGGCTATAAAGTGTCTTAAGGTCTTAGGTACAAAACAAACGTATAACCCATGTCATGCAAACACTAAAAATCATAACTCATGTCATGCTAACGCTAACACGTCATAACCCATGTCATGCAAGCACTAACAAGTCATAACTCATGTCATGCCAACGCTAAGAAGTCATAACCAATGTCATGCTAACGCTAACACATCATGATCTATGTCATGCTAACGTTAACATGTTATAACCCATGTCATACTATTGCTAACATTCATAACCCATGTCATGCTAACACAGAAAAGTGACAAACCATGTCATGCTAACGCTAACAAGTCATGACCCATGTGTTTCCCTTTGCAGATATGACACAATTTTAGCCGAACAGCGATCGTAGCAGCATTTCGGGCACGGCTTTTTTTTTTTTTTTTTTTTTCTTTTTGCGGACAAGAACCACCCTGTCCTCGGATGAGGACGTGATGGAGCTGTCTGGCGTCCAAATGTGTGTCAGCGCAGCTTCTGCTTCCGCTTCACCCTCAACTTGCACCCAAAACTTGCAATATTTATCTGCTCGTCTTCCTCTGGCTTTTATTTATCTGCGTCTCGGGTTCTGAACTAATGTTCTGCGTGAGTGCAACTCCAAGAAACGCTCTCAGTCGTCTTGAGTAAATGTTACATTGATCGCTGAAGTTTATTAACTGTGAATAATATACTGGTTAATTCAAGACTTCTCTTGTTTCCTGGATGCAGATACTCATGTCAAATAAATAAACATATAAAATATAAGCATATAGTAATTAGATAAATTACCCTTTATGAGTAGCAGAGATTTCATAAAGAAATAGAAACGGAAAGTAAACGGAAGTAGATGATTGACAGAACAATTTTCCAAGCCAAGCTTCTTGCCGTTAAAGTCTAGATAGATAAGTGTAAACAAACAAAATAATTCTTAAATTAAGGAAAACAATTGTACAATTGTAAGAAATAAAGTATAAATTAAAAAAATTGAAAGTTCATAATAAAAAATAATGATAATAATAATAACGATAATAAAAAATGATAATGGTGATAATAATGAAGAAAATGATAAAATAATAATACTAATAATACTGCGAAAAATAAAAAATAATAACAATAGTAAGAGAAAATGATGATGTGATGATGATAAAAAATAAAAAATCTAATAATGCTAATAATAATGATGATAATGATATAAAAATAACAATTATCATAATAACAATAATAAAGGCAATGATTATGATGATAAAAAGTAATGATACTAATGGTAATAATGATAATGCTAACAATAGCGATAATGATTATGATGGTGATATTGCTAATAAAATATTATTAATGATAATAATAATGATGATGATGATGATGATGATGGTAATTATAAAATATTATTGATGACAATAATAACAATAATAATAATAATAATAATAATAATAATAATAATAATAATAATTCTTATGGTGACAATAATAATAATAATGCTTATGATGACAATGCTAATAATAATGCTAATAATGATGATGATGATGATACTAATAAAATAACAATAACGATGGAACCAACCTCCAGTTCTCTTTTCTCTAATTCACCCAGGCTTATCTTGGAGGTGGGAGTCCATCCAATCGGATCCGTAAGCCATCTGAGAAACGTAAACACACTCGGGGTCGTCGCCGCTCACCTGTTAAAGACGGGCCGCCGTCGCGGAATATAAAGCGGATTATAATTACGCCGCCGCTGTGGTTTCGGAGGGCGTGTAATTCAGAGTGACAATCATACCCCGGCCCCGGAAACCTCCCGAGCGGCAGAGGCACATCGCCATGACAATGTCA